>NC_080379.1:64699381-65035227 GCF_014773155.1 Arachis stenosperma
TTTTCTATTCATATAATTTTCGAAAAAGCACAAAAAATTATAAAAATCATAAAAACCAAAAATATTTTTTATGTTTGTTTGAGTCTAGTGTCTGATTTTAAGTTTGGTGTCTTGCATGCATTGTTATTTGATCTTGGTTCTATTTTTCAAGTCAATAGACAGGGACTGAAGATTCAGAACATGCAGCAGAGGAATTACATAGAAAAAGCTGGGCGTTCAAAACGCCCAGTGAAGAAGGACAGACTGGCGTTTAAACGCCAGCCAGGGTGCCTGGTTTGGGCGTTTAATGCCCAAAAAGGTAGTGCATTGGGCGTTAAACGCCAGAATGTGCACATTCTGGGCGTTTAACGCCAGGATGGCACAAGGGGAGGATTTTGTTTTCAAAATCAATTTTTTTTTTCAAGTTTTCAAAGTTTTTCAAATCAAATCATATCTTTTCAATCAAATGTTTTCAAAATCAATTTCTTTCCTTTTTCAAAGATACTTACTAAAAATTAATGATTTGATTGAACATTTTAAGTATGTTGCCTTTTCTGTTGAGAAAGGTTTAATGTTTGAATCATATCTTTTCTTGTTAGGCAAGTCATTAATTTTTAAAATCAAATCATTTTAAAATTGTTTTCAAAATCATATCTTTTCAATCATATCTTTAAAAAAAAAAGCATAATTTTTTTATCATATCTTTTTAATCACATCTTTTTCAAAACAGTTTTTAATCATATCTTTTTTATTTCTAAATTCGAAATCTTTTTCAAAAATTACTTGATTTCTTTCCCACTCTTGATTTTCGAAAATCAATTAAAGTTTTTCAAAAATGTTTTCAAAATATTTCACTTGATTTTCGAAAATTTCTTCCTCTCTTCCCACATCCTTCTATTCATGGAGTACCACTCCTTCTCAATGTACAATTCGAACTCTATCTAATTAAGTTCGAATTCTTCTACCTCTTCTTTCTATTTTTCTGTTCCTCTGACACCTCAAGGAAATCTCTATACTGTGACATAGAGGATTTCACACTTTTTTGTTCTCTTCTCTTTCATATGAGCAGGAACAAAGACAAAGGCATTCTTGTTGAAGCTAACCCTGAACCTGAAAGGACCTTGAAGCGAAAGCTAAGAGAAGCTAAGGCACAACTCTCTGTAGAGGACCTAACAGAAATCTTCAAAGAAGAAGAGCCCATGGTAGCCGAAAATAACAACAACAACAATGCAAGGAAGGTGCTGGGTGACTTTACTGCACCTACTCCCGACTTCTATGGGAGAAGCATCTCTATCCCTGCCATTGGAGCAAACAACTTTGAGCTTAAGCCTCAATTAGTTTCTCTAATGCAACAGAATTGCAAGTTCCATGGACTTCCATTGGAAGATCCTCATCAGTTCTTAGCTGAATTCTTGCAAATCTGTGACACTATCAAAGACTAATGGGGTTGACCCTGAGGTCTACAGACTTATGCTATTCCCTTTTGCTGTAAGAGACAGAGCTAGGACATGGTTGGACTCACAACCTAAAGAAAGCCTGGACTCATGGGAAAAGCTAGTCAATGCCTTCTTGGCAAAGTTCTTTCCACCTCAAAAACTGAGTAAGCTTAGAGTGGAAGTCCAAACCTTCAGACAGAAGGATGGAGAATCCCTCTATGAAGCTTGGAAAGATACAAACAACTGATCAGAAAATGTCCATCTGACATGCTTTCTGAATGGAGCATCATAGGTATTTTCTATGATGGTCTCTCTGAACTATCCAAGATGTCTTTGGATAGCTCTGCTGGAGGATCTCTTCATCTGAAGAAGACGCCTACAGAAGCTCAAGAGCTAATTGAAATGGTTGCAAATAACCAATTCATGTACACTTCTGAAAGGAATCCTGAACAATGGGACAGTCAGAAGAAAGGAGTTCTTGAGATTGATACTCTGAATGCCATTCTGGCTCAGAATAAGATATTGACTCAACAAGTCAATTTGATTTCTCAAAGTCTGTCTGGAATGCAAAATGCACCAAGCAGTACTAAGGATGCTTCATCTGAGGAAGAAGCTTATGATCCTGAGAACCCTTCAATGGAAGAGGTGAATTACCTAGGAGAACCCTATGGAAATACCTATAATTCTTCATGGAGAAATCATCCAAATTTCTCATGGAAGGATCAACAGAGACCTCAACAAGGTTTCACAATAATAATGGTGGAAGAATAGGTTAGCAATGGCAAGCCTTTTCCATCATCTTCTCAGCAACAGACAGAGAGTTCTAAGCAGAACACCTCTGACTTAGCAACCATGGTCTCTGATCTAATCAAAACCACTCAAAGTTTCATGACTGAAACAAGATCCTCCATTAGGAATTTGGAGGCACAAGTGGGACAGCTGAGCAAGAAAGTTACTGAACTCCCTCCTAGTACTCTTCCAAGCAATACAGAAGAAAATCCAAAAGGAGAGTGCAAGGCCATCAACATGGCCGAATCTGGAGAGGAAGGAGAGGAAGTGAACGCCACTGAGGAAGACCTCAATGGGCGTGCACTGACCTCCAATGAGTCCCTTAATGAGGAACCATGGGAATCTGAGGCTCAAAATGAGACCATAGAGATTCTATTGGACTTACTTCTGCCTTTCATGAGCTTTGATGAGTATTCTTCCTCTGAAGAGGATGAGTATGTCACTGAAGAGCAAGTTGCTAAATACCTTGGAGCAATCATGAAGCTAAATGACAAGTTATTTGGAAATGAGACTTGGGAGGATGAACCTCCTTTGCTCACCAAAGAACTGGATGACTTGTCTAGGCAGAAATTACCTCAAAAGAGACAAGATCCTGGGAAGTTTTCAATACCTTGTACCATAGGCACCATGACCTTCAAGAAGGCTCTGTGTGACTTAGGGTCAAGTGTAAACCTCATGCCTCTCTCTGTAATGGAGAAGCTAGGGATCTTTGAGGTACAAGCTGCAAGAATCTCACTAGAGATGGCAGACAATTCAAGAAACAAGCTTATGGACTTGTAGAGGATGTTTTGGTAAAAATTGAAGACCATTACATCCCTGCTGATTTCATAGTCCTAGAGACTGGGAAGTGCATGGATGAATCCATCATCCTTGGCAGACCCTTCCTAGCCACAGCAAGGCTGTGATTGATGTTGATGGAGGTGAACTGATCATTTAAGTGAATGAAGAATCCTTTGTGTTTAAGGCTCAAGGATATCCCTCTGTCACCATGGAGAGGAAGCATGAAGAGCTTCTCTCAATCAGAGTCAAACAGAGCCCCCACAGTCAAACTCTAAGTTTGGTGTTGGGAGGCCACAACCAAACTCTAAGTTTGGTGTTGAACCCCCACATTCAAACTCTAATTGGTGTTGGGAGGTTCCAACATTGCTCTGAGTATCTGTGAGCTCCATGAGAGCCCTCTGTCAAGCTACTGACATTAAGAAGCGCTTGTTGGGAGGCAACCCAATGTTATATTTTATCTATTTTCTTTTATGTTTTTTTTTGTAGGTTGATGATCAAAAAGTCACAAATCAATTGAAAAGCAAAACAGAATGAAAAACAGGAAGAAAAATAGCACACCCTGGAGGAAGAACCTATTGGCGTTTAAACGCCAGTAAGGCTAGCAGGTGGGCGTTTAACGCCCAGTCTGGCACCATTCTGGGCGTTTAACGCCAGAAAGGGGCACCAGACTGGCGTTAAACGCCAGGAAAGGGCAAGAACCTGGTGTTAAATGCCAGAAAGGGGCACCAGCCCGGCGTTTAACGCCAGAATTGGCTAAAAACGCAATTTTGCATGCCAATTGGTGCAGGGATGACTTTTCCTTGACACCACCGGATCTGTGGACCCCACAGGATCCCCACCAACCCCACCACCCTCTTTCTTCTTCACCCACTCACCAATCACCTCAACACCTCTTCCCCAAAAACCCTTCACCTATCAAATCCCATCTCTCTCTTCACCACTCACATCCATCCTTCATAAAACCCCACCTACCTCACCATTCAAATTCAAACCACTTTCCCTCCCAAACCCACCCATAAGAGCCGAACCCTACCCCTCCCTTCCACCCCTATATAAACCCTTCTTCACCCCTTCATTTTTCACACAACCTAAACACCACTTCTCCCCATCCTTGGCCGAACACAAAGCCATTCCCTTCTTCCTCATTTCTTCTTCTTCTACTATCTTCTTTTTTCTTTTGCTCGAGGACGAGCAAACCTTTTAAGTTTGGTGTGGTAAAAGCATTGCTTTTTGTCTTCCATAACCATTTATGGCATCCAAGGCCGGAGAAACCTCTAGAAAGAGGAAAGGGAAGGCAAAAGCTTCCACCTCCGAGTCATGGGAGATGGAGAGATTCATCTCAAGGGTGCATCAAGACCACTTCTATGAAGTTGTGGCCTTGAAGAAGGTGATCCCCGAGGTCCCTTTTTCACTCAAAAAGAGTGAATATCCGGAGATCCGACATGAGATCCGAAGAAGAGGTTGGGAAGTTCTTACCAACCCCATTCAACAAGTCAGAATCTTAATGGTTCAAGAGTTCTATGCCAATGCATGGATCACCAAGAACCATGATCAAAGTGTGAACCCGGATCTAAAGAATTGGCTTACTATGGTTCGGGGGAAATACTTGGATTTTAGTCCGGAAAATGTGAGGTTAGCATTCAACTTGCCTATGATGCAAGGAGATGAACATCCTTACACAAGAAGGGTCAACTTTGATCAAAGGTTGGACCAAGTCCTCACTGACATTTGTGAAGAGGGCGCCCAATGGAAGAGAGATTCAAGAGGGAAGCCGGTTCAATTAAGAAGGCATGACCTCAAACCCGTGGCTAGGATGGTTGAGTTTATCCAACGCTCAATCATTCCCACTAGCAACCGGTCCGAAGTTACTCTAGACCGGGCCATCATGATCCATAGCATCATGATTGGAGAAGAAGTGGAAGTTCATGAGGTTATAGCTCAAGAACTTTATAAGGTGGCGGACAAGTCCTCTACCTTGGCAAGGTTAGCCTTCCCTCATCTCATTTGTCACCTCTGTTATTCAGTTGGAGTTGACATAGAGGGAGACATCCTCATTGATGAGGACAAGCCCATCACTAAGAAAGGATGGAGCAAACAAGAGACCCCTCTCATCATGAGATCCCTGAGATGCCTCAAGGGATGCACTTTCCTCCACAAGACTATTGGGAGCAAATTAACACCTCCCTAGGAGAATTGAGTTCTAACATGGGACAACTAAGGGTGGAGCACCAAGAACATTCCATCCTCCTCCATGAAATTAAAGAAGATCAAAGAATCATGAGAGAGGAGCAACAAAGACAAGGAAGAGATATTGAGGAGCTCAAGCACTCCATAAGACCTTCAAGAGGAAGAACAAGCCGCCATCACTAAGGTAGACCCGTTCTTTAATCTCCTTGTTCTTTATTTTCTTGTTTTTCGAAATTTTCATGCTTATGTTTGTCTATGTTTGTGTCTTATGATCATTAGTGTCTTAGTGTCTATGCCTTAAAGTTATGAATGTCCTATGAATCCATCACCTTTCTCAAATAAACCATGTTCTTAATTGAAAAAGAGAAGAATTGCATGAATTTTGAATTTTATAACAGATTAATTATTTTGATGTGGTGGCAACACTTTTGTTTTCTGAATGTATGCTTAAACAGTGCATATGTCTTTTGAATCTATGGTTCATGAATGTTGGCTCTTGAAAGAATGATGAAAAAGGAGACATGTTACTGAGGATCTGAAAAATCATAAAAATGATTCTTGAAGCAAGAAAAAGCAGTGAATACAAAAAAAAACGAAAAAAAGAAAGAAAAAAAAACTAAACGAAAAAGAAAGAAAAAGAAAGAAATAAAGCTGTGATCCAAGGCAAAAAGAGTGTGCTTAAGAACCCTGGACACCTCTAATTGGGGACTGTAGCAAAGCTGAGTCACAATCTGAAAAGGTTCACCCAATTATGTGTCTGTGGCATGTATGTATCCGGTGGTAATACTGGAAGACAGAGTGCTTTGGGCCACGGCCAAGACTCAATAAGTAGCTGTGTTCAAGAATCATCATACTTAACTAGGAGAATCAATAACACTATCTGAATTCTGAGTTCCTAAAGAAGCCAATCATTCTGAATTTCAAAGGATAGAGTGAGATGCCAAAACTATTCAGAGGCAAAAAGCTAAAAGCCCCGCTCATCTAATTAATACTGATCTTCATAGATGTTTTTGGAATTCATTGCATATTCTCTTCTTTTTATCTTATTTGATTTTCAGTTGCTTGAGGACAAGCAACAATTTAAGTTTGGTGTTGTGATGAGCGGATAATTTGTACGCTTTTTGGCATTGTTTTTAGTATGTTTTCAGTAGGATTTAGTTAGTTTTTAGTGTATTTTTATTAGTTTTTAGTTAAAATTCACTTTTTTGGACTTTACTATGAGTTTGTGTGTTTTTCTGTGATTTCAGGTATTTTCTGGCTGAAATTGAGGGACCTGAGCAAAAATCTGATTCAGAGACTGAAAAGGACTGCAGATGCTGTTGGATTCTGACCTCCCTGCACTCAAAGTGGATTTTCTGGAGCTACAGAAGCCCAATTGGCGCGCTCTCAACGGCTTTGGAAAGTAGACATCCTGAGCTTTCCAGCAATATATGATAGTCCATACTTTGTCCAAGATTTGATGGCCCAAACCGGCGTTCAAAGTCACCCTCAGAATTCCCAGCGTTAAACGCCGGAACTGGCACCTAAATGGGAGTTAAACGCCCAAACTGGCATAAAAGCTGGCGTTTAACTCCAAGAAGAGTCTCTACACGAAAATGCTTCATTGCTCAGCCCAAGCACACACCAAGTGGGCCCGAAAGTGGATTTTTATGTCATTTACTCATCTTTGTAATTCTTAAGCTACTAGTTCCCTATAAATAGGACCTTTTACTATTGTATTTTCATCTTTTGATCACTTTAGATCTCTAGATCATCTTTGGACATCTAGTTCTTAGATCATTGGGGGGCTGGCCTCATGGCCACGCCTAGACCTTGTTCTTATGTATTTTCAACGGTGGAGTTTCTACACACCATAGATTAAGGTGTGGGGCTCTGCTGTACCTCGAGTATTAATGCAATTACTATTGTTCTTCTATTCAATTCCGCTTGTTCTTATTCTAAGATATTCATTCGCACTCAAGAACTTGATGAATGTGATGATTATGTGACACTCATCATCATTCTCACTGATGAACAAAGTGACTGACAACCACTCTTGTTCTACAAGCAAACAAGGCTCTAATGTTTATCTCTTGGGTTCTTTAACCAGAATCTTCGTGGTATAAGCTAGAACTGATGGCGGCATTCAAGAGAATCCGGAAGGTCTAAACCTTGTCTGTGGTATTCTGAGTAGGATTCAATGATTGAATGACTGTGACGTGCTTCAAACTCCTGAGCGCGGGGCGTTAGTGACAGACGCAAAAGAATCACTGGATTCTATTCCGGCCTGATTGAGAACCGACAGATGGATAGCCGTGCCGTGACAGGGTGCGTTGAACATTTCCAATGAGAGGATGGGAGGTAGCCACTGACAACGGTGAAACCCTACATACAGCTTGCCATGGAAAGGAGTAAGAAGGATTGGATGAAGACAGTAGGAAAGCAGAGAGACGGAAGGGACAACATCTTCATACGCTTATCTGAAGCTCTCACCAATGATATACATAAGTATCTCTATCTTTATCTTTATGTTTTATTCATCATCTATACCCATTTGAGTCTGCCTGACTAAGATTTACAAGGTGACCATAGCTTGCTTCATACCAACAATCTCCGTGGGATCGACCCTTACTCACGTAAGGTATTACTTGGACGACCCAGTGCACTTGCTGGTTAGTTGTGCGGAGTTGTGATAAAGAGTTGAGATTGCAATGAGCGTACCATGTTGATGGCGCCATTGATGATCACAATTTCGTGCACCACTGTACCTCAATGATCCCCAGCTTCTCCATTACAGAGAGTGGCATAAGATTTATGCCTGACGCTAGGTCACACAGAGCTTTCTCAAAGGTCATGGTGCCTATGGTACAGGGTATTAAGAATTTCCCAGGATCTTGTTTTTTTTGAGGTAAAGTTTGCTGAACCCATGTATCTAGTTCACTAATGAGCAAGGGAGGTTCACCTTCCCAAGTCTCATTACCAAACAACTTGGTATTCAGCTTCATGATGGCTCCTAGATATTGAGCAACTTGCTCTCCAGTTACATCTTCATCCTCTTCAGAGGAAGAATAGTCTTCAGAGCTCATGAATGGCAGAAGGAGGTTTAATGGAATCTCTATGGTCTCTATATAAGCCTCAGATTCCTTTAGGTCCTCAATAGGGAACTCCTTCTTGGTTGGGAGACGTCCCATGAGATCTTCCTCATTGGGATTCGTGTCCTCTCCCTCTTTCTTGCATTCGGCCAAGTTGAGTATATCAATGGCCTTGCACTCTCTCTTTGGATTCTCTTCTGTATTGCTTGGGAGAGTACTAGGAGGAGTTTCAGTAACTTTCTTACTCAGCTGGCCCACTTGTGCCTCCAAATTTCTAATGGAGGATCTTGTTTCACTCATGAAACTTAAAGTGGCCTTAGACAGATCAGAGACTAGATTAGCTAAATTAGAAGTGCTTTGCTCAGAATTCTCTGTCTGTTACTGAGAAGATGATGGAAAAGGCTTGCTATTGCTGAGCCTAGTTCATCCACCATTATTAAAGCCTTGTTGAGGCTTTTGTTGATCCTTCCATGAGAAATTTGGATGATTTCTCCATGATGAATTGTAGGTGTTTCCATAAGGTTCACCTAAGTAATTTACCTCTGCTATTGCAGGGTATCAGGATCATAAGCTTCTTCTACAGAAGATGCCTCTTTAGTACTGTTGGATGTATTTTTCCATCCATTCAGACTTTGGAAAATCATGTTGACTTGCTGAGTCAACATTTTTTTCTGAGCCAATATGGCATTTAGAGCATCAATCTCAAGAATTCCCTTCCTCTGAGGCGTCCCATTACTCACGGAATTCCTCTCAACAGTGTACATGAACTGGTTATTTGCAACCATGTCAATAAGTTCTTGAGCTTCTGCAGGCATTTTCTTTAGGTGAATGGATCCACCTGCAGAATGGTCCAATGACATTGATGAGCGGATAATTTATACGCTTTTTGGCATCATTTTTAGTATGTTTTAGTTAGTTTTTATTATATTTTTATTAGTTTTTACTTAAAATTCACTTTTCTGGACTTTACTATGAGTTTGTGTGTTTTTCTGTGATTTCAGGTATTTTCTGGCAGAAATTGAGGGACCTGAGCAAAAATCTGATCCAGAGACTGAAAAAGGACTACAGATGTTGTTGGATTCTGACCTCCTTGCACTCGAAGTATATTTTCTGGAGCTACAGAAGCCCAATTGGTGCGCTCTAAATTGCGTTGGAAAGTAGACATCCTGGACTTTCCAGCAATATATAATAGTCCATACTTTACCTGAGATTTGATGGCCCAAACATGTGTTCCAGGTCAGCTCAAGAATTCTGGCGTTTAACGCCGGAACTGGCACAAAAGCTGGCGTTTAACTCCAAGAAAAGTCTCTACACATGAAAGCTTCAATGCTCAGCCCAAGCACACACCAAGTGGGCCCGGAATGTGGATTTTTACGTCATTTACTCATTTTTGTAAACCCTAAGCTGCTAGTTCTCTATAAATAGGACCTTTTGCTATTGTATTTTCATCTTTGATCAGTCCTATGCTATCTTAGATCACATTTTGGGAGTTGGCCTCTCGGCCATGCCTAGACCTTGTTCTTATGTATTTTCAACGGTGGAGTTTTTACACACCATAGATTAAGGTGTGGAGCTCTGCTGTACCTCGAGTATTAATGCAATTACTATTGTTCTTCTATTCAATTCAGCTTATTCTTGTTCTAAGATATCACTTGTTCCTCAACTTGATGAATGTGATGATCCGTGACACTCATCATCATTCTCACCTATGAACGTGTGCCTGACAACCACCTCCGTTCTACCTTAGATTAGGTGTATATCTCTTGGATTCCTTAATCAGAATTTTCGTGGTATAAGCTAGAATCCATTGGCGGCCATTCTTGAGAATCCGGAAGGTCTAAACCTTGTCTGTGGTATTCTGAGTAGGATTCAGGGATTGAATGACTGTGATAAGCTTCAAACTCGCGATTGTGGGGCGTTAGTGACAGACGCAAAAGAATCACTGGATTCTATTCCGACATGATCGAAAACCGACAGATGAATAGCCATGCTGTGACAGAGCGCGTTGAACATTTTCACTGAGAGGACGGGACTGTAGCCATTGACAACGGTGATGCCCAACATACAACTTGCCATGGAAAGGAGTAAGAAGGATTGGATGAAGACAGTAGGAAAGCAAAGAGACGGAAGGGACAAAGCATCTCCATACGCTTATCTGAAATTCTCACCAATGAATTACATAAGTATCTCTATCTTTATTTTATGTTTTATTCATCTTTTAATTATCAATCCTCCATAACCATTTAAATCCGCCTGACTGAGATTTACAAGATGACCATAGCTTGCTTCATACCAACAATCTCCGTGGGATCGACCCTTACTCGCGTAAGGTTTATTACTTGGACGACCCAGTGCACTTGCTGGTTAGTTATGCAAAGTTGTGATAAAGAGTTGAGATTGCAATTGAGCGTACCATGTTGATGGCGCCATTGATGATCACAATTTCGTGCACCAGACATCTTAGAGAACTCAGATAGACCATAATAGAATATATCTATCACGGTCCATTCTGAAAACATATCAGAAGGACATCTTTTGGTCATCTGGTTGTATCTTTCCCAAGCTTCATAGAGGGATTCACCATCTTTTAGTTTGAAGGTCTGAACATCCACTCTAAGCTTGCTCAGCTTTTGAGGAGGAAAGAACCTAGCCAAGAAGGCCGTGACCAGCTTATCCCAAGAGTCCAGGCTATCTTTAGGTTGAGAGTCCAACCATGCTCTAGCTCTGTCTCTTACAGCAAAAGGGAAAAGCATGAGTCTGTAGATTTCAGGATCTACTCCATTCGTCTTTATAGTCTCACAGATCTGCAAGAACTCAGTTAAAAACTGATAGGGATCTTCTGATTAAAGTCTATGAAACTTGCAGTTTTGTTGCATTAGAGCAACTAGTTGAGGTTTTAGCTCAAAATTGTTTGCCACAATGGTAGGGATTGAGATGCTTCTTCCATCAAACTTGGAAGTAGGTGTAGTATAATCACCAAACATCCTCCTTGCATTATTGTTGTTAGGTTCGACTGCCATCTCCTTCTCTTGTTCGAAAATTTCAGTAAGGTTGTCTCTGGATTGTTGTAATTTGGCTTCTCTTAGTTTCCTCTTCAGAGTCCTTTCAGGTTCAGGGTCAGCTTCAACAAGAATTCCTTTTTTCTTGTTCCTGCTCATATGAAAGAGAAGAGAACAAGAAAAAAAAAAGAGAAGAGGAATCCTCTATGTCACAATAAAGAGGTTCCTTTTTGTTAGTAGAAGAAAAAAGGGAATAAAGAAAGGAGAATCCAAACAGAAGGGTGAAGATAGGGGTAGTGATTTGAGATGAAGAAAGGTGAAGAGAAGTGTTAGTAAATAAATAAATAAATGGGAAAAGATGAAAGAGGGAGAAATTTTCGAAATTAAATTTTGAAAGGGAGTTAAATGATTTTCGAAAATAAAGATAAGAAATAAAATTAAAATTAAAATTTAAAACAATTAATTAATAAAAAAAGAATTTTTTGAAAAAGAGGGAAGTATTTTCGAAAATTAAAGAGAGAGAAAATTTGTTAGGTGGTTTTGAAAAAGATAAGAAACAAACAAAAAGTCAAATAGTTAGTTAAAAAAGATTTGAAAATCAAATTTGAAGAGATAAGAAGATAAGAAGATATTTTGAAATCAAATTGTTGAAAAGATAAAATTTTGAAAATGATATGATATAAAAGATAAGATAAAAAGATATGATTAAAATTAAAATTGATTACTTTACTAACAAGAAATTAAAAGATAAAATTCTAGAATTTAAAGATTGAATCTTTCTTAACAAGTAAGTAACAAACTTCAAATTTTTGAATCAATCATATTAATTGTTAGTGTAATTTTCGAAAATCATGAAATACTATTAAGAAAAAGATTTTTGAAAAATAATTTTTTAAAATTTTTGAAAATAGAAAAAAATGAAAAAGATTTGATTTTTGAAAGAGATTTTGAAAAGATAAAATTTTTAAATTTGAAAATTTGACTTGACTTGTAAGAAACAACTAATTTTAAAACTTTTTGACTAAGTCAACCCAAATTTTCAAAATTTTTGAGAGAAATAAGGAAAAGATATTTTTTTGATTTTTTGAATTTTTAATGATGAGAGAGAAAAACATAAAAATGACCCAAAACATAAAAATTTTGGATCAAAACACAAGATGCATGCAAGAACACTATGAATGTCAAGATGAACTCCAAGAACACTTTGAAGATCATAATGAACATCAAGAACATATTTTTGAAAATTTTTTGATGCAAAGAAAACATGCAAGACACCAAACTTAGAAATCTTTAATGCTTAGACAATATGAATGCAAAAATGTTCATGAAAAACAATAAAAGACACATAACAAGAAAACATCAAGATCAAACAAGAAGACTTACCAAGAACAACTTGAAGATCATGAAGAACACTATGAATGCATGAATTTTTGAAAAATTCAAGGACAAGATAAATATGCAATTGACACCAAACTTAAACACAAAACTCAAACAAGAACACAAAATATTTTTGGTTTTTTTTTATGATTTTATGATTTTTTTGGATTTTCATTTAATTTCTTCGAAAAACATATAGAAAAAAAAAGAAATTAAGAAATCAAAAATTTTTAATAAGAATTCCAGGAATCTTTCAATGTTAGCCTAAAGCTTCAATCCAAGGGTTGGGCATGGCTTAATAGTCAGCCAGCTCTAGGATACGTAGTTCAAGCATGTGAAGAGGAAGCCTCAATCCAATTGAGTTAGACATGGCTTTACAGCCAGCCAAGCTTCAACATGCTTCATGAAGCATTAGAATTCATTCTTAAAAATTTAGAATAATTTTTCGAAAACAAAGGGGAAATTTTGAAAAATATTTTTGAAAACTTTTTGAAAAGAAAATAAAAAGAAAATTACCTAATTTGAGCAACAAGATGAACCGTCAGTTGTCCAAACTCGAACAATCCCCGGCGACAGCGCCAAAAACTTGGTGCACGAAATTGTGATCATCAACAATGGCGCCAAAAAAACTTGGTAGCGCTCTCAAACATGAATCACACTTAGTCACAACTCTGCACAACTAACCAGCAAGTGCACTGGGTCGTCGATGTAATACCTTACGTGAGTAAGGGTCAATCCCACGGAGATTGTTGGTATGAAGCAAGTTATGGTCAACTTGTAAATCTCAATTAGGTGGATAATAAATGTTATGGAGTTTTCGAATATTAATAATAAATAAGCAGAAAATAAAGATAGAGTTACTCATGTAATTCAATGATGGGAATTTAAGATAAGTGTCTGGAGATGCTTGTCCCTGTTGGATCTCTGCTTTCCTACTGCCTTCCTTCAATCCTTCTTATTCCTTTCCATGGCAAGCTGTATGTAGGGCATCACCGTTGTCAATGGCTACATCCCATCCTCTCAGTGAAAAAGGTCTAAATTGTCTGTCATGGCACGGCTAATCATCTGTCGGTTCTCGATCATGTTGGAATAGAATCCCTTGATTCTTTTGCGCTTGTCATCACGCCTAACGATCGCGAGTTTGAAGCTCGTCACAGTCATTCAATCCCTGAATCCTACTCGAAATATCACAGACAAGGTTTAGACTTTTCGGATTCTCATGAATGCCGCCATCAATCTAGCTTATACCACGAAGATTCTGATCAAGGAATCCAAGAGATATGCGCTCGGTCTAAGGTAGAACGGAAGTGGTTGTCAGTCACGCGTTCATAGGTGAGAATGATGATGAGTGTCACGGATCATCACATTCATCATGTTGAAGTGCAACGAATATCTTAGAATAAGAACAAGCGGAATTAAATAGAAAATAGTAGTAATTGCATTGAAACTTGAGGTACAGCAGAGCTCCACACCCTTAATCTATGGTGTGTAGAAACTCTACCGTTGAAAATACATAAGTGATGAAGGTTCAGGCATGGCCGAATGGCCAGCCCCCAAACGTGATCAAAGGATCAAAAAATAAATCAAAGACCAATCCAAAAATGTCTAATACACTAGTGAAAAGTTCAATTTATACTAAACTAGCTACTAGGGTTTACAGAAGTAAGTAATTGATGCATAAATCCACTTCCGGGGCCCACTTGGTGTATGTTTGGGCTGAGCTTGATCTTTACACGAGCTGAGGCTTATCTTGGAGTTGAACGCCAAGTTGTAACGTATTTTTGGCGTTCAACTCTGGTTCGTGACGTGTTTCTGGCGTTTGACTCCAGAATGCAGCATGGAACTGGCGTTGAGCGCCAGTTTACATCGTCTAATCACGAACAAAGTATGGACTATTATATATTGCTGGAAAGATCCGGATGTATACTTTCCAACGCTGTTGAGAGCGCTCCATTAGGAGTTCTGTAGCTCCAGAAAATTCATTTCGAGTGCAGGGAGGTCAGAATCCAACAGCATCAGCAGTCCTTTGTCAGCCTTTTATCAGAGTTTTGCTCAGGTCCCTCAATTTAAGCCAGAAATTACCTGAAATCACAGAAAAACACAGAAACTCATAGTAATATCCAGAAATGTGAATTTAGCATAAAAACTAATGAAAATATCCCTAAAAGTAGCTAGATCCTACTAAAAACTACCTAAAAACAATGCCAAAAAGCGTTTAAATTATCCACTCATCATGTATATTCTAAGTGTGCATGGTTTAGAACACACACATTGGCCAGGTAAAATGGTACCCACAAAATTAACAGAAAAAACATGTATTCCTCAATTTAAATGGCCTAGGTTGCAAGTGAAGAAAAACAAGAAATAGGGCACAAACAAACCTATATAGCCACAACTAAAGTGAATTGAGTATTTGAGATATTGGATATTGAAATTGTGCAAGTGAAAGCTCAAAATTAATAGAAAATGGCACAATTAACAATAACCAATTCAATGATGAAATGAGACTACTTATTCATCCTTAGGAATAAGGAAATAATCACATGTATAAGGTGCTTGTTACAAAAAGTGACAAGTCTTGATGAGAATCAAGTCAAGTCGACTCAAAAAAAAATGCAAAGCATTAACAAGGAACAAATACCTTGTTATGTGATTATTTTCACTAAAAAAACCATGATGAATAAGTAGTTCAACTCAATTCACTAAATTCATTATGCACTTATAAAAATTTCACCTAATACGCAACAACATATAAACGTGCAAATCCAATTAGGTACTAGTAATTTAAGACAAAGTATAAGTGCATTGATGAAATTCAATTAAGAAGCAACCCAATCAACATTAAGCAAACACTTGAAACTTATTTAATTAACAAACAACTAAACTAAAACTAATATAATTAGTCACATAAAAATGAAATGTGAACAAAACTAACAAGAATATGTAGAAAATAGGTTGAAAGGGGATGAAGAGAGATGAAGAGAAAAGAAGAAAAGAAGTAGAGAGAAGAGAAGAAGAGAAGTATAGTGGTGAGAAAACAGGGGCGTGTGTATGCACAAGGAGCTGTGCACGCGCACAAGGGGTCACGCGTATGCGTCGGGGATGCGTGCACGTCAATGGGAAAAATGACAAGTGTTGTGCGTTTGCACTATGTGTGCAAACGCTGCGAACAGAGGCCTTGTTTTGTTCTGTGCCCACGCACAGAGCTGTGCCCACGCACAGAAAGGCCAAAATTTTTTATTTGTTTATGAAATGTCAAAAATGCCAGCTATCTCGATGTGTGCGCGTACGCACACAGGTCCGTGCATGCACACACAACGCAAAAAGAGGGTGATGCGAACGCACAAGGCATGTGAATACTCCCAACAGAAGGGGAATAAGTTGGTGTGCGCACGCACAAGGGGGTGCGCGTGCACAGAACACAAGAATTGGGGTTGTGTGCGTACGCACAGGTGTGTGTGCACGCACAAGCTCTGTTTTCCTAAAAAAAATTCCTTTCAAAACCTAAGCCACCAAGCCTTGGCTTAACCAAAATTCAACCCCAAACATGCAAAACTTCAAACATTCATGATCTATATACAAATTAACCTATACATGCTCAGAATTAAGCTAGTCCTAAGCTAATTAAAACAAGGAACCATGCAATAAACCAAAATTATAAACTAATTGAAAAGGGTAAGAAAGATGTTACCATGGTGGGGTGTCTCCCACCTAGCACTTTGGTTTAATGTCCTTAAGTTGGACTTATGGGGAGCTTTACTCTTGTCCTTATCTTCATTTTGGAGCTTCCAACAAGGCTTGAATCTCCAAAATTCCCAATTGATTACACCAAGCTTGGATGGAGTGTCCAACAAGCTATGAGCTCCCAACAAGAAAAAAAAAACAAACAAGAAAAATATATTCACAATATCAAAATATTCACAATAGCAAACAAGAAGCAAGATATTCACATATTAACATATATACAATACCCAAAAATAACACCATTGCAACTCCTCGGCAACGGCGCCAAAAACATGATGATGGCCGAAAGTGGGTTAAGAATTTTCCTCAAAAATTGAATTGGCATTGCAAGTATAGTCCCAAACCCACAATCAACCCACAATTCAAATCAAATAACCAAGAGTATTTAAACTCCTGGGTCGTCTTCCCTAGGAGTTGCAATTAAGTGTTTAATCATTGGCTATGGAGGGAAATGGGAGTTTGGATGACAAGAGAAGCAAAAAATGTAAATGGCAAGAAATTAAATGAACATGCAAGAAATTAAAGTCAAAGCAATAAAAGACAAAACAAGTAAGCAAGGAAAAAGGAAAATTCAAATGCAAGAAACCTCTTGGCAAGTAATTGAGAGCTAAGGTTGCCTATCCTAGCCATTGACCACAAACACATGATGATTATGAAGAGTTAATCCTACTTAGTCAACCCTACATCGAGAATAAGTCAAATAGGCATAGTTGATTCCAATCCCTAAGTCCTAGTCAACACTATTAATGGGTCACTTAGAGTCAAGGGAAACCAAATAAGCTAACTACTCTAATGTATCAAGCAAGAATGGACATCAATGACTCAAGGGTCACCAAAGTCATCAATTTCAAGCCAAGAGTGAAAAAAACTAAGTAAAAACTAAGCCAAGCATTTTATCAAACACTTGGTGTGCTTGAAAATAAAATAATATTAAATTGCATTTAAAAATTAAATCTAAATACTAAAAGTAAGAAAATGATAATAACAACTAAAAAAAGCAAGAATAACTTGGAAATATAAATTTGCATTAATTAAAATTAAAATTAACAAAGTATCATAAACATAAAAGAACAAAAGAAATGAAATAACAAATAGAAAAAAAGAACAAAAATGTAATAACAATAAATGACAAGGAAAAGTAAATGAAGACAGGAATTAAGAACTGAAATTACAAGAAATTAAACTAAGAAATCCGAATTCTAGAGAGAGGGGGGAGCTTCTCTGTCTATAAACTAAGAGAAAAACATAGAAAAGCTAAACCTAATTGCCCCCTTGTTTCCACTTGAGTTGGGGTTGAAATAGCTTCAGAAATGAGTTGGATTGGGTTTTGGAGGCCCAGAATTTGCCCCCCAGCGATTTGCATTAAAGAGCTCATGTGACTCGGGTCACGCGTACACGCCACCTGGCGAAAGTCCTCCTCACGCATACGCGTGGGTCACAGGTACGCGTCGCTGAGCTCGCGCTTGTGCGCACGCACGGATGCTGGAATCTCCAAACTCCATTTCTTCATGGTTTCTTCCCTTTTGCATGCTCTTTTCCTCACTTCTTCAACCCATACTTGCCTTGGAAACCTGAAATCATTTAGCAAACACATCAAGGCATCAAATGGGATTAAAGTGAATAAAATTTGACAATTAAAAGGCTTAAATAGCATATTTTTACTTTTAAGCACAATTTAGGAAGAAATCATGAAACTATGCTATTTCGATGGATAAGTGTATGAAAAGTTAATGAAATCCACCTAAATAGAGCAAATAAATACCATGAAATATGGATTCATCAGTGACTTTGGACCTTTGGGGCTGTGTTTGGTGCCTTGGTGGTGTCTTGGGTTATACGTGAAAATCGGCCAAGGTATGGTTTAGGTTTCACGTATTTAAAATATAATGTTCTGTGAAAACTTAGGTTAGAGGACCATAGGATAGGAATGAATGTATGAGTATGTTAATTGTTTAGCACCTTTGATGATATTTGTGATGTGGGTTGAGCGTTTGTTGCTGTTTGTTGATTATGATGGAAATAGAATGATAAATGATGGTTTGATGATGATGGTTAAGTTAGTAATAATGAGTATGTATATATGATTGTATATTGAAGGTTGTTGGTATGATTGTGAAGCTTATATATGGTAATTTTGTGAAAGTGAAGTATGGTCGTTGATGAAAAGGGGGTGGTATTGTATTGATGGTGTGTTGTAGAGCCGATTATATGTGTAGGATGTTGAGGTTTGACTTTGATATTTATTGAAAATAGAGGTTGAGGATTTTTGGTGAAAAACTGATTTTTGGCCAAACTTTGGCAAGCCATAACTCGGCTTTCGGACCCCCAAATTATTTCAAATTTATTTCATATGAAAATTAGGTCCGTGTAGTTTATGTCGTTCGAAGAATGGATGGAAAATAATTTAAAACGAAAAAAGTTATGCGCATCGGATGTTTCGAGTTCAAACTAGAATTCTTCAGACTTTTAGACTTAGCCAAATATTTGACAAAACCCCTTGCATGCGTACGCATACCCTTCCTACGCGAAGAGCCGATTCTGTTTGGGACGTATGTGTACGCGAACATGTGTATGCATACGCATCCTGGTCCAAAAAGAGACCTATGCGTACGCATACCTCTTGCATGCGTACGCATAGCCCTATTTTTTAGCAAATGAAAATTTTGTGTTCTAAACCTAATTTTGAACTTCCAAACCTATATTTTCATCCCTTTAACCCTAGATTTTAGTAATAGGGCTAGCCATGAAAGGAAGTTAGGAAATGGTGGTAACTTGGAGGTGAAGAAAGTTTAAGAAGTGATGATTTAGGTATGAGGAGGTAGGGTATATATATATATATATATATATATATATATATATATATATATATATATATATATACACTACTTGAATTATGAAACTGGCTAAAGAAAAGAATGAATGTTGCATTTGAGTACTCTTTCTCGAAAGTGCGACCCTAGGAAATGGTGGAAGGTGAGGATCCCCTTCCTTGTTCCTCCTGGTATTGTAAAATTGCCCCTAGCGAGATGGTAGGAGGTTAGGATCCCCTCCTTTGTTCCTCCTAGGCATATGAGAACGTACCTTCTGGGTAGATGCAAGGGTTGTAGTTTCACCCTACTTGCTGTAGGTTAGTTAGTATAGAGGCTCTCTGGTTAGACACAAAGGTTGTAGTTTTGCCCCACTTGCTCTGGGTTTTGATGAGTTATGTATAAAAGTGCAATTATATGATGTATAAGTGATGATATGGCCATAATGAATGATTATGAAATCTTTTTGAATGAATATGAAATGATTATTTGAGATACGAGTTTTCTTAGGTTAAGTACCGTGGCTTGCCACCACGTGTTCCAGGTTGAGGCTTTTTACTCTGTTAACCCTATATCGTAAAGGTGAACAGACACGTATAAATTCTCGGGAATGGTACCCCCATTTAGCAATTTGATACATGTGTGAAAAAGCTATGTATAGACTCATGGGGATGCGCAACGGGGGACATTCCACGGTTTAGTAGCCGGATTTGTCAGGTTGGCTTGATAATTGATGAGCGGATAATTTGTACGCTTTTTGGCATTGTTTTTAGTATGTTTTTGGTAGTTTTAGTTTAGTTTTTATTATATTTTTATTAGTTTTTAACTAAAATTCACTTTTCTGGACTTTACTATGAGTTTGTGTGTTTTTCTGTGATTTCAGGTATTTTCTGGCTGAAATTGAGGGATCTGAGCAAAAATCTGATCCAGAGACTCAAAAGGACTGCAGATGCTGTTGGATTCTGACCTCCCTGCACTCGAAGTGGATTTTCTGGAGCTACAGAAGCCCAATTGGCGCGCTCTCAACGGCGTTGGAAAGTAGACATCCTGGGCTTTCCAGCAATATATGATAGTCCATACTTTGCCCAAGATTTGATGGCCCAAACCGGCGTTCAAAGTCACCTCAAGAAATTCCAGCGTTAAACGCCGGAACTGGCATAAAATTTGGAGTTAAACGCCCAAACTGGCATGAAAGCTGGCGTTTAACTCCAGAAAAGGTCTCTACACGAAATTCCTTCATTGCTCAGCCCAAGCACACACCAAGTGGGCCCGGAAGTGGATTTTTATGTCATTTACTCATCTCTGTAAACCTTAGGCTACTAGTTTTCTATATATAGAACCTTTTACTATTGTATTTTCATCTTTTGATCACTTTTAGATCTCTAGATCATCTTTGGACATTTTAGTTCTTAGATCATTGGGAGGCTGGCCATTCGGCCATGCCTAGACCTTATGCTTATGTATTTTCAACGGTGGAGTTTCTACACACCATAGATTAAGGTGTGGAGCTCTGCTGTACCTCGAGTATTAATGCAATTACTATTGTTCTTTCATTCAAATTCCGCTTGTTCTTTATCCAAGATATCACTTGTTCTTCAACATGATGAAGGTGATGATTGACGCCCATCACCATTCTCACCCATGAACAAGGTGACTGACAACCATTCTTGTTCTACAAGCATCTGAGGCTTAGTGAATATCTCTTGGATTCCTGATTGCACGATGCATGGTTGATCGCCTGACAACCGAGTGCTCGCCTGACAAACGAGCCAACCATTCCGTGAGGTCAGAGTCTTCGTGGTATAGGCAAGAACTGATGGCAGCATTCAAGAGAATCCGGAAGGTCTAACCTTGTCTGTGGTATTCTGAGTAGGATTCAATGATTGAATGACTGTGACGTGCTTCAAACCTGTAACCTACTAGGGCGTTAGTGACAGACGCAAAAGAGTTATTCTATTCCGGTAGGGGAGGGAACCAAACCGGTGATTGGCAGTACTGTGACAGAGTACGTGCATTAGCTTTCACTGTGCGGATGGGAGGTAGCTGCTGACAACAGTGAAACCCTACACGAGCTTGCCATGGAAAGGAGTAAGAAGGATTGGATGAAGGCAGTAGGAAAGCAGAGAGACGGAAGGGAAGGCATCTTCATACACTTGTCTGAAGCTCTTACACCAATGATATACATAAGTATCACTATCTTTATCTTTATGTTATTTTCGTTCATCACCATTATACATTTGAGTCTGCCTGACTGAGATTTACAAGATGACCATAGCTTGCTTCATACCACCAATCTCCGTGGGATCGACCCTTACTCGCGTAAGGTATTACTTGGACGACCCAGTGCACTTGCTGGTTAGTTGTGTGAAGTTGTAGTGATCACAATTTCGCGCACCAAGTTTTTGGCGCCGTTGCCGGGGATTGTTCTTGTGTATGGACAACTGACGGTTCATCTTGTTGCTTAGATTAGGTATTTTTCTTCAGAGTTCTTAAGAATGAATTCTAGTGTTTCAAGGTGATGTTCTTATCATCACCAAAGCTGATTGATCATCATCAATTTAGCTCTTGAATGCAATGTCCTGCTGAAGCTTAGCCGGCCATGTCTAATTCCTTTAGACTAAAGCTTTAGACTAACATTGCATGATTCCTGGAATTCTCATTAAGAATTTTGATACCTTTATTTTCCTTTTCACCTAATTTTCGAAAAAACCCAAAAAAAATTACAAAATCATAAAATCCAAAAATATTTTTTGTTTGAGTCTAGAGTCTCATCTTAAGTTTGGTGTCAATTGCATGTTTCTGTTTTTCTTGCATTTTTCGAATTAATGCATGTGTCTTCACTAATCTTCAAGTTGTTCTTGATGATTTCCTTGTTTTGATCTTTGAATTCTATTGACTTGAGTGTTTTGTTGTTTCTCATATGCATTCTCATCTTGTTAGTGTCAGTAGTATACAAACTGCTAAGTTTGGTGTCTTGCATGCATTATTATTTAGTTGCATTTTGATTATTCCTCATTATTAAAAATCCAAAAATATTTTTGATTTGTGTCTTTTCAAGTCAATAATACAGAGAATTGAAGATTCAGAACATACTGCAGAGGAATTGTACAGAAAAAGCTGAGCATTCAAAAATGCCCAGTGAAGAAGACAAACTGGCGTTTAAACGCCAGCCAGGGTGCCTGGCTGGGCGTTTAACGCCCAAAAGGGTAGTAGTTTGGGCGTTAAACGCCAGAATGTGCACCATTCTGGGCGTTTAACGCCAGGATGGCACAAGGGGGAAGATTTTGTTTTCAAAATCAATTTTTTCAAGTTTTCAAAGTTTTTCAAAATCAAATCTTTTTCAAATCATATCTTTTCAATCAAATGTTTTCAAAATCAATTTCTTTCCTTTTTCAAAGATACTTACTAACAATTAATGATTTGATTGAACATTTTTTGCCTTTTCTGTTAAGGAAGGTTTTATGTTTGAATCATATCTTTTCTTGTTAGGCAAGTCATTAATTTTTAAAATCATATCTTTTCAAATTGTTTTCAAATCATATCTTTTAAAATTGTTTTCAAATCATATCATCTCAATCACATCTTTTTAAAATCAATCATATCTTCTTAACCACATCTCTTTCAAAATAGTTTTCAATCAAATCTTTTTAATTTCTAATTTCAAAATCTTTTTCAAAAATCACTTTACTTCTTTCCCACTTTTGTTTTCGAAAATCAATTAGTGTTTTTCAAAAATTTTTCAAAATCTTTTACTTAATTTTCGAAATTACTTCCCTTCTTCTCACATCCTTCTGTTTATGGACTAACACTATCTCTTAATGCAAAATTCGAACTCCATCTTCTTTGATAAGTTCGAATTTTCTACTTCTGTCTTCTATTTCTCTTCTTCCTCTGACACCTCAAGGAATCTCTATACTGTGACATAGAGGATTCCATATTTTCTTGTTCTCTTCTCTTTCATATGAGCAGGAACAAAGACAAAGGCATTCTTGTTGAAGCTGACCATGAACCTGAAAGGACCTTGAAGAGAAAGCTAAGAGAAGCCAAAGCACAACTCTCTTTAGAGGACCTGACCGAATTCTTCAAGGAAGAAGAACCCATGGCAGCCGAAAACAACAACAATGCCAACAATGCAAGGAAGGTGCTGGGTGACTTTACTGCACCTACTCCCGATTTTTATGGGAGAAGCATATCTATCCCTGCCATTGGAGCAAACAACTTTGAGCTTAAACCTCAATTAGTTTCTCTAATGCAACAGAATTGCAAGTTCCATGGACTTCCAATGGAAGATCCTCATCAGTTCTTAACTGAATTCTTGCAAATCTGTGACACAGTCAAGACTAATGGGGTAGACCCTGAGGTCTATAGACTGATGCTATTCCCTTTTGCTGTAAGAGACAGAGCTAGAATATGGTTGGACTCTCAACCTAAAGAAAGCCTGGACTCTTGGGAAAAGCTAGTCAATGCCTTCTTGGCAAAGTTCTTTCCACCACAAAGATGGAGTAAGCTTAGAGTGGAAGTCCAAACCTTCAGACAGAAGGATGGAGAATCCCTCTATGAAGCTTGGGAAAGATACAAACAATTAATCAGAAAGTGTCCTTCTGACATGCTTTCTGAATGGAGCATCATAGGCATTTTCTATGATGGTCTCTCTGAACTATCTAAGATGTCCTTGGATAGCTCTGCTGGAGGCTCTCTTCATCTAAAGAAGACGCCTACAGAAGCTCAAGAGCTCATTGAAATGGTTGCAAATAACCAATTCATGTACACTTCTGAGAGAAATCCTGTGAACAATGGGACAAGTCAGAAGAAAGGAGTTCTTGAGATTGATACTCTGAATGCCATCTTGGCTCAGAATAAGATATTGACTCAACAAGTCAATTTGATTTCTCAAAGTCTGTCTGGAATGCAAAATGCACCTGGCAGTACTAAGGATGCTTCATCTGAGGAAGAAGCTTATGATCCTGAGAACCCTTCAATGGAAGAGGTGAATTACCTAGGAGAACCCTATGGAAACACCTATAATTCTTCATGGAGAAATCACCCAAATTTCTCATGGAAGAATCAAGAGAGACCTCAACAAGGTTTCAATAATAATAATGGTGGAAGAAACAGGTTTAGCAATAACAAGCCTTTTCCATCATCTTCTCAGCAACAGACAGAGAGCTCTAAGCAGAATACTTCTGACTTAGCAACAATGGTCTCTGATCTAATAAAGACCACTCAAAGTTTCATGAATGAAACAAGGTCCTCCATCAGAAATTTGGAAGGACAAGTGGGTCAGCTGAGCAAGAAAGTTACTGAACTCCCTCCTAGCACTCTCCCAAGTAATACAGAAGAAAATCCAAAAGGAGAGTGCAAAGCCATAGACATGGCCGAATATGGAGAGGAAAGAGAGGAGGAGGACGCCACTGAGGAAGACCTCAGTGGGCGTGTACCAATCTCCTCTGAGTTCCTCAATGAGGAACAATGGGAATCTGAGGCTCAAAATGAGACCATAGAGATTCCATTGGACTTACTTCTGCCTTTCATGAGCTCTGATGAGTATTCTTCCTCTGAAGAGGATGAGTATGTCACTAAAGAGCAAGTTGCTAAATATCTTGGAGCAATCATGAAGCTAAATGACAAGTTATTTGGAAATGAGACTTGGGAAGATGAATCTCCCTTGCTCACCAAAGAACTGGATGACTTGTCTAGGCAGAAACTGCCTCAAAAGAGGCAGGATCCTGGGAAGTTTTCTATACCTTGTACCATAGGCACCATGACCTTCAAGAAGGCCTTGTGTGACTTAGGGTCAAGTGTAAACCTCATGCCCCTCTCTGTAATGGAGAAGTTAAGGATCTTTGAGGTACAAGCTGCAAGAATCTCATTAGAGATGGCAGACAATTTAAGAAAACAAGCTCATAGACTTGTAGAGAATGTTTTGGTGAAGATTGAAGACCATTACATCCCTACTGATTTCATAGTCCTAGAGACTGGGAAGTGCATGGATGAATCCATCATCCTTGGCAGACCCTTCCTAGTCACAGCAAAGGCTGTGATTGATGTTGATAGAGGAGAGTTGATCATTCAAGTGAATGAAGAATCCTTGGTGTTTAAGGCCCAAGGACATCCCTCTATCATCATGGAGAGGAAGCATGAAGAGCTTCTCTCAAAACAGAGCCAAGCAGAGCCCCCACAGTCAAACTCTAAGTTTGGTGTTGGGAGGCCACAACCAAACTCTAAGTTTGGTGTTGAACCCCCACATTCAAACTCTAAGTTTGGTGTTGGGAGGTTCCAACACGGTTCTGAGTATTTCTGAGGCTCCATGAGAGTCCTCTGTCAAGCTAATGACATTAAAGAAGCGCTTGTTGGGAGGCAACCCAATGTTTTATAGTTAACTACTTTCTTTTGTTATTTTATCTTTTTTGTAGGTTGATGATCATAAGAAGTCACAAAATCCATTGAAAAAGCAAAAACAGAATGAAAAACAGGAAGAAAAACAGCACACCCTGGAGGAAGAACTCACTGGCGTTTAAACGCCAGTGAGGCTAGCAGTTGGGCGTTTAACGCCCAGTCTGGCACCATTCTGGGCGTTTAACGCCAGAAAGGGGCACCAGATTGGCGTTAAACGCCAGAAAAGGGCTAGAACCTGGCGTTAAACGCCAGAAATGGGCACCAGCCCGGCGTTTAACGCCAGAAATGGCTCAAAACGTGGATTTTGATGCCATTTGGTGCAGGGATGACTTTTCCTTGACACCTAAGGATCTGTGGACCCCACAGGATCCCCACAAACCCCTCACCTATCAAATCCCATCTCCCTCTCCTCCATTTCTTCTTCTTCTACTCTCTTCTTTCTTCTTTTGCTCGAGGACGAGCAAACCTTTTAAGTTTGGTGTGGTAAAAGCATTGCTTTTTGTTTTTCCATAACCATTTATGGCATCCAAAGCCGGTTCAACTGAGAAGGCATGACCTCAAGCCCATCACTAAGAAGAAGATGGAGCAAACAAGAGACCCCTCTCATCAAGAGATCCCTAAGATACCTCAAGGGATGCACTTTCCTCCACAAGACTATAGGGAGCAACTGAACACCTCCCTAGGAGAATTAAGTTCCAACATGGGACAACTAAGGGTGGAGCACCAAGAACACTCCATCATCCTCCATGAAATTAGAGAAGATCAAAGAATCATGAGAGAGGAGCAACAAAGACAAGGAAGAGACATTGAGGAGCTCAAGCACTCCATAGGACCTTCAAAGAGGAAGGAAGAGCCGCCATCACTAAGGTGGACCCGTTCCCTGATTTCCTTGTTCTTTATTCTTCTGTTTTTCGAAAATTATGCTTTATGTTTATCCATGTTTGTGTCTTATGATCATTAGTGTCTTAGTGTCTATGCCTTAAAGCTATGAATATGAATCCATCACCTTTCTTAAATGAAAACTGTTTTTATCACAAAAGAACAAGAAGTACAGGATTTCAAATTCATCTTTAAAACTAGCTTAATTAGTTCGATGTGGTGGCAACACTTTTGTTCTCTGAATGTATGCTTGAACAGTGCATATGTCTTTTGAATTTGTTGTTCATGAATGTTAAAATTGTTGGCTCTTGAAAGAATGATGAAAAAGGAGACATGTTACTGAGGATCTGAAAAATCATAAAAATGATTCTTGAAGCAAGAAAAAGCAGTGAATACAAAAAAAAAAGAGAAAAAAAAGAGAAGCAGAAAAACGAAAAAAAGGGGGAGAAAGAAAAAGAAAAGAAAAAGAAAGAAATAAAGTTGTGATCCAAGGCAAAAAGAGTGTGCTTAAGAACCCTGGACACCTCTAATTGGGGACTTTAGCAAAGCTGAGTCACAATCTGAAAAGGTTCACCCAATTATGTGTCTGTGGCATGTATGTATCCGGTGGTAATACTGGAAGACAGAGTGCTTTGGGCCACGGCCAAGACTCAATAAGTAGCTATGTTCAAGAATCATCATACTTAACTAAGAGAATCAATAACACTATCTGGATTCTGAGTTCCTAAAGAAGCCAATCATTCTGAATTTCAAAGGATAAAGTGAGATGCCAAAACTGTTCGGAGGCAAAAAGCTACTAGTCCCGCTCATCTAATTTGGAGCTTAGTTTCATTGATAATTTGGAGTCTATAGTATATTCTCTTCTTTTTATCTTATTTGATTTTCAGTTGCTTGGGGACAAGCAACAATTTAAGTTTGGTGTTGTGATGAGCGGATAATTTGTACGCTTTTTGGCATTGTTTTTAGTATGTTTTTGGTAGTTTTAGTTTAGTTTTTATTATATTTTTATTAGTTTTTAACTAAAATTCACTTTTCTGGACTTTACTATGAGTTTGTGTGTTTTTCTGTGATTTCAGGTATTTTCTGGCTGAAATTGAGGGATCTGAGCAAAAATCTGATCCAGAGACTCAAAAGGACTGCAGATGCTGTTGGATTCTGACCTCCCTGCACTCGAAGTGGATTTTCTGGAGCTACAGAAGCCCAATTGGCGCGCTCTCAACGGCGTTGGAAAGTAGACATCCTGGGCTTTCCAGCAATATATGATAGTCCATACTTTGCCCAAGATTTGATGGCCCAAACCGGCGTTCAAAGTCACCTCAAGAAATTCCAGCGTTAAACGCCGGAACTGGCATAAAATTTGGAGTTAAACGCCCAAACTGGCATGAAAGCTGGCGTTTAACTCCAGAAAAGGTCTCTACACGAAATTCCTTCATTGCTCAGCCCAAGCACACACCAAGTGGGCCCGGAAGTGGATTTTTATGTCATTTACTCATCTCTGTAAACCTTAGGCTACTAGTTTTCTATATATAGAACCTTTTACTATTGTATTTTCATCTTTTGATCACTTTTAGATCTCTAGATCATCTTTGGACATTTTAGTTCTTAGATCATTGGGAGGCTGGCCATTCGGCCATGCCTAGACCTTATGCTTATGTATTTCAACGGTGGAGTTTCTACACACCATAGATTAAGGTGTGGAGCTCTGCTGTACCTCGAGTATTAATGCAATTACTATTGTTCTTTCATTCAAATTCCGCTTGTTCTTTATCCAAGATATCACTTGTTCTTCAACATGATGAAGGTGATGATTGACGCCCATCACCATTCTCACCCATGAACAAGGTGACTGACAACCATTCTTGTTCTACAAGCATCTGAGGCTTAGTGAATATCTCTTGGATTCCTGATTGCACGATGCATGGTTGATCGCCTGACAACCGAGTGCTCGCCTGACAAACGAGCCAACCATTCCGTGAGGTCAGAGTCTTCGTGGTATAGGCAAGAACTGATGGCAGCATTCAAGAGAATCCGGAAGGTCTAACCTTGTCTGTGGTATTCTGAGTAGGATTCAATGATTGAATGACTGTGACGTGCTTCAAACCTGTAACCTACTAGGGCGTTAGTGACAGACGCAAAAGAGTTATTCTATTCCGGTAGGGGAGGGAACCAAACCGGTGATTGGCAGTACTGTGACAGAGTACGTGCATTAGCTTTCACTGCGCGGATGGGAGGTAGCTGCTGACAACAGTGAAACCCTACACGAGCTTGCCATGGAAAGGAGTAAGAAGGATTGGATGAAGGCAGTAGGAAAGCAGAGAGACGGAAGGGAAGGTGATGAGCGGATAATTTATACGCTTTTTGGCATTGTTTTTATATAGTTTTTAGTAAGTTTGAGCTACTTTTAGGGATGTTTTCATTAGTTTTTATGTTAAATTCACATTTCTGGACTTTACTATGAGTTTGTGTGTTTTTCTGTGATTTCAGGTAAATTCTGACTGAAATTGAGGGATTTGAGCAAAACTCTGAAAAAGGCTGACAAAAGGACTGCTGATGCTGTTGGATTCTGACCTCCCTGCACTCGAAATGGATTTTCTGGAGCTACAGAACTCTAAATGGCGCGCTCTCAACGGCGTTGGAAAGTAGACATCCAGGGCTTTCCAGCAATATATAATAGTCCATACTTTATTCGAAGAATGACGACGCAAACTGGCGTTGAACGCCAAGTACACGCTCCTTTCTGGAGTTAAACGCCAGAAAAACGTCATAATCCGGAGTTGAACGCCCAAAGCACATCATAACTCGAAATTCAACTCCAAGAGGAGCCTCTGCTCGTGGATAAATCAAGCTCAGCCCAAGCACACACCAAGTGGGCCCCGGAAGTGGATTTATGCATCAATTACTTACTCATGTAAACCCTAGGAGCTAGTTTATTATAAATAGGATGATTTACTAATGTATCAATCATCTTTGATCTCAGTTTTATTTTATTCTTCATCTTAGGAGATCATTGATCACGTTTAGGGGGCTGGCCATTCGGCCATGCCTGAACCTTCTTTTACTTATGTATTTTCAACGGTGGAGTTTCTGCACACCATAGATTAAGGGTGTGGAGCTCTGCTGTACCTCAAAGATTAATGAAGTTCTATTTTCCTTTATTCAATTCTCTATCTTATTCTTATTCCAAGATATTCATTCGTACTCAAGAACATGATGAATGTGATGAGCTAATAACTCTCATCATCATTCTCACTTATGAACGCGCGTGATTGACAACCACTTCCGTTCTGCGTGTAACAAGGCTTGAATGTATATCTCTTAGATTCCCCAACAGAATCTTCGTGGTATAAGTTAGATGGATGGCGGCATTTATCTGGATCCGGAAAGTCCAACCTTGTCTGTGGTGTTCCGAGTAGGATCCTGGGAATCCGGAAAGTCTCACCTTGTCTGTGGTATTCCGAGTAGGATTCCGTTCATGAATGACTGTGACGTGCTTCAAACTTTAACCTGCTGGGCGTTAGTGACAAACGCAAAAGAGGGATTCTATTCCAGTAGGAGCGGGAACCAACCGGTGATTGGCCGTACTGTGACAGAGTGCGTGCATAGCTTTCACTGCGAGGATGGGATGTAGCTATCAACCATGGGTGATGCCTCCAGACTGGTTAGCTGTGCGAGTGACAGCCGTGCAGGTTATTTCCCCGAGAGGAATGAAAGTAGCCACAGCTGATAGTGAACCCCTATACAAAGCTTGCCATGGAGAGGAGTAAGAAGGATTGAGTAGAAGCAATGGGATAGCAGGCGTCCGAGAGCTCTACAGCATCTCCATTCCGCTTATCTGAAATTCCTACCAATGAATCTGCATAAGTATCTCTATCCCTTTTATTATTCCTTTTTATTAGAACAATCCAATTATCACTATTACAAATGTTCAATCCGCCTAACTGAGATTTGCAAGGTGACCATAGCTTGCTTCATACCAACAATCTCTGTGGATTCGACCCTTACTCACGTAAGGTATTACTTGGACGACCCAGTACACTTGCTGGTTAGTTGAACGGAGTTGTGATTTCACTCGTGCCAATTTCAATTTCTATATAAGTACTACTCAAAGAATACATTGATCACAATTTCGTCCACCAAGTTTTTGGCGTCGTTGCCGGGGATTGTTCGAGTATGGACAACTGACGGTTCATCTTGTTGCTCAGATTAGGTAATTTTCTTTTCAAAAATCTTTTTCAAAAATTTTTCTTTTATTTTTCGTTTTTCAAAACTTTATTTTCGAAAATAATTAATAAAAATCCAAAAAAATTAGAAAATCATAAAAATAAAAAATATTTTGTGTTTCTTGTTTGAGTCTTGAGTCAATTTTTAAGTTTGGTGTCAATTGCATGCTTTAAAAATTTTTTCTTGCATGTTTTCGAAAATCCCATGCATTCATAGTGTTCTTCATGATCTTCAAGTTGTTCTTGACAAGTCTTCTTGTTTGATCTTGATGATTTCTTGTTTTGTGTCTTTTCTTGTTTTTCATGTGCATTTTTGCATTCATATTTTCCATGCATTAAAGATTTCTAAGTTTGGTGTCTTGCATGTTTTCTTTGCATCAAAAATTTTTCAAAATTATGTTCTTGATGTTCATCATGATCTTCAAAGTGTTCTTGGTGTTCATCTTGACATTCATAGCATTCTTGCATGCATCTTGTGTCTTGATCCAAAATTTTCATGTTTTGGGTCATTTTTGTGTTTTTCCTTAAAAATTTAAAAATCAAAAATATCTTTTCCTTATTTTCCTCCAAAATTTCGAAATTTTGGGTTGACTTGGTCAAAAATTTTCAAAATTAGTTGTTTCTTACAAGTCAAGTCAAAATTTCAATTTTAAAAATCTTATCTTTTCAAAATCTTTTTCAAAAATCATATCTTTTTCATTTTTTTATAAATTTCGAAAATTTCAAAAATTATTTTTCAAAATATTTTCAAAATCTTTTTCTTATCTTTATATGTAATTTTCGAAAATTAGCTAACAATTAATGTGATTGGTTCAAAAATTTGAAGTTTGTTACTTTCTTGTTAAGAAAGGTTCAATCTTTAAGTTCTAGAATCTTATCTTGTAGTTTCTTGTTAGTTAAGTAATTTTAAAAATTAAATCTTTTTCAAAAATATCTTTTTCTTAAAACTTTTATCTTATCTCTTTATCTTATTCTTTTTAAAATTTTATCTTTTTCAAAATTTGATTTTAAAATATCTTATCTAACTTACTATCTTCTTATCTTTTTCAATTTTGATTTCAAATCTTTTTCAATCAACTAACTAACTTGTTGTTTGTTTCTTATCTTTTTCAAAACTACCTAACTACTTTTTCCTCCTCTATTTTCGAAAATATTTCTTCCCTTTTTCAAAAATTCTTTTTAATTAATTAATTGTTTTAAATTTTAATTTTAATTTTATTTTATCTCTAATTTTCGAAAATCACTAACTCCTTTTCAAAAATTGTTTTCGAATTCTCTCTTCTCTTTTCTTCCTCTATTTAATTATTTAATTACTAACACTTCTCTTCACCCCTCTTCATCAAAAATCCGAATCTATTCCTCTTCTTCTACCCCTTTCTTTTTCTACTAACATAAAGGAATCTCTATACTGTGACATAGAGGATTCCTTCTTTCTTTTTTTGTGTTCCCTTTTCTTTCATATGAGCAGGAACAGGGACAAAGGCACTCTTGTTGAAGTTGATCCAGAACCTGAAAGGACTCTAAAGAGAAAATTAAAAGAAGCTAAATTACAACAATCCAGAAGCAACCTTTTAGAAAATTTCGAACAAGAGGAGGTGATGGCCGAAAATAATAATAATGATGCAAGGAGAATGCTTGGTGACTTCACTAAGCCAACATCCAAATTTGATGGAAGAAGCATCTCCATTCCTGCCATTGGAGCCAATAACTTTGAGCTTAAGCCTCAACTAGTTGCATTAATGCAACAAAACTGCAAGTTTTATGGACTTCCATCTGAAGATCCTTACCAGTTTTTAACTGAGTTCTTGCAGATCTGTGACACTGTAAAGACAAATGGAGTTAATCCAGAAGTCTACAGACTCTTGCTTTTCCCTTTTGCTGTAAGAGACAGAGCTAGAGTATGGTTGGATTCTCAACCCAAGGATAGCCTGGACTCATGGGATAAGCTTGTCACTGCATTCTTAGATAAGTTCTTTCCTCCTCGAAAGCTGAGCAAGCTGAGAATGGATGTTCAAACCTTCAAACAAAAAGATGGTGAATCCCTCTATGAAGCTTGGGAAAGATACAAGCAGCTGACCAAGAGATGTCCATCTGACATGTTTTCTGAATGGACCATATTAGATATATTCTATTATGGTCTCTCTGAATTTTCGAAAATGTCATTGGACCACTCTGCAGGTGGATCTATTCACCTGAAGAAAACGCCTGAAGAGGCTCAAGAACTCATTGACATGGTTGCAAACAACCAGTTCATGTATACTTCTGAGAGGAATTCCGTGAACAATGGGGTACCTCAGAAGAAAGGAGTTCTTGAAATTGATGCTCTGAATGCCATATTGGCTCAGAACAAAGTGTTGACTCAACAGGTCAACATGATCTCTCAGAATCTGAATGGATTGCAACATGCATCCAACAGTACTAGAGAGGCAGCTTCTGAAGAAGCTTATGATCCTGAGAACCCTGCCCTGGCAGAGGTTAATTACTTAGGTGAACCTTATGGAAACACCTATAACTCATCATGGAGAAATCATCCAAATTTCTCCTGGAAGGATCAACAAAAACCCCATCAAGGTTTTAACAATGGTGGACGTGCAAGGCTGAATAATAGTAAGCCATATCCATCATCTTCTCAGCAACAGACAGAGAACTCTGAACAAAATAATTCTAATTTAGCCAACATAGTCTCTGATCTGTCAAAGGCCACTTTCAGTTTCATGAATGAAACCAGATCTTCCATTAGAAATCTGGAAGCACAAGTGGGCCAGCTGAGTAAGAAAGTTATTGAAACTCCTCCCAGTATTCTCCCAAGCAATACAGAAGAGAATCCAAAAGGAGAGTGCAAGGCCATTGATTTAATCAAAGTGACCGAATGCACTAGGGAGGAGGAGGACGAAAATCCTAAGGAGAAAGACCTCCTGGGACGTCCTTCAAGCATGAAGGAGTTTCCTATTAAGGATCCAGAGGAATCTGAGGCTCATCTAGAGACCATAGAGATCCCATTAAATCTCCTTCTGCCATTCATGAGCTCTGAAGAATATTCATCCTCTGAAGAGGATGAAGATGTGATTGGAGAGCAAGCTGCTCTATATTTAGGAGCTATCATGAAGCTGAATGCCAAACTATTTGGTAATGAGACTTGGGAAAGTAAACCTCCCTTACTCATTAGTGAACTAGACACTTGGATTCAGCAAACTCTACCTCAAAAGAAACAAGATCCTTGCAAGTTCTTAATACCTTGTACCATTGGCACCATGAGCTTTGAAAAGGCTCTATGTGATCTGGGGTCAGGAATAAATCTTATGCCACTCTCTGTGATGGAGAAGCTGGGAATCATTGAGGTACAGCCTGCCTTGTTCTCATTACAATTGGCAGATAAGTCCATAAGACAAGCTTATGGATTAGTAGAGGACGTGCTAGTAAAGGTTGAAGGCCTTTACATCCCTACTGATTTCATAATCCTAGATACTAGGAAGGAAGATGATGAATGCATCATCCTAGGAAGACCTTTCCTAGGCACAGCAGGAGCTGTGATAGATGTCAACAGAGGTGAGTTAGTCCTTCAATTGAATGGGGACTACCTTGTGTTTCAAGCACATGGCCATCCCTCTATGACAAAAGAGAGTAAGCATGAAGAGCTTCTCTCAGTTCAGAGTCAAGAAGAGCCCACACAGTCAAACTCTAAGTTTGGTGTTGTGAGGCCACAACCAAACTCTAAGTTTGGTGTTCAAACCCCATATCCAAACTCTAAGTTTGGTGTTGGGAACACTACACACTAAATTGACCTGATCACCATGTGGCTCCATGAGAGCCACTGTCAAGCTATTGACATTAAAGAAGCGCTTGTTGGGAGGCAACCCAATTTTATTTATCTAATTCTATTTTATTTTGTTTCTTTGTTATTTTTGTGTTTTATTAGGTACATGATCATGAGGAGTCACGAAAAAATCAAAAAAAAAAACAGAGTCAAAAACAGAAGAAAAAAATTTTTCACCCTGGAGGCGCACGGGCTGGCGTTCAACGCCCAGAAGGAGCATCTTTCTGGCGTTCAACGCCAGAACAGAGCATCTTTCTGGCGTTGAACGCCCAAAACAAGCAACAACCTGGCGTTTAACGCCAGGATGCGCACACAGAGGACAATCTGGCGCTGAACGCCAGAAACAAGCATGAAACTGGCGTTCAACGCCAGAAACGTGCATAACATGGGCGTTTAACGCCCAGAACTAGCATCAATGGGCATTTGAACGCCAGAATGATGCATCAAGGCATGTTACATGCCTATATGGTGAAAGAATGGTATTTGTTTTCACCTCAGGATCTGTGGACCCCACAGGATCCTCACCTCAGGATCTGTGGACCCCACAGGATCCCCACCTACCACATTCCTTTTAATCCTAATCACACTCTTCTAATCCAAATCTCATTCTCAATGTCACACTTCCCAAAAACCTTCACCTATCACCTCAATTCCTCTTCCCAATTACCCCATTCACCATTCACATCAACCCCTCTTCCCCATACACCCCACCTACCCCCACTACTTTCAAATTCAATTTCCCACCCTTTCCCACCCAACATGGCCGAACCTATACCCTCCCCCCTCCCTATAAATACCCTTCTTTTCTTTTACATTTTCACACAACACAAACCCACATTCTCCCACATAACCGAACCCTCTCTTCTCCCTCTCTTCATATTTTCTTCTTCTTCTTCTACTCTTCTTTTCTTTTTGCTTGGGGACAAGCAAATTTTAAGTTTGGTGTGGTAAAAAGCCTAAGCTTTTTATTTTTCATTCACCATCAATGGCACCCAAGGCCGGAGTTTCCTCAAGAAAAGGAAAAGGGAAGGCAAAAGCTTCCACTTCCGAGTCATGGGAGAAGGAGAGATTCATCTCCAAGAGCCACCAAGACCACTTCTATGATGTTGTGGCAAAGAAGAAAGTGATCCATGAGGTCCCTTTCAAACTCAAGAAGAATGAGTATCCGGAAATCCGACTTGAAATTCAAAGAAGAGGTTGGGAAGTCATAGCCAACCCCATACAACAAGTTGGAATTTTAATGGTTCAAGAGTTCTATGCCAATGCATGGATCACTAGAAACCATAACCAAGGTATGAACCCAAGTCCGAAAAACTATATCACCATGGTTAGGGGGAAATACTTGGATTTTAGTCCGGAGAATGTGAGGTTGGCATTTCATTTGCCTATGATGCAAGGTGATGAACACCCCTACACTAGAAGGGTCAACTTTGATCAAAGGTTGGACCAAGTCCTTAGGGACATTTGTGTGGAAGGCGCCCAATGGAGAGTTGACTCCAAAGGCAAGCCAGTCCAACTAAGAAGACTGGACCTCAAGCCTGTAGCTAGAGGATGGTTGGAGTTCATTCAAAGATCCATCATCCCTACAAGCAACCGATCTGAAGTTACTGTGGATCGGGCCATCATGGTTCATAGCATCATGATTGGTGAAGAAGTAGAGGTTCATGAAGTCATAGCCAATGAACTCTACAAAATAGCTGACAAACCTTCATACATGGCACGGCTAGCATTCCCTCACCTCATATGCCATCTATGTTATTCAGCCGGAGTTATCATAGATGGAGATGTCTCCATTGAAGAAGACAAGCCCATCACCAAGAAAAGGATGGAGCAAACAAGGGAAGTTCCTCACGGCCCTCAAGAAGAACATGAGGAAGTGCATCATCAACAAATGCCTCAAATGCACTTTCCTCCCAACAACTACTGGGAGCAACTTAATACCTCCTTGGAAGATTTGAGCCATAATGTGGAACAACTAAGGGTGGAACACCATGAACACGCCCTCACTCTTCAAGAAATAAGAGAAGATCAAAGAGCAATGAGGGAAGAGCAACAAAGGCAAGGAAGGGACATAGAAGAGTTGAAGAACATCATTGGTCCTTCAAGAAGAAGACGCCACTAGAGGTGGATTCATTCCTTGTTCTTTATTTCTTTCTGTTTTCGGTTTTTAATGCTATGTTTATTTATGTTTTTGTGTCTCTACTTCATGATCATTAGTATGTAAACCATGCCTTAAAGCTATGAAATAAAATCCATTAGTCCTTCACCTCTCTTAAAAGAAAAATGTTTTAATTCAAAAGAACAAGAAGTACATAATTTTCGAAATTATTATTGAATTTAGTTTAATTATATTGATGTGGTGACAATGCTTTTGTTTTCTGAATGAATGAATGAACAGTGCATATGTCTTTGGATCTTGTTGTTTATGAGTGTTAAAATTGTTGGTTCTTGAAAGAATGATGAACAAAGAGAAATGTTATTGATGATCTGAAAAATTCATGGAATTGATTCTTGAAGCAAGAAAAAGCAGTGAAAAAAAAAAAAAAAAAAAGAAGAGATCTAAAAAGAGTATATAGAAAAAGAAGGAGCAATAGAAAAAGCCAATAGCCCTTAAAACCAAAAGGCAAGGGTAAAAAGGATCCAAGGCTTTGAGCATCAATGGATAGGAGGGCCCAAGGAAATTAAATCCAGGCCTAAGCGGCTAAATCAAAGCTGTCCCTAACCATGTGCTTGTGTCATGAAGGTCCAAGTGAAAAGCTTGAGACTGAGTGGTTAAAGTCGTGATCCCAAGCAAAAGAGTGTGCTTAAGAGCTCTGGACACCACTAACTGGGGACTCTAGCAAAGCTGAGTCACAATCTGAAAAGGTTCACCCAGTTATGTGTCTGTGGCATTTATGTATCCGGTGGTAATACTGGAAGACAAAGTGCTTAGGGCCACGGCCAAGACTCATAAGTAGCTGTGTTCAAGAATCAACATGCTTAACTAGGAAAGTCAATAACACTATCCAAAATTCTAAGTTCCTAGAGATGCCAATCACTCTGAACTTCAAAGGAAAAAGTGAGATGCCAAAACTGTTCAGAAGCAAAAAGCTACAAGTCCCGCTCATGTAATTAAAGTAATATTCATTGATATTTTGGACTTTATAGTATATTCTCTTCTTTTTATCCTATTTGATTTTCAGTTGCTTGGGGACAAGCAACAATTTAAGTTTGGTGTTGTGATGAGCGGATAATTTATACGCTTTTTGGCATTGTTTTTATATAGTTTTTAGTAAGTTTGAGCTACTTTTAGGGATGTTTTCATTAGTTTTTATGTTAAATTCACATTTCTGGACTTTACTATGAGTTTGTGTGTTTTTCTGTGATTTCAGGTAAATTCTGACTGAAATTGAGGGATTTGAGCAAAACTCTGAAAAAGGCTGACAAAAGGACTGCTGATGCTGTTGGATTCTGACCTCCCTGCACTCGAAATGGATTTTCTGGAGCTACAGAACTCCAAAAGGCGCGCTCTCAACGGCGTTGGAAAGTAGACATCCAGGGCTTTCCAGCAATATATAATAGTCCATGCTTTATTCGAAAAATGACGACGCAAACTGGCGTTGAACGCCAAGTACACGCTCCTTTCTGGAGTTAAACGCCAGAAAAACGTCATAATCCGGAGTTGAACGCCCAAAGCACATCATAACTCGAAATTCAACTCCAAGAGGAGCCTCTGCTCGTGGATAAATCAAGCTCAGCCCAAGCACACACCAAGTGGGCCCCGGAAGTGGATTTATGCATCAATTACTTACTCATGTAAACCCTAGGAGCTAGTTTATTATAAATAGGATGATTTACTAATGTATCAATCATCTTTGATCTCAGTTTTATTTTATTCTTCATCTTAGGAGATCATTGATCACGTTTAGGGGGCTGGCCATTCGGCCATGCCTGAACCTTCTTTTACTTATGTATTTTCAACGGTGGAGTTTCTGCACACCATAGATTAAGGGTGTGGAGCTCTGCTGTACCTCAAAGATTAATGAAGTTCTATTTTCCTTTATTCAATTCTCTATCTTATTCTTATTCCAAGATATTCATTCGTACTCAAGAACATGATGAATGTGATGAGCTAATAACTCTCATCATCATTCTCACTTATGAACGCGCGTGATTGACAACCACTTCCGTTCTGCGTGTAACAAGGCTTGAATGTATATCTCTTAGATTTCCCAACAGAATCTTCGTGGTATAAGTTAGATGGATGGCGGCATTTATCTGGATCCGGAAAGTCCAACCTTGTCTGTGGTGTTCCGAGTAGGATCCTGGGAATCCGGAAAGTCTCACCTTGTCTGTGGTATTCCGAGTAGGATTCCGTTCATGAATGACTGTGACGTGCTTCAAACTTTAACCTGCTGGGCGTTAGTGACAAACGCAAAAGAGGGATTCTATTCCAGTAGGAGCGGGAACCAACCGGTGATTGGCCGTACTGTGACAGAGTGCGTGCATAGCTTTCACTGCGAGGATGGGATGTAGCTATCAACCATGGGTGATGCCTCCAGACTGGTTAGCTGTGCGAGTGACAGCCGTGCAGGTTATTTCCCCGAGAGGAATGAAAGTAGCCACAGCTGATAGTGAACCCCTATACAAAGCTTGCCATGGAGAGGAGTAAGAAGGATTGAGTAGAAGCAATGGGATAGCAGGCGTCCGAGAGCTCTACAGCATCTCCATTCCGCTTATCTGAAATTCCTACCAATGAATCTGCATAAGTATCTCTATCCCTTTTATTATTCCTTTTTATTAGAACAATCCAATTATCACTATTACAAATGTTCAATCCGCCTAACTGAGATTTGCAAGGTGACCATAGCTTGCTTCATACCAACAATCTCTGTGGATTCGACCCTTACTCACGTAAGGTATTACTTGGACGACCCAGTACACTTGCTGGTTAGTTGAACGGAGTTGTGATTTCACTCGTGCCAATTTCAATTTCTATATAAGTACTACTCAAAGAATACATTGATCAGAAGGCATCTTCATACACTTGTCTGAAGCTCTTACACCAATGATATACATAAGTATCACTATCTTTATCTTTATGTTATTTTCGTTCATCACCATTATACATTTGAGTCTGCCTGACTGAGATTTACAAGATGACCATAGCTTGCTTCATACCACCAATCTCCGTGGGATCGACCCTTACTCGCGTAAGGTATTACTTGGACGACCCAGTGCACTTGCTGGTTAGTTGTGTGAAGTTGTAGTGATCACAATTTCGCGCACTAATAATCGACAGATGAGACTCATTGTCTCATCAGCCATAGGGAAGGCATGCATCATATGCATATTGTTTGAATTGCTTGCTTGTGCATTAATTAGGATTGCCTAAGTTATTATAACATGCTATTTGTTATATTTGCTATCTGTATTACTTGTATTCTACCTGTTTTTGACATTGTCTGCTTGTTTGTCTCTGTAATTTCACCGAAGATGGAGGAACGAAGGAAAAACAGAGAGAGTTAAGGTTCTAGTTAAGTTTTATTTAGATTTAAGGAATTAGTTAAGTTTTGAAATCCTTAGAGAACTACCCTAATTTATGGTTTCAGTTTTAGTTCTTTAAGTTTTATTACCTGAATGTCGGCGTTCTACGATTGTCTCTGGCATTTCTAGGGCCTTATATCTTATGTGGTGGCACCTTTACCATGTTGAGAACCCCCAGTTCTCATTCCATATAATGTTGTGTTTTTCAGATGCAGGTCGAGAGGCACCTCGCTAGGCGTCTGGAGATATCTGCAGTGAAGTGGGCTTTTGGGATTTGATATTTCATTCCATTTTGTTATATTATATGCATAGACACTCCTTATGTATATATGCTTTTCTGTTGCACCGTGTAAAACCCAGAACTTTTGGAAAATCTCATTACGAGTAAATTTCAAATTATTTATTCATTAATGATTTTAATTTTCAAAATTATTTTATTAAGGCTAGTTAAATCAAGTGTTGATAATTAAATTTGGATTTTTATCTAATTTCATAATATTTGGATAATTTCCATATTTAATTATAAAGATTAATAATGGTAAAATAATTTATATTTTATGATTTACTTTAAATAATTGAGATTTTAGAATTTAATACTTTAATTCTTATGAATAAAGAAAATCAATTATATTATCTCTAGTTATTGAATTAGAGCATTTCTTTGAAATTAATTTGTAATTTATGATCAAATAATATTTTTCATTAGGGTAATTTTGTTGAATTAAAATTTGTTTTCAATTACGTTATTACCCCCTAATTTTATTAAAAATTACCTAAATTACCCCCAACTTAACCCTAACCCTAATTCCCAAATTGGGAAAACCCTAACGCTGAAACCCTAACCCAATTACCCGGTTTCCCCTGAACCCAGCAGCAGCAACATTTTTCCCCTTTCCCAAATCAAGTAGCAGCAACGCTGTAATAAGAGAGAAAAGAAAAGCAGAAGGGGGTGGGGGAGAAGAGAAACAGGAAGGAGAGGGGAGGGGGAGGATGGCGTCGGCGGGCGTCACTGCCGCCGTGCCGTCGTGTCGCGTAGAGAAGAGAGAAGTGAGATCCGAGAAAGAGAGAGAGCGCTGGTGGGAGAAGGAGACTGCTGCCAAAGCCGTCACTATTCATCCTCCAGCCTGTTGCCACCATCACAGATCGCCACTGACCTCGTGCTCGTCGCCACCGACCACCAGCCAGAGGAGAAAAAGGATGACGCTATTAGGTTGTTCCTCGCTGCAGATGAGCTCACCGCCGCAGCTGTTACCGTTCGCGCCATCGTCGTTGCCGAAGGGAGCCATCGTTGGCATCAGCAGAATAGAGGGCAAGAGCGAGAGACAGAGAGCTCGTGGTGAGGGAAAGACAGGTGCTGCCGTGCTGCGCGAAGCTATTGCCGCCGTTCCTGTCGCCGTCAAGCCTCGGATAGCACCGCCAAAGCTCCGGCCATCACCGTCGTTGAGGAAGCTCACCAGAGTTGTTAGAGGCTGCCGCCGCTCTGTCTGGTTCTGTGTTGACTCACGCCGCCGTGCCTGGCCGCTGAAAAATGCCACTGCTATCGCCGGAAAGAGCACTGCGGGTAAGGGTTTAAGTCTAGTTTCTGTTCTTTTGAAACTCCGTGAAGAGTATTGAGACTGTGTGGTTGCACAGCTGCTATTATCAGAGATTTGGGCTGCCGCCGTCACTCAAAAATTATTGACGGAGCTGCTACCGAGCTGATTTTGAGTTACGGCTGCTTCGTTTTGTTAATTTAGTGAGTATTTCTGTTTCAAAAGCCTTGCGTTAGTGTTTTGTTCCGTGTAATAAAGTATTTGCAATGTTAATGGTTTTAGGAGTTAGAATCCGGTTTGCCTGTGCCGTTCGTAGCTGTTTCTGCTTTTGAGAGAGCAAGCAGAGCCGAGGTTTTGGTTGCTGGTGATTTCGGGTTGAGACGAAAAGTACTTTGTAAGGCGTTTGGGCTATGGTTATACATTTTGAGGTATGGGCCTTTTCAGAAAACCACGTTTTATGAATTAGAATTATTATATATGGATATTGACATGAGAAAATGTATTTTGAGTGATTGTATAAGTCTTATGTAATTGTTGGTTGTCTTGGATGAATATGAATGCTTGATTGACTGGGTTGTTATTTGGTTTTGTGAAACGGATAGTTCTTGAAATGCTTCTTTAAAGTTAATTTTGTTAAAGCTTTGAAATTGAGTCTATCCTGTTGGAAATTGAATTGAGTTTGAATTGGCGTTCTTGAAATCTGAAAATGATGCATCTTGGAAACAACTTGATTTTGAATTGATTTGATTTTGAACCCCTTGAAGAGGGTTGCGGAAAGGTTTGGTTGGGACCCGGAAAGGGAGATGCTGCCAAAATTTCTATAAAATCCGAGTCTTTATTTGAAATGTTATTTGGAAAATTATGAGTTTAATGCCTTTACTATTTTACTTGGAGGATTTTGAATTTAAGAATCTTTATTATCTTTACTTGGATCAATTATGAAAGCGATGAAGCTACGCTTTGAAAAGAATTATTGAAAAGAGAATTATGATTTCTTCTTATTTCGTAAGATAAATAGTTTGTCTTGGGTGCAAGTTATTCGAAATAGAATTATGCTTTTAGGCGGTTTTAAAGGTAAAAAGGGTTTATGTTTTTCTTTATTTGACTTAAAGATTGTTGATGAGCGGATATTTTATACGCTTTTTGGGAGTAATTTCATATAGATTTTAGTGTGTTTTAGTTAGTTTTTAGTATATTTTTATTAGTTTTTAGGCAAAATTCAAATTTTTGGACTTTACTATGAGTTTGTGTATTTTTCTGTGATTTCAGGTACTTTCTGGCTGAAATTGAGGGAGCTGAGCAAAAATCTGATTCAGGCTAAAAAATGACTGCTGATGCTGTTGGATTCTGACCTCCCTGCACTCGGAATGGATTGTTTGGAGCTAAAGAAGTCCAATTGGCGCGCTCTTAAATGGGTTGGAAAGTAGACATCCAGGGATTTCCAGCAATATATAATAGTCCATACTTTACGCGAAGATAAATGACGTAAACTTGCGTTTAACGCCAGTTCCATGTTGCATTCTGGCGTTGAACGCCAAAAACTGGTTGCAAGTTGGAGTTAAACGCTAGAAACAGGTTACAACCTGACGTTTAACTCCAAAAACAGCCCAGGCACGTGAGAAGCTCAAGTCTCAGCCCCAGCACACACCAAGTGGGCCCCAGAAGTGGATTTCTGCACTATCCATCTTAGTTTACTTATTTTCTGTAAACCTAGGTTACTAGTTTAGTATTTAAACAACTTTTAGAGACTTATTTTGTACCTCATGACATTTTAGATCTGAACTTTGTACTCTTTGATGGCATGAGTCTCTAAACTCCATTGTTGGGGGAGAGGAGCTCTGCAGCGTCTCGATGAATTAATGCAATTATTTCTGTTTTCTATTCAAACATGCTTGTTTCTATCTAAGATATTCATTTGCACTTCAATATGAAGAAGGTGATGATCCGTGACACTCATCACCAGACTCAACCTATGAACGTGTGCCTGACAACCACCTCCGTTCTACATTAGATTGAATGAGCATCTCTTAGATTCCTTAATCAGAGTCTTCGTGGTATAAGCTAGAATACATTGGCAGCATCCTTGAGAATCCAAAAAGTCTAAACCTTGTCTGTGGTATTCCAAGTAGGATTCAGGGATTGGATGACTGTGACGAGCTTCAAACTCGCGAGTGTTGGGTGTAGTGACAAACGCAAAAGGATCAACGGATCCTATTCCGACATGATCGAAGACTGACAGATGATTAGCCGTGCGGTGACAGCGCACCTGGACCATTTTCACTGAGAGGATGGAAAGTAGCCATTGACAACGGTGACGCCCTACATACAGCTTGCCATAGGAGGAACCTTGCGTGCATGAAGAAGAAGACAAAGGAAAAGGAGATTCAGAAGATAAAGCATCTCCAAAGCTCCAACACATTCTCCATAACTGCGTAATAATTACTCAATTCATGCTCTTTCACTTTTTACAATTGACTAAGAATAATAAGATAACCATAGCTTGCTTCAAGCCAACAATCTCCGTGGGATTCGACCCTTACTCACGTAAGGTATTACTTGGACGACCCAGTGCACTTGCTGGTTAGTTGTGTGAAATTACATAGTGTGAGTGTGATTTTCATGCACCAAGTTTTTGGCGCCGTTACCGGGGATTGTTTGAGTTTGAACAACTGACGGTGAATCTTGTTGCTTAGATTAGGAAAATTTTGTCTTTTGGGTCAGAGTCTTTTATTTTATTTTCAACAATTTTTTTTAAAAAATATTATTTTTTAATTTTTAGTTTTTCTGTGAGTTTAGTGTCATGTTTTAAGTTTGGTGTCAATTGCATGCTTTTCTTTGTCTGTCAATTTTCGAATTGCATGTTCTTTGTTCTTCCTTGATATTCAAATTGTTGTCAATTTTTCTTGTTTGATCTTTGGTTTGTCTTGTTTTGTGTCTTTTCTTGTTTTTCTTGTGCATTTTCAAATTTTTAGTTTTCAAAAAAATTTTTATTTATTAAATACCTTGTTAAAACACGTTAAATTTATAGCTCAGTTGGCTAAAGCGTTGGCTTCTGTTCTTGGCAATTGGGTATCTTCCTTTTAAAACTTTTTTCAAAAATAATTTTTCTTTGATTAAATCTTGTGCCAAACCTTAAGTTTGGGGTTCTCTTGTTAATTTTCTTTAATTTTCGAAAATTTATTTTGGTTTTCTAAAAATTTTAAGTTTGGTGTTCTTTCTTTTGTTCTTGTTGTTCTTGTGAGTCTTCAAGGTATTCTTAAGTCTTCTTCGTATTTTGATCTTAAAATTTTTAAGTTTGGTGTACCTTGGTGTTTTTCCTCCAAAATTTTTGAAAACAAGGAGCATTAGATTTAAAAATTTTAAGTCTTGTGTCTTTTGTGTGCTTTTCTCTTTCATGATAAAATTCAAAACTAAAAAAAAATTTCTTTTCTAACTATTTTTAAGTAATTATTTCGAATTTTTTTTATAAAAATTCAGATTTCAATTTCAAAATTTTTCAAATCTTATCCTTTTAAGATTTTTAAAATTCAAATCTTTTTCAAAACTTCCTAACCACTTTCTCTCTCCCCACTTTTTCGAAAATCTTCATAAAACATTTTTTTTTAAAATTTTTTTTATTTTAGTTTTTATTTTATTTTATTTTACTATTTCAAAAATTTTTCTTATATAATAAAATAAATAAAAGAAATCCACATCATCTCCCTTTCTCCATCATGGACCTAAGTGGAAATAAACAGTCTAGAAGGACTCTGGGGTCATATGCTAACCCCACTACTGCTTCATATGGGAGTAGTATCTGTATACCCTCCATCGGAGTCAGTAGTTTTGAGTTGAATCCTCAGCTCATTGTCATGGTGCAGTAAAGTTTCCAGTATTCCAGTCTTTCACAGGAAGAACCTACAGAGTTTCTGGCATAGTTTTTACAAATTGTTGACACAATACATGATAAGAAAGTAGATCAGGATGTCTACAGATTATTGCTGTTTTAATTTGCTATAAAAGACCAAGCTAAGAGGTGGTTAAATAACCAACCTAAGGCTAGCATAAGGACATGGAAACAGCTATCAGAAAAATTCCTGAATCAATATTTCCCTCCAAAACGGATGACACAGCTAAGGCTGAGCATCCAAGGCTTTAAACAAGGAGATAATGAATCCCTTTATGATGCATGGGAGAGATACAGAGAGATGCTAAGAAAATGCCCCTCTGAAATGTTTTCAGAGTGGGTGCAGTTAGACATCTTCTATTATGGGCTTACAGAGAAATCTCAGATTTCTCTAGACCACTCAGTTGGGGGATCTATCCACATGAGAAAGACAATTGAAGAAGCTCAAGAGCTCATTGATACCATTGCCAGAAATCAGCATTTGTACCTAAGTAGTGAATCTTCCATGAAAGAAGAGGCTAAAACAGTAACTGTTGAACTCCGTCCTGCAGAACTAGTTACTGAATTCAATCAGCAATTAGATTTTCTAACAAAACAGCTAGCCGAATTCAAGGAGATATTGCAAGGAACAAGAATGGCTAATATGAATATAGAAGTGCAGTTGAAGCAAATAGAACAGTAGTTATCAAAACAAATAACAGAAGAGTGCCAAGCAGTTCAATTAAGAAGTGGGAAAACATTAAATACCTCACTTCAAGGCAGCAGAAAGCCAAGAAATGAACAAACTGCTACTCAAAATCTCTCTGAGGACAGTAAGACCCAGAGAGGAATAATTCTGGCGTTCAAATGCCAGAAAAGGGTGGATAGCTGGCGTTAAACGCCCAACCCATGCTCAGTTCTGGCGTTCAAATGCTAGAAACAGGCAAGGAGTTGGCGTTGAATGCCCAAAGGAAGCTTAGTTCTGGCGTTTAGACGCCAGAAATAGGAAAGGAGTTGGTGTCTAACGCAACTCCAGCTTCCACCCCTGGCATTCAAACGCCAGTGGGGGATCAGACACATACAAGTGCTGATAGCAACCCCTCTAAAAAGGCTTCTCAACCCACATCTGTAGGCGATAAAACTGCAGCAACTAAGGTTGAGGAATACAAAGCCAAAATGCCTTATCCTCAGAAACTCCACCAAGCAGAATAGGATAAGCAATTTGCCCGCTTTGCAAACTATCTCAGGACTCTTGAAATAAAGATTCTGTTTGCAAAGGCACTTGAGCAAATACCCTCTTATGCTATGTTTATGAAAGAGATCTTAAGTCATAAGAAGGATTGGAGAGAAACTGAAAAAGTTTACCTCACTGAAGAATGCAGTGCAGTCATTCTGAAAAGCTTACCAGAAAAGCATAAATATCCCGGAAGCTTTATGATACCATGCACATTAGAGGGTACTTGTACCAAGCAAGCTTTATGTGATATTGGGGCAAGTATCAACCTAATACCTGCATCTACTATCAGAAAGCTTGGTTTGACTGAAGAAGTCAAACCAACCCGAATATGTCTCCAACTTGCTGATGGCTCCATTAAATACCCATTAGGCGTGATTGAAGACATGATTGTCAAGGTTGGGCCATTTGCCTTTCTCACTGACTTTGTGGTGCTGGAAATGGAGGAGCACAAGAGTGCAACTCTCATTCTAGGATGACCTTTTCCAGCAACTGGACGAACCCTCATTGTTGTCCAAAAAGGGGAAGTGGCCCTGAGAGTCAATGAGGACGAGTTTAAGTTGAATGTTGTCAAAGCTATGCAGCATCCAGACAGCCTAAACGATTGCATGAGCATTGAAATTATTGACGCTCTGGTAAAAGAGGTCAATATGACTGGTGCGCAAAATTGTGAATAATACTTTTTCACAACTCTCATAATCCCCGGTCATGAACTCCAAGAACTTGGTAGTTCAATTCCATGGCATTACACAACTTCGCACAACTAACCAGCAAGTGCACTGGGTCGTCCAAGTAATACCTTACGTGAGTAAGGGTCGATCCCACGGAGATTGTTAGTATTGAAGCAAGCTATGGTCATCTTGCAAATCTTAGTCAGGCAGACTCAAATGTATATGGTGATGAACGAAAATAACATAAAAGATAAGGATAGATATACTTATGTAATTCATTGGTAGGAACTTCAGATAAGCGCATGAAGATGCCTTCCCTTCCGTCTCTCTGCTTTCCTACAGTCTTCATCCAATCCTTCTTACTCCTTTCCATGGCAAGCTTATGCAAGGGTTTCACCGTTGTCAGTGGCTACCTCCCATCCTCTCATTGGAAATGTTCAACGCACCCTGTCACGGCACGGCTATCCATCTGTCGGTTCTCAATCAGGCCGGAATAGAATCCAGTGATTCTTTTGCGTCAGTCACTAACGCCCCGCCTTCAGGAGTTTGAAGCACGTCACAGTCACTCAATCATTGAATCCTACTCAGAATACCACAGACAAGGTTAGACCTTCCGGATTCTCTTGAATGCCGCCATCAGTTCTCGCCTATACCACGAAGACTCTGATCTCACGGAATGGCTGGCTCGTTTGTCAGGCGAGCACTCGGTTGTCAGGCGATCAACCATGCATCGTGTTATCAGGAATCCAAGAGATATTCACTAGAGCTTTGATTGCTTGTAGAACAAGAGTGGTTGTCAGTCACCTTGTTCATGAGTGAGAATGATGATGAGTGTCACGGATCATCACATTCATCAAGTTGAAGAACAAGTGATATCTTGGACAAAGAACAAGCGGAATTGAATGGAAGAACAATAGTAATTGCATTAATACTCGAGGTACAGCAGAGCTCCACACCTTAATCTATGGTGTGTAGAAACTCCACCGTTGAAAATACATAAGCATAAGGTCTAGGCATGGCCGAATGGCCAGCCTCCCAATGATCTAAGATAGCATAAAACACGAAGATAGCTACCCCGATATCTCAATACAATAGTAAAAGGTCCTACTTATAGAAAACTAGTAGCCTAGGGTGTACAGAGATGAGTAAATGACATAAAAATCCACTTCCGGGCCCACTTGGTGTGTGCTTGGGCTGAGCAATGAAGCATTTTCGTGTAGAGACTCTTCTTGGAGTTAAACGCCAGCTTTTATGCCAGTTTGGGCGTTTAACTCCCATTTGGGTGCCAGTTCCAGCGTTTAACGCTGGGATTTCTTGAGGTGACTTTGAACGCCGGTTTGGGCCATCAAATCTTGGGCAAAGTATGGACTATCATATATTTCTGGAAAGCCCAGGATGTCTACTTTCCAAAGCCGTTGAGAGCGCGCCAATTGGGCTTCTGTAGCTCCAGAAAATCCACTTCGAGTGCAGGGAGGTCAGAATCCAACAGCATCTGCAGTCCTTTTCAGTCTCTGAATCAGATTTTTGCTCAGGTCCCTCAATTTCAGCCAGAAAATACCTGAAATCACAGAAAAACACACAAACTCATAGTAAAGTCCAGAAAAGTGAATTTTAACTAAAAACTAATAAAAATATACTAAAAACTAACTAGATCATACCAAAAACATACTAAAAACAATGCCAAAAAGTGTATAAATTATCCGCTCATCACAACACCAAACTTAAATTGTTGCTTGTCCTCAAGCAACTAAAAATCAAATAAGATAAAAAGAAGAGAATATGCAATGAATTCCAAAAACATCTATGAAGATCAGTATTAATTAGATGAGCGGGGCTTTTAGCTTTTTGCCTCTGAACAGTTTTGGCATCTCACTCTATCCTTTGCAACTCAGAATGATTGGCTTCTTTAGGAACTCAGAATCCAGATAGTGTTATTGATTCTCCTAGTTAAGTATGATGATTCTTGAACACAGCTACTTTATGAGTCTTGGCCGTGGCCCAAAGCACTCTGTCTTCCAGTATTACCACCGGATACATACATGCCACAGACACATAACTGGGTGAACCTTTTCAGATTGTGACCCAGCTTTGCTAGAGTCCCCAATTAGAGGTGTCCAGGGTTCTTAAGCACACTCTTATTGCCTTGGATCACAACTTTATTCTTTCTTTTTCTTTTTCTTTTTCGTTTTTTTTTCTTTCTTTTTTTTCGCCCTCTTTTTTTTTTTTTGTATTCACTGCTTTTTCTTGCTTCAAGAATCATTTTTAATGATTTTTCAGATCCTCAGTAACATGTCTCCTTTTTCATCATTCTTTCAAGAGCCAATATTCATGAACCACAAATTCAAAAGACATATGCACTGTTCAAGCATACATTCAGAGAACAAGAGTATTGCCACCACATCAAAAATAATTAAACTATTATAAAATTCAAAATTCATGCAATTCTTTTTCTTTTCAATTAAGCACGTTTTTTTTTTTTTTAAGAAAGGTGATGGATTCACAGGACATTCATAACTTTAAGGCATAGACACTAAGACACTAATGATCACAAGACACAAACATGGATAAACATAAGCATAAAATTCGAAAAACAGAAGAATAAAGAACAAGGAAATCAAAGAACGGGTCCACCTTAGTGATGGCGGCTCTTTCTTCCTCTTGAAGATCCTATGGAGTGCTTGAGCTCCTCAATGTCTCTTCCTTGTCTTTGTTGCTCCTCCCTCATGATTCTTTGATCTTCTCTAATTTCATGGAGGATGATGGAGTGTTCTTGATGCTCCACCCTTAGTTGTCCCATGTTGGAACTCAATTCTCCTAGGGAGGTGTTTAGTTGTTCCCAATAGTTTTGTGGAGGAAAGTGCATCCCTTGGGGCATCTCAGGGATCTCATGATGAGAGGGGTCTCTTGTGTGCTCCATCCTCTTCTTAGTGATGGGCTTATCCTCATCAATGGGGGTGTCTCCCTCTATGTCAACTCCAACTGAATAACAGAGGTGACAAATGAGATGAGGAAAGGCTAACCTTGCCAAGGTAGAAGACTTGTCCGCCACCTTATAGAGTTCTTGGGCTATAACCTCATGAACTTCCACTTCTTCTCCAATCATGATGCTATGAATCATGATGGCCCGGTCTAGAGTAACTTCGGACCGGTTGCTAGTGGGAATGATTGAGCGTTGAATGAACTCCAACCATCCTCTAGCCACGGGTTTGAGGTCATGCCTTCTCAATTGAACCGGCTTGCCTCTTGAATCTCTCTTCCATTGTGCGCCCTCTTCACATATAACTGTGAGGACTTGGTCCAACCTTTGATCAAAGTTGACCCTTCTAGTGTAAGGATGTGCATCTCCTTGCATCATGGGCAAGTTGAATGCTAACCTTACATTTTCCGGACTAAAATCCAAGTATTTCCCCCGAACCATAGTAAGATAATTCTTTGGATCCGGGTTCACACTTTGATCATGGTTCTTGGTGATCCATGCATTGGCATAGAACTCTTGAACCATCAAGATTCCGACTTGTTGAATGGGGTTGGTAAGAACTTCCCAACCTCTTCTTCGGATCTCATGGCGGATCTCCGGATATTCACCCCTTTTGAGTGAAAAGGGGACCTCGGGGATCACCTTCTTCAAGGCCACAACTTCATAGAAGTGGTCTTGATGCACCCTTGAGATGAATCTATCCATCTCCCATGACTCGGAGGTGGAAGCTTTTGCCTTCCCTTTCCTCTTTCTAGAGGTTTCTCCGGCCTTGGATGCCATAAATGGTTATGGAAAACGAAAAAAAGCAATGCTTTTACCACACCAAACTTAAAAGGTTTGCTCGTCCTCGAGCAAAAGAAGAAAGAAGAGAGTAGAAGAAAAAGAAATGAGGGAGAAGGGGATGGCTTTGTATCCGGCCAAAGAAGGGAGAAGTGGTGTTTAGGTTGTGTAAAAATGAAGGAGTGAAGAAGAGAAAGATGGGATTTGATAGGTGAAGGGTGTTTGGGGAAGAGGTATAGAGGTGATTGGTGAATGGGGGAAGAAGAGAGAGGGTGGTGGTGGGGTTGGTGGGGGTCCTGTGGGGTCCACAGATCCTGTGGTGTCAAGGAAAAGTCATCCCTGCACCAAATGTTGCTCAAAATCACGTTTTGAGTCATTTCTGGCGTTAAACGCCGGGCTGGTGCCCATTCCTGGCGTTTAACGCCAGGTTCTTGCCCTTTTCTGGCGTTTAACGCCAGTCTGGTGCCCCTTTCTGGCGTTAAACGCCCAGAATGGTGCCAGACTGGGCGTTAAACGCCCAACAGCTAACCTTACTGGCGTTTAAACGCCAGTAAGTGCGTCCTCCAGGGTGTGCTGTTTTTCTTCCTGTTTTTCATTCTGTTTTTGCTTTTTCAATGGATTTTGTGACTTCTTATGATCATCAACCTACAAAAGACATAAAATAACAAAAGAAAATAGTTAATTATAAAGCATTGGGTTGCCTCCCAACAAGCGCTTCTTTAATGTCAGTAGCTTGACAGAGGGCTCTCATGGAGCCTCACAGATACTCAGAGCAATGTTGGAACCTCCCAACACCAAACTTAGAGTTTGAATGTGGGGGTTCAACACCAAACTTAGAGTTTGGTTGTGGCCTCCCAACACCAAACTTAGAGTTTGACTGTGGGGGCTCTGTTTGTCTCTGATTTGAGAGAAGCTCTTCATGCTTCTTCTCCATGGTGATAGAGGGATATCCTTGAGCCTTAAACACCAAGGATTTTTCATTCACTTGAATGATCTGTTCACCTCTATCAACATCAATCACAGCCTTTGCTGTGGCTAGGAAGGGTCTGCCAAGGATGATGGATTCATCCATGCATTTCCCAGTCTCTAGGACTATGAAATCAGTAGGGATGTAATGGTCTTCAACTTTCACCAAAACATCCTCTACAAGTCCATGAGCTTGTTTTCTTGAGTTGTCTGCCATCTCTAGTGAGATTTTTGCAGCTTGCACCTCAAGGATCCCTAGCTTCTCCATTACAGAGAGGGGCATGAGGTTCACACTTGACCCTAAGTCACACAGAGCTTTCTTGAAGGTCATGGTGCCTATGGTACAAGGTATTGAAAACTTCCCAGGATCTTGTCTCTTTTGAGGTAATTTCTGCCTAGACAAGTCATCCAGTTCTTTGGTGAGCAAAGGGGGTTCATCCTCCCAAGTCTCATTTCCAAACAACTTGTCATTTAGCTTCATGATTGCTCCAAGGTATTTAGCAACTTGCTCTTCAGTGACATACTCTTCCTCTTCAGAGGAAGAATACTCATCAGAGCTCATGAATGGCAGGAGTAAATCCATTGGAATCTCTATGGTCTCATTTTGAGCCTCAGATTCCCATGGTTCCTCATTGGGGAACTCATAGGAGGCCAGTGGACGTCCAGTGAGGTCTTCCTCAGTGGCGTTCATTGCCTCTTCTTCCTCCCAGAATTCGGCCATGTTAATGGCTTTGCACTCTCCTTTTGGATTTTCTTCTGTGTTGCTTGGGAGAGCACTAGGAGGGAGTTCAGTAATTTTCTTGCTCAGCTGACCCACTTGTCCTTCCAAGTTTCTAATGGAGGACCTTGTTTCAGTCATGAAACTTTGAGTGGTTTTGATTAGATCAGAGACCATGGTTGCTAAGTCAGAGGTATTCTGCTTAGAACTCTCTGTCTGTTGCTGAGAAGATGATGGAAAAGGCTTGCCATTGCTAAACCTGTTTCTTCCACCATTATTGTTATTAAAACCTTGTTGAGGTCTTTCTTGATTCTTCCATGAGAAACTTGGGTGATTTCTCCATGAAGAATTGTAGGTGTTTCCATAGGGTTCTCCTAGGTAATTCACCTCTTCCATTGAAGGGTTTTCAGGATCATATGCTTCTTCCTCAGATGAAGCTTCCTTAGTACTGCTTGGTGCATTTTGCATTCCAGACAGACTTTGAGAGATCAAATTGACTTGTTGAGTCAATATTTTGTTCTGAGCCAATATGGCATTCAGAGTATCAATCTCAAGAACTCTTTTCTTCTGACTAGTCCCATTGTTCACAGGATTTCTTTCAGAAGTGTACATGAATTGGTTATTTGCAACCATTTCAATCAGCTCTTGAGCTTCTGTAGGCGTCTTCTTCAAATGAAGAGATCCTCCAGCAGAGCTATCCAGAGACATCTTGGATAGTTCAGAGAGACCATCATAGAAAATGCCTATGATGCTCCATTCAGAAAGCATGTTAGAAGGACACTTTCTGATTAATTGTTTGTATCTTTCCCAAGCTTCATAGAGGGATTCTCCATCCTTCTGTCTAAAGGTTTGGACTTCCACTCTAAGCTTACTCCATTTCTGAGGTGGAAAGAATTTTGCCAGGAAGGCATTGACTAGCTTTTCCCAAGAGTCCAGGCTATCTTTAGGTTGTGAGTCCAACCATATTCTAGCTCTGTCTCTTACAGCAAAAGGGAATAGCATCAGTCTGTAGACCTCAGGGTTAACCCCATTAGTCTTGACTGTGTCACAGATTTGCAAGAATTCAGCTAAAAACTGATGAGGATCTTCCATTGGAAGTCCATGGAACTTGCAATTCTGTTGCATTAGAGAAACTAATTGAGGCTTAAGCTCAAAGTTGTTTGCTCCAATGGCAGGGATAGAGATGCTTCTCCCATAGAAGTCGGGAGTAGGTGCAGTAAAGTCACCCAGCACCTTCCTTGCATTGTTTGCATTGTTGTTGTTTTCGGCTGCCATGTGTTCTTCTTCTTTGAAGAATTCGGTCAGGTCCTCTAAAGAGAGTTGTGCTTTGGCTTCTCTTAGCTTTCTCTTCAAGGTCCTTTCAGGTTCATGATCAGGCTCAACAAGAATGCTTTTGTCTTTGCTCCTGCTCATAAGAAAGAGAAGGGAACAAGAAAATGTGGAATCCTCTATGTCACAATATAGAGATTCCTTGAAGTGTCAGAGGAAAAGAAGAGTAGAAGACAAAAGTGGAAAATTCGAACTTATCAAAGGAGATGGAGTTCGAATTTTTGCATTAAGGAATAGTGTTAGTCCATAGATAGAAGGATGTGGGGAGAAGGGAAGTAATTTTCGAAAATTAAGTGAGAGATTTTGAAAAATATTTTTGAAAAACATTACTTAATTTTCGAAAATGAGAGTAGGAAAGAAATAAGATAATTTTTTGAAAAAGATTTTGAAATTAGAAATCAAAAAGATTTGATTGAAAACTATTTTGAAAAAGATGTGGTTAAGAAGATATGATTGATTTTTTTTTTTTTTTAAAAAATTTGATTGAGAAAATATGATTTGAAAGCAATTTTAAAAGATTTGATTTTAGAAAAAAAATAACTTGGCTATCAAGAAAAGATATGATTCAAACATTAAACCTTTCTCATCAGAAAAAGGCAACATACTTGAAATGTTCAATCAAATCATTAATTGATAGTAAGTATCTTTGAAAAAGGAAAGAAATTGATTTTGAAAACATTTGATTGAAAAGATATGATTTGAAAAAGATTTGATTTTGAAAAACTTTGAAAACTTGAAAAAAAATTGATTTGAAAACAAAATTCTCCCCCTTTAGCTATCCTGGCGTTAAACGCCCAGAATGGTGCACATTCTGGCGTTTAACGCCCAAAACTATACCCTTTTGGGCGTTAAACGCCCAACCAGGTACCCTGGCTGGCGTTTAAAATCCAGTCTGTCCTTCTTCACTGGGTGTTTTGAACGCCCAGCTTTTTCTGTGCAATTCCTCTGCTGTATGTTCTGAATCTTCAATTCTCTGTATTATTGACTTGAAAAGACACAAATTAAAAATATTTTTGGATTTTTTTAATGATAAAGAATAATCAAAATGCAACTAAAATCAAATAACAATGCATGCAAGACACCAAACTTAGCAGTTTGTATACCACTGACATTAACAATATGAGAATGCATATGAGACACACAAAATACTTCAAGTCAATAGAATTCAAAGATTGGAGCAAGTAAATCATCAAGAACATCTTGAAGATCACTAAGACACATGAATGAATGCATGCAATTGACTCCAAACTTAAGATGAGACTAGTGTCTCATACAAGAAACATAAAATATTTTTGGTTTTTATAAAATTTTTTTTTTTGTGTTTTTCGAAAATTAAGTGGAAAAAGATATCAAAATTCTTAATGAGAATTCCAGGAATCAGTGCAATGCTAGTCTAAGACTCCGGTCCAGGAATTAGACATGGCTTCACAGCCAGCCAAGCTTTCAAAGAAAGCTTCGGTCCAAAACACTAGACATGGCCAGAGGCCAGCCAAGCCTTAGCAGATCATTGCTCCAAAAGCAAGGTTGATAAAAATCAACAAGCTCTTGTAATGATAAGTTGAAACCTCGGTCTAATAAGATTAGACATGGCTTCTCAGCCAGCCAGACTTCAACAAATCATCATGAAACTCTAGAATTCATCTTCAAGAATTTCGAAAAAAATAAATACCTAATCTAAGCAACAAGATGAACCTTCAGTTGTCCAAACTGAACAATCCCGGCATTGTTACCAAAAGCTTGCTCAAAACTTGAACAATCCCCGGCAACGGCGCCAAAAACTTGGTGCGCGAAATTGTGAACAATACTTTTTCACAACTCTCATAATCCCCGGTCATGAACTCCAAGAACTTGGTAGTTCAATTCCATGGCATTACACAACTTCGCACAACTAACCAGCAAGTGCACTGGGTCGTCCAAGTAATACCTTACGTGAGTAAGGGTCGATCCCACGGAGATTGTTAGTATTGAAGCAAGCTATGGTCATCTTGCAAATCTTAGTCAGGCAGACTCAAATGTATATGGTGATGAACGAAAATAACATAAAAGATAAGGATAGATATACTTATGTAATTCATTGGTAGGAACTTCAGATAAGCACATGAAGATGCCTTCCCTTCCGTCTCTCTGCTTTCCTACAGTCTTCATCCAATCCTTCTTACTCCTTTCCATGGCAAGCTTATGCAAGGGTTTCACCGTTGTCAGTGGCTACCTCCCATCCTCTCATTGGAAATGTTCAACGCACCCTGTCACGGCACGGCTATCCATCTGTCGGTTCTCAATCAGGCCGGAATAGAATCCAGTGATTCTTTTGCGTCTGTCACTAACGCCCCGCCTTCAGGAGTTTGAAGCACATCACAGTCACTCAATCATTGAATCCTACTCAGAATACCACAGACAAGGTTAGACCTTCCGGATTCTCTTGAATGCCACCATCAGTTCTCGCCTATACCACGAAGACTTTGATCTCACGGAATGGCTGGCTCGTTTGTCAGGCGAGCACTCGGTTGTCAGGCGATCAACCATGCATCGTGTTATCAGGAATCCAAGAGATATTCACTAGAGCTTTGATTGCTTGTAGAACAAGAGTGGTTGTCAGTCACCTTGTTCATGAGTGAGAATGATGATGAGTGTCACGGATCATCACATTCATCAAGTTGAAGAACAAGTGATATCTTGGACAAAGAACAAGCGGAATTGAATGGAAGAACAATAGTAATTGCATTAATACTCGAGGTACAGCAGAGCTCCACACCTTAATCTATGGTGTGTAGAAACTCCACCGTTGAAAATACATAAGCATAAGGTCTAGGCATGGCCGAATGGCCAGCCTCCCAATGATCTAAGATAGCATAAAACACGAAGATAGCTACCCCGATATCTCAATACAATAGTAAAAGGTCCTACTTATAGAAAACTAGTAGCCTAGGGTGTATAGAGATGAGTAAATGACATAAAAATCCACTTCCGGGCCCACTTGGTGTGTGCTTGGGCTGAGCAATGAAGCATTTTCGTGTAGAGACTCTTCTTGGAGTTAAACGCCAGCTTTTATGCCAGTTTGGGCGTTTAACTCCCATTTGGGTGCCAGTTCCAGCGTTTAACGCTGGGATTTCTTGAGGTGACTTTGAACGCCGGTTTGGGCCATCAAATCTTGGGCAAAGTATGGACTATCATATATTTCTGGAAAGCCCAGGATGTCTACTTTCCAACGCCGTTGAGAGCGCGCCAATTGGGCTTCTGTAGCTCCAGAAAATCCACTTCGAGTGCAGGGAGGTCAGAATCCAACAGCATCTGCAGTCCTTTTCAGTCTCTGAATCGGATTTTTGCTCAGGTCCCTCAATTTCAGCCAGAAAATACCTGAAATCACAGAAAAACACACAAAATCATAGTAAAGTCCAGAAAAGTGAATTTTAACTAAAAACTAATAAAAATATACTAAAAACTAACTAGATCATACCAAAAACATACTAAAAACAATGCCAAAAAGTGTATAAATTATCCGCTCATCAATGACTAAGAGTCTCGAATCAGAGCTAGAAGATATCTTTAAAGATGTTCAGCCTGATTTGGAGGAACCAGAGAGAATAATAGAACCTCTGAAAATCCCTCAAGAAGAGGAGAAACCTCCCAAACCCGAGCTCAAACCATTACCACCATCCCTGAAATATGCATTTCTGGGAGAAGGTGATACCTTTCCTGTAATCATAAGCTCTACCTTAGAGCCATAGGAAGAGGTAGCACTAATTCAAGTGCTAAGGACACACAAGACAGCTCTTGGGTGGTCCATCAGTGATCTTAAGGGCATTAGCCCAGCCAGATGCATGCACAATATCCTATTGAAGGATGACGCTAAGTGGTGCACGAAATTATGATCATCAACAATGGCGCCAAAAACTTGGTATCACTCTCAAACGTGAATCACACTTAGTCACAACTCCGCACAACTAACCAGCAAGTACACTGGGTCCTCCAAGTAAAACCTTACGTGAGTAAGGGTCGATCCCACGGAGATTGTTGGTATGAAGCAAGCAATAGTCATCTTGTAAATCTCAGTTAGGCGGATAGTAAATGTTATGGAGTTTTCAAATAATAAATAAAATAGAAAATAAAGATAGAGTTACTCATGTAATTCAATGGTGGGAATTTCAGATAAGTGTGTGGAGGTGCTTGTCCCTATTGGATCTCTACTTTCCTACTGTCTTCCTTCAATCCTTCTTATTCCTTTCCATGGCAAGCTGTATGTAGGGCATCACTGATGTCAATGGCTACATCCCATCCTCTCAGTGAAAAAGGTCCAAATGCTCTGTCACGGCACGGTTAATCATCTGTCGGTTCTCGATCATGTTGGAATAGAATAACTTAATTCTTTTGCGTTTGTCATCACGCCCAACAATCGCGAGTTTGAAGCTCATCACAGTCATTCAATCCCGGAATCCTACTCGGAATACCACAGACAAGGTTTAGACTTTCCGGATTCTCATGAATGCCGCCATCAATTCTAGCTTATACCACGAAGATTCTGATTAAGGAATCCAACAGATATGCACTCGGTCTAAGGTAGAACGGAAGTGGTTGTCAGTCACGCGTTCATAGGTGAGAATGATGATGAGTGTCACGGATCATCACATTCATCATGTTGAAGTGCAACGAATATCTTAGAATAAGAACAAGCGGAATTAAATAGAAAATAGTAGTAATTGCATTGAAACTTGAGGTACAGCAGAGCTCCACACCCTTAATCTATGGTGTGTAGAAACTCCACCATTAAAAATACATAAGTGATGAAGGTCTATGCATGGCTGAATGGCCAGCTCCCAAACGTGATCAAAAGATAAAAAAATTACAATCAAAGACCCTAAATACAATAGTAAAAAGTCCTATTTATACTAGACTAGCTACTAGGGTTTACGAAAGTAAGTAATTGATGCAGAAATCCACTTCCGAGGCCCACTTGGTGTGTGCTTGGGCTGAGCTTGAGCTTTACACGTGCAGAGGCTTCTTTTGGAGTTGAACGCCAAGTTGTAACGTGTTTTTGGCGTTCAACTCTGGTTCGTGACGTGTTTCTGGCGTTTGATTCCAGAATGCAGCATGGAACTAGCGTTGAGCGCCAGTTTACGTCGTCTACTTTCCAACGCCGTTGAGAGCGCATCTTTTTGAGTTCAGTAGCTCCAGAAAATTCATTTCAAGTGAAGGGAGGTCAGAATCCAACAGCATCAGTAGTCCTTTATCAGCCTTCTTATCAGAGTTTTGCTCAGGTGCCTTAATTTCAGCCAGAAAATACCTGAAATTATAGAAAAACACACAAACTCATAGTAAAGTCCAGAAATGTGAATTTAACATAAAAACTAATGAAAACATGCCTAAAAGTAGCTAGATCCTACTAAAAACTACCTAAAAACAATGCCAAAAGGCGTATAAATTATCCGCTCATCACAACACCAAACTTAAATTGTTGCTTGTCCCCAAGCAATTGAAAATAAATTAGGATAAAAAGAAGAGAATATACTATAAGTTCCAAAATATCAATGAATATTAGTTCTAATTAGATGAGCGGGACTTGTAGCTTTTTGCTTCTGAACAGTTTTGGCATCTCACTTTTTCCTTTGATGTTTAAAATGATTGGCATCTCTAGGAACTTAGAATTTCAGATAGTGTTATTGATTCTCCTAGTTAAGTATGTTGATTCTTGAACACAGCTACTTTTATGAGTCTTGGCCGTGGCCCTAAGCACTTTATTTTCCAGTATTACCACCGGATACATAAATGCCACAGACACATAACTGTGTGAACCTTTTCAGATTGTGACTCAGCTTTGCTAAAGTCCCCAGTTAGAGGTGTCCAGAGCTCTTAAGCACACTCTTTTTGCTTTGGATCACGACTTTAACCAGTCAGTCTCAAGCTTTTCACTTGGACCTGCATGCCACAAGCACATGGTTAGGGACAGCTTGATTTAGCCGCTTAGGCCTGGATTTTATTTCCTTGGGCCCTCCTATCCATTGATGCTCAAAGCCTTGGATCCTTTTTACCCTTGCCTTTTGGTTTTAAGGGCTATTGGCTTTTTCTGCTTGCTTTTTCTTTTTCTTTCTATTTTTCGCAAGTTTTTGCTTTTTCACTGCTTTTTCTTGCTTCAAGAATCAATTTCATGATTTTTTTCAGATTATCAATAGCATTTCTCTTTGTTCATCATTCTTTCAAGAGCCAACAATTTTAACATTCATAAACAACAAGATCAAAATTATGCATTGTTCAAACATTCATTCAGAAGACAAAAAGTATTGTCACCACATCAATATAATTAAACTAAATTCAAGGATAATTTTGAAATTCATGTACTTTTTGTTCTTTTGAATTAGAAACATTTTTCATTTAAGAGAGGTGAAGGATTCATGGAATTATTTATAGCCTTAAGACATAGTTATTAAATACTAATGATCATGTAACAGAGACACAAATATAGATGACATAATAAGCATAAAAACCGAAAAACAGAAAAATAAGAACAAGGAATGAATCCACCTTAGTGATGGTGGCGCTTTCTTCTTGAAGAACCAATGATGTCCTTGAGTTCTTCTATGTCTCTTCCTTGCCTTTGTTGCTCCTCCCTCATTGCTCTTTGATCTTCTCTAATTTCATGGAGAATGATGGAGTGCTCTTGATGTTCCACCCTTAATTGATCCATATTGTAACTCAAATCTTCAAGAGAAGTGTTGAGTTGTTCCAAATAGTTGTTGGGAGGAAAGTGCATCCCTTGAGGCATCTCTGGGATTTCTTGGTGATGAGCTTCCTCATGCGTCTCTTGGGTTCCATGAGTGGGCTCTCTTGTTTGCTCCATCCTTTTCTTAGTGATGGGCTTGTCCTCCTCAATGGGGATGTCTCCTTCTATGATGACTCCAGCTGAGTAACATAGATGGCAAATAAGATGAGGAAAAGCTAGCATTGCCAAGGTAGAGGGCTTTTTGGCTATTTTGTAGAATTCAAGGGAGATGACTTCATGAATTTCTACTTCCTCTCCATTCATGATGCTATGAATCATGATGGCCCGATCCACAGTAATTTCAGATCGGTTGCTAGTGGGGATGATGGAGCGTTGGATGAACTCCAACCATCCTTTAGCCACAAGCTTGAGGTCCAGTCTTCTTAATTGAACTGGCTTGCCTTTGGAGTCTCTTTTCCATTGGGCTCCTTCAACACATATGTCCCTAAGGACTTGGTCCAACCTTTGATCAAAGTTGACCCTTCTTGTGTAGGGGTGTGCATCTCCTTGCATCATGGGCAAGTTGAATGCCAACCTCACATTTTCTGGACTAAAATCTAAGTATTTTCCCCGAACCATTGTAAGATAGTTCTTTGGATTCGGGTTCATACTTTGATCATGGTTCCTAGTGATCCATGCATTGGCATAGAACTCTTGAACCATCAAGATTCTAACTTGTTGAATGGGGTTGGTCAGAACTTCCCAACTTCTTCTTTGAATCTCATGTCGGATCTCCGGAAACTCATTTTTCTTGAACTTGAAAGGGACCTCAGGGATCACCTTCTTCTTAGCCAAAACATCATAGAAGTGGTCTTGATGGGCTTTGGAGATGAATCTCTCCATCTCCCATGACTCAGAGGTGGAAGCTTTTGTCTTCCCTTTCCCTTTTCTAGAGGTTTCTCCGGCCTTAGGTGCCATCAATGGTAATGGAAAAATAAAAAGCTTATGCTTTTACCCCCACCAAACTTAGAATATTGCTCGCCCTCGAGCAAGAGAAGAAAAAAAGAAAAGAAAAAGAGAAAATATGGAGGAGAGTGGAGAAAGGTGTATTCGGCCAATATATAGGAGAGGGATTTATGTTGTGTGAAAATTAAGGAGAATAGAGGAGTTTATATAGTGAGGGGAGAGGGAGTAGGTTCGGCTATTTAGGGTGGGTTTGGGTGGGAAAGAAATTTTGAATTTTGAAGGTAGGTGGGGTTTATGGGAAATAGTGGATGGATGTGAGTGGTGAAGAGGGTAATTAGGAAGAGAGATTGAGGTGATTGGTGAAGGGTTTTGGGGAAGAGTGTTTATTGGAAAGAGAGGATGAATGTTGAGAAGAGGGGAGAATATGGTAGGTGGGGATCCTGTGGAGTCCACAGATCCTGAGATGATCCTGTGGGGTCCACAGATCCTGAGGTGTCAAGGATTTACATCACTGCACCAATTAGGCATGTAAAATGCCTTTGCATGCAATTCTGGCGTTTAAACGCCGAGGTGATGCATGTTCTGGGCGTTCAACGCCCAACTGCAGCATGTTTCTGGCGTTGAACGCCAGTTCCATGCTTGTTTCTGGCGTTGAACGCCAGTTCCATGCTTGTTTCTGGCGTTCAGCGCCAGCTCTCCTCAGGGTATATTCCTGGCATTTAATCACCAAGATGCTGCTTGTTTCTGGCATTCAACGCCAGATCCATGCTCTGTTCTGGCGTTGAACGCCAGCTAGATGCTCCTTACTGGCGTTTAAATGCCAGTAAGTCCTTCCTCCAAGGTGTGATTTTTCTTCAGCTGTTTTTGATTATGTTTTTAGTTTTAATATTTTTTCGTGACTCCACATGATCATGAACCTAATAAAACATAAAAGAACAATGAAAATAAAATAAAATTAGATAAATAAAAATTGGGTTGCCTCCCAATAAGCGCTTCTTTAATGTTAATAGCTTGACAGTGGGCTCTCATGGAGCTACACAGGTGATTAGGTCAATGTTGTAGACTCCCAACACCAAACTTAGAGTTTGAATGTGGGGATTCAACACCAAACTTAGAGTTTGGCTGTGGCCTCCCAACACCAAACTTAGAGCTTGATTGTGGGGGCTTTGATTGACTCTGTACTGAGAGAAGCTTTTCATGCTTCCTCTCCATGGTTGCAGAAGAAGATCCTTGAGTTTTAAACACAAGGTAGTCCCCATTAATTGAAGGACTAGTTCTCCTCTATGAACATCAATCACAGCTCCTGCTGTGGCTAGGAAGGGTCTTCCAAGGATGATGCATTCATCCTCCTCCTTCCTAGTGTTTAAGATTACGAAATCAGCAGGGATGTAAAAGCCTTCAACCTTTACCAACATGTCCTCTACCAATCCATAAGCTTGTCTGCCATTTGTAATGTGAATATGGCAGGTTGTACTTCAATGATCCCCAGTTTCTCCATTACAGAGAGTGGCATAAGATTTATGCCTGACCCTAGGTCACACAGAGCCTTGTCAAAGGTCATGGTGCCTATGTTACTGGGTATTGAGAATTTGCCAGGATCTTGTCTCTTTTGAGGTAAAGTTTGCTGAACCTATGTATCTAGTTCACTAATGAGCAAGGGAGGTTCACCTTCCCAAGTCTCATTACCAAACAACTTGGCATTCAGCTTCATGATGGCTCCTAGATATTGAGCAACTTGCTCTCCAGTTACATCTTCATCCTTTTCAGAGGAAGAATAGTCTTCAGAGCTCATGAATGGCAGACGGAGGTTTAATGGGATCTCTATGGTCTCTATATGAGCCTCAGATTCCTTTAGGTCCTCAATAGGAAACTCCTTCTTGCTTGAGAGACGTCCCATGAGGTCTTCCTCATTGGGATTCACGTCCTCTCCTTCCTCTCTAGGTTCGGCCATATTGATTATATCAATGGCCTTGCACTCTCTTTTTGGATTTTCTTCAGTATTGCTTGGGAGAGTACTAAGAGGAGTTTCAGTGATTTTCTTACTCAACTGGCCCACTTGTGCCTCCAGATTTCTAATGGAGGACCTTGTTTCACTCATGAAATTTAAAGTGGACTTAGACAGATCAGAGACTAAATTTGCTAAGTTAGAGGTACTCTATTCATAATTCTCTGTCTGTTGCTGAGAAGATGATGGATAAGGCTTGATATTACTAAGCCTATTTCTTCCACCATTATTAAAGCCTTGTTGAGGCTTTTGTTGATCCTTCCATGAGAAATTTGGATGATTTCTCCATGATGAATTATAGGTGTTTTCATAAGGTTCACCCATATAATTTACTTCTGCTATTGCAGGGTTCTCAGGATCATAAGCTTCTTCTTCAGAAGATGCCTCTTTAGTACTGTTGGATGCATTTTGCCATCCATTCAGACTTTGAGAAATCATGTTGACTTGCTGAGTCAACATTTTGTTCTGAGCCAAAATGGCATTCAGAGCATCAATTTCAAGAACACCCTTTCTTTGAGGCATCCCATTATTCACGGAATTCCTCTCAGAAGTGTACATGAACTGGTTATTTGCAACCATGTCAATAAGTTCTTGAGCTTCAGCAGGCGTTTTCTTTAGGTGAATGGATCCACCTGCAGAATGGTCCAATGACATCTTAGAGAACTCAGATAGACCATAATAGAATATATCTATCATGGTCCATTCTGAAAACATATTAGAAGGACATCTTTTGGTCATCTATTTGTATCTTTTCCAAGCTTGATAGAGGGATTCACCATCTTTTTGTTTGCAGGTCTGAACATCCACTCTAAGCTTGCTCAGCTTTTGAGGAGGAAAAAACTTAGCCAAGAAGGCCGTGACTAGCTTATCCCAGGAGTCCATGCTATCTTTAGGTTGAGAGTCCAACCATGCTCTAGCTCTGTCTCTTACAGCAAAAGGGAAAAGCATGAGCCTGTAGACTTCAAGATCTACTCCATTAGTCTTAACAGTCTCACAGATCTGCAAGAACTCAGTTGAAAACTGGTAGGGATCTTCTGATGGATGTCTATGAAACTTGCAGTTCTATTGCATTAGAGCAACTAGTTGAGGTTTCAGCTCAAAATTGTTTGCTCTAATGGCAGAATTGAGATGCTTCTTCCATCAAACATGGAAGTAGGTGTAGTATAATCACCAAGCATCCTTCTTGCATTATTGTTGTTAGGTTCAGCTGCCACTCCTTTTCTTGTTCGAAAATTTCAGCAAGGTTGTCTATGGATTGTTGTAATTTAGCTTCTCTTAGTTTTCTCTTCAGAGTCCTTTCAGGTTCTGGATCAGCTTCAACAAGAATGCCTTTTTTCTTGTTCCTACTCATATGAAAGAGAAGAGAACAGAAAAAAGAAGAGGGATCCTCTATGTCACAGTAAAGAGGTTCCTTATTATTAGTAGAAGAGGAAAGGGGATAAAGAAACGAGAATCCAAACACAAGGGTGAGGATAAGGGCAGTAATTTGAGATGAAGAGAAGTGTTAGTAAATGAATGAATAAATAGAATAAGATGAGAGAGGGAGAAATTTTCGAAAATAAATTTTAAAAAGGAGTTAAATGATTTTCGAAAAATAAAGATAAGAAATAAAATTAAAATTAAAATTTAAAACAATTAATTAATTAAAGAAAGAATTCTTGAAAAAAAGGGAGGTATTTTCGAAAATTAGAGAGAGAGAAAAGTTGTTAGGTGATTTTGAAAAAGATAAGAAACAAACAAAAAGTTAATTAGTTAGTTGAAAAAGATTTGAAAATCAAATTTGAAAAGATAAGAAGATAAGAAGATAAGAAGTTAGAAAAGATATTTTAAAATCAAATTTTTGAAAAAAGATAAAATTTTGAAAAAAATATGATATAAAAGATAAAATGAAAAGATATGATTAAAAAGATGTGGTTAGAAAAGATTTAATTTTTAAAATTAAAATTGATTACTTAACTAACAAGAAACTAAAAGATATGATTCTAGAATTTAAAGATTGAACCTTTCTTAACAAGAAAGTAACAAACTTCAAATTTTTGAATCAATCATATTAATTGTTAGCATAATTTTTGAAAATAAAGATAAAACTAAGAAAAAGATTTTTGAAAAATATTTTAAAACATTAAATTTTCGAAAATTAAATAAAAAAATGAAAAAGATTTGATTTTTGCAAAAGTTTTAATAAGATAAGATTTTTAGAATTTGAAAATTTGACTTGACTTACAAGAAACAACTAATTTTAAAAATTTTTGACTAAGTCAACCAAATTTTTGAAATGTTGAGAGAGAAAAGGAAAAGATATTTTTTATTTTTAAATTTTTAATGATGAGAGAGAAAAACACAAATATGACCCAAAACATGAAAATTTTGGATCAAAACCAATGATGCATGCAAGAACCCTATGAATGTCAAGATGAACACCAAGAACACCTTGAAGATCATGATGAACATCAAGAATATATTTTTGAAAATTTTTTTATGCAAAGAAAACATGCAAGACACCAAACTTAGAAATCTTTAATGCTTAGACAATATGAATGCAAAGATGCACATGAAAAACAATAAAAGACACAAAATAAGAAAATATCAAGATCAAATAAGAAGACTTACCAACAACAACTTGAAGATCATGAAGAACACTATGAATGCATGAATTTTCGAAAAATGCAAGAAATATTTTTAAAGCATGCAATTGACACCAAACTTAAAACATGACCCAAGACTCAAACAAGAATCACAAAATATTTTTGGTTTTTTTTTTTATTTTATGATGATTTTTTTTGTATTTTCTTTTATATATATATATATATTTCGAAAAACATATAGGAAAAAGAAAACAAGAAATTCAAAATTTTTAATAAGGATTCCAGGAATCTTTCAATGTTAGCCTAAAGCTCCAATCCAAGGGTTAGACATGGCTTCATAGCCAGCCAGCTTTAGGATGGAATTACATGCATTGTGGTGATTAGTTGAAGCCTTAGTCCAAAAGAATTTGGATATGGCTTTACAGCCAGCCAGGCTTCAACATGCTTCATGAAACTCTAGAATCCATTCTTAAAAATTCTGAAGCCATAGAATGATTTATTTTCAAAAAATTTTTTTTGAAAATAGGGATAAATTTTTTTTTGAAAAATTTTTGAAAACAAAACAAAAAGAAAATTACCTAATCTGAGCAACAAGATGAACCGTCAGTTGTCCAAACTCAAACAATCCCCGGCAACGGCGCCAAAAACTTGGTGCACGAAATTGTGATCATCAACAATGGCGCCAAAAACTTGGTAGCGCTCTCAAACGTGAATCACACTTAGTCACAACTCCGCACAACTAACCAGCAAGTGCACTGGGTCGTCCAAGTAATACCTTACGTGAGTAAGGGTCGATCCCACGGAGATTGTTGGTATGAAGCAAGCTATGGTCATCTTGTAAATCTCAGTTAGGCGGATAGTAAATGTTATGGAGTTTTCGAATAATAAATAAAGCAGAAAATAAAGATAGAGTTACTCATGTAATTCAATGGTGGGAATTTCAGATAAGTGTATGGAGATACTTGTCCTTGTTGGATCTCTGCTTTCCTACTGCCTTTCTTCAATCCTTCTTATTCCTTTCCATGGCAAGCTGTATGTAGGGCATCACCGTTGTTAATGGCTACATCCCATCCTCTCAGTGAAAAAGGTCCAAATGCTCTGTCACGGCACGACTAATCATCTGTCGGTTCTCGATCATGTTGGAATAGAATCCCTTGATTCTTTTGCGTTTGTCATCATGCCCAACAATCGCGAGTTTGAAGCTCGTCACAGTCATTCAATCCCTGAATCCTACTCGGAATACCACAGACAAGGTTTAGACTTTCCGGATTCTCATGAATGCCGCCATCAATTCTAGCTTATACAACGAAGATTCTGATTAAGGAATCCAAGAGATATGCGTCCGGTCTAAGGTAGAACGGAAGTGGTTGTCAGTCACGTGTTCATAGGTGAGAATGATGATGAGTGTCACGGATCATCACATTCATCATGTTGAAGTGCAACGAATATCTTAGAATTAGAACAAGCGGAATTGAATAGAAAATAGTAGTAATTGCATTGAAACTTGAGGTACAGCAGAGCTCCACAAATCTATGGTGTGTAGAAACTCCACCGTTAAAAATACATAAGTGATGAAGGTCCAGGCATGGCCGAATAGCCAGCCCCCAAACGTGATCAAAAGATCAAAAAATACAATCAAAGACCCTGAATACAATAGTAAGAAGTCCTATTTATACTAGAATAGCTACTAGGGTTTACAGAAGTAAGTAATTGATGCAGAAATTCACTTCCGGGGCCCACTTGGTGTGTGCTTGGGCTGAGCTTGAGCTTTACACGTGCAGAGGCTTCTTTTGGAGTTGAACGCCAAGTTGTAACGTGTTTTTGGCGTTCAACTCTGGTTCGTGACGTGTTTCTGGCGTTTGACTCCAGAATGCAGCATGAAACTGGCGTTGAGCGCCAGTTTACATCGTCTAATCTCAAATAAAGTATGGACTATTATATATTGCTGGAAAGCTCTGGATGTCTAGTTTCCAACGCCGTTAAGAGCGTACCATTTGGACTTCTGTAGCTCCAGAAAATCTATTTCGAGTGCAGGGAGGTCAGAATCCAACAACATCAGCAGTCCTTTGTCAGCCTTCTTATCAAAGTTTTGCTTAGGTCCCTCAATTTCAGCCAGAAAATACCTGAAATTATAGAAAAATACACAAACTCATAGTTAAGTCTAGAAATGTGAATTTAGCATAAAAACTAATGAAAACATCCCTAAAATTAGCTAGATCCTACTAAAAACTACCTAAAAACAATGCCAAAAAGCGTATAAATTATCCGCTCATCACTAAGCCAGTAGTTCAACCACAGAGGCGGTTGAATCCAGCCATGAAGGAGGTGGTGTAGAAGGAGGTCACTAAATTACTAGAGGCTGAGATTATTTATCATATTTCTGATAGCCCCTAGGTAAGCCCTGTCCAAGTCGTCCCTAAGAAGGGTGGCATGACAGTGGTTCATAATGAAAAAAATGAACGGGTTCCTACAAGAATAGTTACAGGGTGGCGTATGTGTATTGATTATAGAAGGCTCAATACAGCTACCAGAAAGGATCATTTTCCTTTACCATTCATAGACCAGATGCTAGAAATACTAGCAGATCATGAATACTACTGCTTCCTGGATGGATATTCAGGTTATAATCAAATTGCAGTAGATCTCCAAGATCAAGAGAAAACAGCATTCACATGTCCATCCGGAGTATTTGCATACAGAAGGATGCCATTTGGTCTGTGCAATGCACCTGTAACCTTTCAAAGGTGCATGCTCTCTATTTTCTCTGATATGGTGGAAAAATTTCTGGAAGTCTTCATGGATGACTTTTCAGTATTTGGAAACTCATTCAGCTCCTGTCTTGACCATCTAGCACTTGTTCTAAAGAGGTGCCAAGAGACTAACCTAGTTTTAAATTTGGAAAAATGACACTTTATGGTGACTGAAGGAATTGTCCTTGGGCACAAAATTTTGAACAAGGGAATAGAGGTGGATCAAGCTAAGGTAGAGGTAATTGAAAAATTACCGCCACCTACCAATTTTAAGGCAATCAGAAGCTTTCTGGGGCATGCAGAATTCTATAGGAGGTTTATAAAAGATTTTTCAAAAATCGCCAAACCTCTGAGTAATATGCTAGCTGCTGACATGCCATTTATCTTTGATAAGGAGTGTCTGCAGGCGTTTGAGACTCTGAAAGCTAAGCTGGTCACATCACCAGTCATCTCTGCACCAGACTGGACATTACTATTTGAACTAATGTGTGATGCCAGTGACCATGCCATTGGTGCAGTGTTGGGACAAAGGCATGACAATCTTCTGCACGTCATTTATTATGCCAGTCATGTTTTAAATGACGCACAGAAGAACTACACAACCACAGAAAAAGAGTTACTTGCAGTGGTTTACGCTATTGACAAGTTCAGATCTTATTTAATAGGATCAAAAGTGATTGTGTACACTGACTATGCTGCTCTTAAAGATCTACTCACAAAGCATGATTCAAAACCCAGACTCATAAGATGGGTGTTGCTTCTGCAAGAGTTTGATATAGAAATAAGAGACAGAAAAGGGACAGAGAACCAAGTAGCAGATCACCTGTCCCGAATAGAACCAATAGAAGGGGCGTCCCTCCCTCTTACTGAGATCTCTGAAAACTTTTCGGATGAGGAACTCTTTGCCATCCAGGAAGTACCATGGTTTACAGACATTGCAAACTAAAAGGCTGTGAGATTCATACCTAAAGAGTATAGTAGGCAGCAATCAAAGAAATTGATCACAGATGCAAAGTACTATCTTTGGGATGAACCATATCTCTTCAAGAGATGTGCAGACGGAGTAATCCGTAGATGTGTGCCTAAAGAAGAACCACAGAAGATCCTATGGCATTGCCATGGATCACAATATGGAGGACATTTTGGAAGTGAGCGAACAGCCACAAGAGTCCTCCAATGTGGCTTCTATTGGCATACTCTCCATAAAGACTCCCGAGAGTTTGTACTTAATTGTGATAGTTGCCAAAGATCTGGCAATCTGCCTCACAGTTATGCCATGCCTCAACAAGGGATCTTGGAAATTGAGTTGTTTGATGTATGGGGTATTGACTTAATAGGGCCTTTCCCACCATCATACTCAAACACTTACATTCTGGTGGCAGTGGATTATGTATCCAAATGGGTGGAAGCTATTGCAACAGCCACTAATGATACTAAGACAGTGCTGAAATTCCTCCAGAAATATATCTTCAGCAGATTTGGTGTCCCTAAAGTACTAATCAGTGATGGGGCGCTCATTTCTGCAATAAATAGCTTTACTCTGCTATGGTTCGATATGGAGTCAGCCACAGGGTGGCAACTCCATATCATCCATAGACAAATGGGCAAGCTGAAGTCTCTAATAGAGAACTTAAAAGAATCTTGGAACGGACGGTGATTAACCGTAGAAGGGATTGGGCAAGAAGCTTGGATGACGCTCTGTGGGCATACAAAACAGCATTCAAGACTCCTATAGGGATCTCTCCATACCAGCTTGTGTATGGAAAATCCTGTCACTTGCCAGTGGAACTGGAACATAAGGCCTACTGGGCAACCAGATTCCTAAACCTTGATGCCAAGTTAGCTGGAGAAAAATGATTGCTCCAGTTAAATGAGCTAGAGGAATTCAGACTCAATGCTTTCGAAAATGCAAAAATTTACAAAGAGAAAGCAAAAAGATGGCATAATAAGAAGCTGTCATCAAGAGTTTTGAGCCGGGGAAGAAAGTTCTGCGGTTTAATTCTAGGCTTAGATTATTCCCCAGGAAATTGAAATTCCGGTGGAGAGGTCCATATGTGATTACAAGTGTGTCACCATATGGATACGCAGAGCTTCAGGATAATGATTCTAAAAAAAAGTTCATTGTTAATGGACAGAGAGTCAAACATTATATTGAAAGCAATTTTGAGCAAGAATGCTCAAAACTGAGACTTGATTAAAGTTCAGTAATACTCCAGCTAAAGACAATAAAGAAGCGCTTGCTAGGAGGCAACCCAGCCATTAACAAAGCTTATTTGTTAATTAATTGAATTTTACAGGTTCATATTAATTATCTTCAAGGTAAAATAGCAATTGCATGAGTTCACAGAGTTACAGAAGGATTCAGAGGATAAAACAGCAAAAAGAAGCTCACTGGTGCGAAAAAGCCAGTAAGAGCTATTTTGGGTGTTAAACTCCCAAAAGGAGCATCTACTGGGCGTTTAACGCCAGTAGAGATAGCCATCTGGGCCTTAAACGCCAGAAAGAAGCAACTTTTGGGCGTTTGATAAACCCCATTTTTAGGGTTTATCTTGTATTGAATTTAGAGTATTTTGATGACCTTTTCTCACATTTAACCTATGAATTAGCATGATTTTGTAATCTCTCCCGTATTTGTGCTTAAGTGTAAAAACATGCCTTTTAAACCTTATTTTGATGAATTCTAATTCCTCTTTGATTCCATAAAATGCCTTGATGTGTTTGCTAGTAGTTCCAAGATCGAAATAGGCTAGGCATGGATCAAAAGGAGCAAGGAAGGAAGCATACAAGTGGAGAGAAGCATAAAAAGTCAAAGAAGTGAAATCAGCCAAGCACGCGCACGCGCACAAGGCGCTCGCGCGCACATTGCAGAATCGGCCAGGGACGCGCACGCGTACCATGCGCACACGCGTCGAAATCCGCACATGACTTCATTAAAGCAGCACGTGCCTGGCGATCTTGGGGAGTTTCTGAACCAACTTTGGCGCCAAAATGCACTAAAAGGACCAAGGATAGAAGGGGAAGGGGGAATCTATCATGGGCATCATTAGTTTTAGTTTAGAGTAGTTTTAGAGAGAAAAGCTCTCACTTCTCTCTAGAATTAGGATTAGGTTTAGGTTAATCTCTCTTCTTAGATCTAGGTTTAATTCATGCTTTAATTCACTTCTCCTTTATCAAGTCTTAATCTTCTCCTCTTCCTCTTTCTAGTTATGTGCTTTAATAATTGTAATTCTTCATTTTGTTTTGGATAGATTGTTGTTCCTTTGTTTTCTTTCAATAATGCAATTTGAGGTAATTCATGATAATTGTGATTTCCTTGATTTGTTGTTGTTAATTATTTGCAATAATTGTTGTTAGATTTTGTTCTTGTTGTTGATTTACTATGTTTTCCTCTTGTGCCTTCCAAATGTTTGATGAAATGCTTGGTTGGATTTTAGAGTAGAGTTTTATGTTCTTGGCTTGGAAAGGTAACTTAGGAACTCTTGAATTACTAATGCCCTAGTAATTGATGATTGGGATCCATTGACTCTAGTTCTCACTAATTGAATTGGTGGAGAGTTAGGACTTATGGACAAGGATTGATATAGTTCATTTGACTTTCCTTTACTACTAGTTAAAGGATGATTTAATGAGATTAATACTTGCCAATTCTCATATTGTGGTTAGTGATTAGGATAGAGATCCTTGACGACCAACCCTTGCCAAAACCTTTTTTAGGCCTTAGTTTACTTTCTTGCCATTTATCCTTCATGCTTTTTATCAAAACCCCAAAATAACTCACAACCAATAACAAGACACTTTATTGTAATTCCTAGGGAGAACGACCCGAGGTCCAATACTTCGGTTTATAAATTTTAGGGGTTTGTACTAGTGACAAACAACTTTTTGTATGAAAGGATTATTGTTTGGTTTAGAAACTTTACTTTACAACGAGATTTCATTAGTGAAATTCTAAACCGTCAAAAATCCAATCATCAGCATTTAATGCCAGATTTGCAACATCCTGGGCGTTCAGAAAAACGCCCAGTGATAAAGGATTTTCTGGCGTTTAACGCCAGCCAGATGCTACAGTTGGGCGTTAAACGCCTAGGAGAAGCTACAAATGGGCGTTAAACGCCCAAAACATGCAGTGTTTGGGCGTTTAACACCAGGATTGTGGGGAGAAGGTAAATTCGTTTTTCACTTCAAATTTTTTTCATTTTTCATGTTTCAATTCATGATTTCTTGCATAAACATGTTACAAACTCTCATCTTTCAACTTCAATTCCAAAAATTTTTAATCCTAAACTTGTTTCTTAATTCTTCTTCAAAATCTTTTCAAACATTTTTCAAAACTCAATTATCTTTTTAAATTCTTTTCAAATCTTTTTAAACACATTGATGGTGTTTTTATGGAAAACAAATTTTCCAAACACATAGATCTAACCGGCAAGTGTACCGGGTCGCATCAAGTAGTAATAACTCACAAGAGTGAGGTCGATCCCACAGGGATTGATGGATCAAGCAACTTTAGTGGGTGATTAGTTTAGTCAAGCTAACATTGAAGTGGAATTGAGTGAAATTGTAGCCAACAGAAAGTAAATTTGCAGGAATTATAAAGTGTAGAAAGTAAATTGCATTGAAACTTAAAGAGCAAGAAAGTAAAAGAGCTGAAACTTAAATTGCAAGAAAAGTAAATTGCATCAAATGTAAATGGGGCTGGGGTGCTGGAAATTAAATGAAAGCAGTAAAGCAAAGCGTAGAACAATTGTAGGGAGATTAAATTGCTTGGAAGTAAATTAGAAGTAATAGGAACAGAAAGGTAAAAATGCAGATGAAATAAAAGCAACAGATGTAAACAGCAAGGCAAAATTTCTTGAAGAAGTAACACAGAATGTAACTCAGCTCAATTGTGAAATTTAAAGAGACAAGATCTCAAGGAATCAATGAGACTAGAAAACAAGTCTAGATCTCAATTCCTTCCTTGATCAAAGTAGAAAGCAGATTGAAGAAGAAAGAAAGATGGAAGCAGTAAATGAGAATGCAGATTCAACTTTCAATTCTTAGAAATTATGCAGAAGATGAACAAAGATGGATTTCAGATTAAAGATTGAAATAGAATTCCTCTAACCTCAATCCAAATTTTCAAAACAGAAATGAAAACTAAGAGAGAGAGCTCTCAAATCCTAATACTCCCTAGTGGAGCTAGCCCCCCCTTCTAATCGAGCTTCTATTGATGCCTTTATATAAGCTTTACAAAATGAAAAATGAAAATGAAATTAAAACAAATTACAAAAATGAAAATCCTAATTTAATTGATCCATGTGCCTTTGAGTGATGATGTGGGCTTTGCTTGCTTTGGATTTGAGGAGAAATGGGTTTGGTTGGCCTTGATTCAATTTGGAAAGGAATTGAATTTAAATGAAATTTTGGTTGAATTTTGGCCCATGTTGCTCCGAGGAGGCTGCCCTGCTCTTGTGGAGGGCAGAGTAGGGAATCTTTGTGTGGGTATCCAATTTGTGTGCCAAGGCTTGGAAGCATCAGGATGCTACCCTGCCCTTGGGGAGAGCAGGGCAGTGGTGTCATGGTGTGCCTTCTGTCCGTGTCAAGTGCTGCGCTCCTCACTCCCCTTAGGTGCTTGGTTCGAAACCCATAGGTGGCACTTGGAGTTGATTTTTCTTGGATTTTCTTCAAGAAGAGCACAACATTGCCCTGCTCTCCAAAAGGGCAGAGCAGAATAATGAGTGCTACTTTGCTTTGGAGTGAGGCTCCAGCTTCGAACCTTGGTGGAAGCACTTTGGTTTATTTTCGCTTATTTTTTGCCCTTAAAGATGCCTTTCATTCATACCTCAATTGTACGCCAAATATAGATTTCTATATATCGTTGGAAAGCCCTGAATGTCATCTTTCCAACGCAACTGGAAGCACATCAATCGGACGTCTGTAGCTCAAGTTATAGCCCTTTGAAGTAGGCATGGTCATGCTGTGAGCGGCCAGATTTTAACTTAGCGAAAATTTGCTCCAACCTCACTTTGTTTCATCATGATTCTGCCCTGCCCTTGGGAAGAGCAGGGCAGTGTGCAGTGTGCGTGCTGGTTGCTTCCTTCTTTGATTTGGTCATGGGCCACGCTTTTAAAAGCGTGGCCTAAGGCTCCAAAGCGTGCTCCAACTTCAAAGTGTTCCCCAAAGCTCTTTTTTTCTCTTTTTTAGCTTATTTTGTGCTTCTTTGCTTCTTTTTCTTCTTATTTCCTACAAGATTTATAAATTAAAAGATCAAGAAAATATATCATTTAAGCACAAAAGCATTCAATATTTAAGCACAAATCATCAATTTCTTGTACGAAAAAGCATAGAAAAATAGGTATATGATGACATGTCACCACAACACCAAACTTAAACCTTGCTTGTCCCCAAGCAAGAAAAGAATCATGCAATAAAGATTGACAATCCAAGGTAAGAAGAATAGCAACTCAATGTTCATGGTTAGCTAGTTTTTTATGCATGCTACAATCACAAAAGAGATGTAAATGATTTATGCTTCTATCTAGCTCATTTTATGAAATATTTTTCTTATAATTCTTCCTTGAAACAAGCTTTTAATTTTTTTTATTTTTTTTATTATTATTTTTTTTATCTTCTCCTTTTGGGTGCTTTGCCCCATGAGTTGATAACAAAGCTACGACTTCTAAATGCTTTGTTTTCAAGTATTACCACTTGATACATAAGCACCACAAGCATTTAATTAGAGGACTTCATTAAGCTCATTTTTCTTTTCTTTTCTTGACTCTCTAATCATTGATGCTCAGAGCCTTGAGCTTTGAGGGAGTGCTTTTGCACTTGAGCCTAGCCTTGACTTCTAAGTGTTTTATTTTCAAGCATTTGGCTTGATACATAAACACCACAAGCACTTAGCAAATAAATTGCCATTGGTACTCAGAGCCTTCAGCTTTCTCATTCTTTCCCTTTTTCTTTTCTTACTTTAATTGTATTTGCTTCTTCAAGGTTTTCATGATTTCAAAAGATTTCACAAAATGTCCTAGATAAAAACTTCAATTAAATAAAATCTAATGCAATTGAGCAATGTAACACCCTACCATACAGAGTCTTATGCTTAAGTCATAATTCAGAGATGGCAAGGTATTACGACTTCTAAAATAAAAGTTTAATACGTATAATAGTATGAATGATTGATTATAACTAGGAGCCTTTGTAGAAAAAAAAGGGGTAAACAAAAATCGCAACTCAAAAGCGCAACACTCCGATCGATGACGTAACGAGCAAAGGTAAACCAACGCGAGATTATATATACAAGGGAGTGTCAAAAACATGAATATCAAGACTCGAGATCCGGCTGCGAAGATAACCGGTCCGAGCATAGCAGTATATACATATGATAAAATAAGGAAAACCCCAAAGGAAACCCAAAGGGACACAAATACATAAAACCTATTCTCCAAAATCTCCCATAAGAGGAGTCATCACAGTTTGTATTATTTAATGGAGATAAAAGTATCTAAGCAAAACGTATAAACCAAAACATAGTCCCCAAGAACAAGGAATCTTCGCAAATCTAGAAGTCTCCAGCATGCCTCAGCGGGAAACCGTACGTCCTGCATCTGAAAACCACAAAATCCGCATGGGTGAGAACCAGAGGTCCCCAGCATGGTAACAGCTTCCACATATATAATACATAATAATAGAGGAAAGCCAAAGGCAATCCTAGAACTTCCTCCAGATAATGTCAAAGCTTATAAACAAGCTAAACCATATAAAGGCATCTGACTAAAGATTCTTCAGTCTAACTAATACTTCCCTTTCCAATTCCTTCAAACCTCCCAACCACCAGCAGGAGTATATTATAGCAAACACAGTTATATCAGACAAAGAATATACAAATAGGAGCAGTTAAGACATTTAGACAATTAGCAAGTAATATGCAGTCAAATAGGCAATCTCAAACAATTCACATAGTATGCATATGATGAATGCCTGTCCCTAGTGGCCGATGATATCATCTTGTCGGTTATAAAGCCAACCCGACAAGTCCTGGTCGCTAACCATTGGACTGTCCCTCTGTCGCGCATCCCCAACTCGAGTTATACTCGTTATAAACTTGATCATAAACATGATCCATATCCATCACCCTCACTGGTGAATATTTCGGGGGCGAGCTCATCCGGGCCTTTCACAGTGCCCGGCCACACTTACGACATAGGGTCACCAGAGTATCAAGTCTCAACCTGGAGCACGTGGTGGCTAGCCACTGTTACTACCCAGGGAAACTCGTATCTCAGATAATGGAAGTGCAAATCACAATTATCAATAATTCAGCATAAACATGCATGAATTCTCATCCATGGATCAACATCCATATCAGCCATCCGGCTCACGGTTCAGTCCAGAACCAGCCAATATTCATAGCATACACAGCTATGCCGGCTCACGGTTAAATCCATAACCAGCCAATATTCATAGCATACACAGCTATTCCGGCTCACGGTTAAATCCATAACCAGCCATTTCATTAACAATCACAGCCTTTCGGCCCATGGCATAACAAGCACTTCCACCACCATCCTCCGCATCTCACATAATCATCTTAATCCTCATTGATCATTCATTTTCCCCTTGCTTCACTCGCAAGTTACCTCATTCACTAGCCCCTTTCTAATAACTAGGCATGTCATAATGATTTGAGACATAAATGGTGAGATCGGAGGTTTAGAAGTATGAGATTTGGCTTTTAAAACTCAAAAATCAACTTTGGGATGAAAACAGGGCCACGCGTACGCGCACTCCACGCGCACGCATGGATGGCCTTAAAAACTCATCGACGCGCAAGCGTCATGCACGCTAACGCGTGGATTACAAACTTGCCAATCGACGCGCACGCGTCAACCACGCGTACGCGCGGGTGTTCTCGTGCCCCAGGCACAATACTGGCACAGTTCTGGCATAACTCTCTGGAAAATTGCTGGGCATTGGGTGCAGCACAATCGGCGCGCCCGCGCACATCACGCGCACGCGTGGATGGCGCTTTCTGGAAGATCGGCGCGTACGCGCCAAGTGCGCCCACGCGCAAGGGGTCATTCTGCTAAAAATTTTCTAAGTTAAAAAGCTGCAGAATTCACCAATTTAAACCCCAATCTTCCAACGGACATAACTTCCTCATTTTAAATCGTTTTTCACCCGTTCTTCGAACGGCATGGACATCCCGGATCCAATTTCATTTCTAAACAGATTTGGTACAAAACGGAGATCCGTAGTCCAAGTTATGTCCCGTCAAAGTATGCCCAAAAACCATATTTTCATACAAAACCACAATATGCCATTTTCAAAACAAACCATTTTCAACTCTTTTCAAAATCAATCAAAACATGCCAATTTCATCCCTTTTCTTTGAAATCAATCAAATGTATCAAATTCAACATCAAGCCTCCTCTACTCACACATTGACACATTATCACAATTTACCAAAATCACTATCTCATCATTTTACCCCACTTCACCCAAGTGGCTCAAACTCAAACACATTGACATATCATATACTATTCCTCATGCCAATTCTCAACAACACCAATTCCAATAAATCATTATTGTACACAATCAACATCATACTCACCATCAACATGGTTCAACCCACAATTCAACCATAACCAATCATCAAGCATATATCACAACATGCATATTTCTCATACATCATACCACCAAGGCATCAATAATCATCATCACATATATGACCACATCATATATCTCAATCATTCAACAACATTAACAATTCAATGCCTATCTTAGGGCCTCTAGCCTAAGTATTTTCTACCACATTACATATTAGATACGGGAAACCGAAACCATACCTTAGCCGAATTTCCCAAGCTCCACCGGAGTACTTCCAAACCACTTATTCACAAGCTCTCAAGGCCTCAAGACCTCCAAGAACAGATTTTTCACCACCAAACCCTTTTCAAGCTTTTCAAAATCACCAATCAAGCTCCAATATTCACATATATACAACCTAAGCCACAATCATCATACCCATACACAACATCTCAATACCCAAACATCATAGAACAACAAAATTACACTAGGGTTGAGAATCTTACCACACCCAAGGTCCAAGGAGACAAGATTAACCTTCTCCTTCAAGAGAGTTGGGTCCTATAACATCAAAGAACCCAAAATCTCAACATTTTTGCTCATGAAACTCGAAATTAAGGGCTGGAATTTCGAACAGAAACTTGTGGCTTACCTCAAGATTGATTATATGGGTTTTGTAGAGCTCTCCGCGGTGAACGCGTGGCCGCAAACGGAGCGGCAATCGGAGCTCTAGATCAAAAGTTATGGTGGTTTGAAGATCAAGTGAGAGAGAGAAGTTGAGAGAATGTTCTTCCCTTCCTCTCCACCATTTCAGCGTGAATGTGTAACAAATGAGGAGAGAGAGTGCTGAAAACTAGGGTTTTGGTTTAGTTATGTTGGGCCAAGGGCCCACTTTGGGGCCGGTTGGCCCGGTTTGGCCCGTTCGGTCCAATCTTGGTCCGAATTCTATAAAATTGGTACCAAAATTCTCGTCTCAGTCTCCTCTATCACATTTAGCCATAAAAATCACATTTTAGGCTTTCTAGAATAAATTCTCATTTATGGGTTAATTAGTCGTTAATTAACCGGGTTTTACATTCTACCCACCTAATTGGGAATTTTGCCCACAAAATTCAAATGCAATTACCTGAGAATAAATGCGGATAATCCGCTCGCATCTCCGACTCAAGTTCCCAAGTGTGTTCCTCAACACCGCCTCGACTCCATGCCACTTTGACTAATGAAACATCTTTTCCACGCAACCGTTTAATACTAGTATCATCAATTCTGACTGGAGCCACTGGAAGCGTCAAATCTTCCCTTAACTGAACCGATTCGAGTTCCAACACATGGTTAGCATCAGGAGTGTACTTCCGAAGCTGCGACACGTGAAACACGTCGTGCAGGTTCGAAAGATGAGGTGGTAGAGCCATCCGATACGCCAACGGTCCAATCCTCTCTAGGATCTGAAATGGACCAATGTATCGAGGATTCAACTTCTTTGTCTTAATCGCCCTACCTACTCCTGTAGTCGGAGTAACCTTAAGGAAGACATGGTCTCCTTCCTCAAATTGTAAGGGCTTTCGCCTTTGATCGGCGTAACTCTTTTGACGACTCTGCGCCGTAAGCATCCTATCACGGATTTTCTTGACTTGTTCAGTAGTCTCAGCTATCATTTCTGGCCCCAACAAGCTTTTCTCTCCAGCTTCATACCAACATAGCGGAGATTGACATTTCCTCCCATACAAGGCCTTATACGGAGCCATTTCGATGCTCGCATGATAACTATTATTGTATGCAAACTCCACCAATGGCATATACCGATCCCAACTCGCCGGTTGGTCCAAAACACAAGCTCTCAACATATCCTCTAGTGTTTGGATCGTCCTCTCAGATTGACCATCTGTTTGAGGATGGTAAGCCGTGTTCAAGCTTAATCGGGTCCCAAAAGCCTTCTGAAATGCACCCCAAAACCTTGAAGTGAAACGAGGATCTCTATCAGAGATTATAGTAGCAGGTACACCATGAAGTCTCACAATCTCCTTTATGTATAACCGTGCTAGCTCCTCAAGGGTGTAATTCATACGAATGGGCAAAAAGTGAGCTGACTTCGTCAGTCGGTCCACAATCACCCAAACAGCATCAAAACCAGTCCTAGTCCTTGGCAATCCCGACACAAAGTCCATTGCAATACTTTCCCACTTCCATTGTGGAATCTCTAAAGGTTGCAACATACCGGCGGGCTTTTGATGTTCAATCTTTACCTTTTGACAAGTTAAGCACTTTGAAACATATTCTGCCACATCGTTCTTCATACCTGGCCACCAAAACATCGCCTTCAAATCATGGTACATCTTAGTACTTCCCGGGTGAATGGAGAATCCGCTTTTGTGTGCCTCATTTAAGATATCTTGCCTCAAAGTGCCAACATCCGGCACAATGATTCTACCCTTGAATCTCCATAACCCATCTTTTTCTTCCGACACTCTCCACTGTTTTCCTTGCCCAATGGCCGGTAACACTTTCCATAACGCTTCATCATTTTGATGAGCCTTTAGGAGTTCGGACTTAAAGTCACTTGAGATTTCTAATCGGCTCAAACATGAAGTTCCGGATACTTATCGAGCACCAATTTTCAGACTCTCGAATCCTTTGAGTAACTTCTCCTCTTGAAGCATCATCCAAGCCGCATATAACGACTTCCGACTTAACGCATCCGCCACTACATTTGCCTTTCCCGGATGGTAATGCAACTCAAAGTCGTAGTCTTTCAACAATTCCATCCACCTTCTCTGCCTCATATTAAGCTCTTTCTGATCAAAGAGATACTTCAAGCTCTTATGATTAGAGAAAACTTGGAACTTAACCCCATAGAGATAATGCCTCCACACCTTCAAGGCAAACACAACCGCAGCGAGTTCCAAATCGTGCGTAGGGTAACTAACTTCATGAGGTCTCAACTGTCGTGAGGCATACGCCACCACATTATGGTGCTGCATCAGCACGCACCCTAAACCCTTCAATGAGGCATCACAATACACCTCAAAAGGCTCGTTCGGCTCGGGTAACACCAACACAGGTGCAGTTGTCAATTTTTTCTTCAATGCCTGAAGGCTCTCCTCGCATTCAGGAGTCCAAACAAACGGAGTGTCTTTGCGGGTTAACTTTGTCATTGGCAAAGCTATCTGTGAAAAGCCCTTGATAAACCTTCGGTAATAGCCAGCTAAACCCAGAAAACTCCTTATCTCTGTTACGGTGGTTGGTTGTTTCCAATCCATCACCGCCTCCACCTTAGTTGGGTCTACGGCTATTCCCTTCTTACTCACCACGTGACCCAAAAACTTCACCTCACTCTTCCAAAACTCACACTTAGACAGTTTTGCATAGAGTTTCTTCTACTTTAGAATCTGTAACACGGTCCTCAAGTGTTCCGCATGCTCTTCCTCGGTCTTGGAATAAATCAGTATGTCATCGATGAAGACAACAACAAATTTATCCAGAAACGGACGGAAAACTCTGTTCATGTAATCCATGAATACTGCTGGAGCGTTCGTCAACCCAAAAGACATTACGGTGTACTCGTAATGACCATAACGAGTCCTAAAAGCGGTCTTAGGGATATCCTCACCCCTCACCCTTATCTGGTGATAACCGGATCGCAAATCAATCTTGGAGAAAACTCCAGCTCCTTGTAACTGATCCATGAGATCATCAATTCTTGGCAGTGGGTACTTATTCTTTATTGTAACCTTGTTCAGCTGCCTGTAATCCACACAGAGCCGCATACTCCCATCCTTCTTCTTCACCAGCAACACTGGAGCACCCCACGGAGAAACACTTGGTCGTATAAAATTCTTTCCCAACAAATCCTATAACTGAGACTTTAGCTCGTTCATCTCTAACGGTGACATCCTATAAGGAGCACTTGAGATTGGTCCCGCCCGGGCACCAACTCAATAGCAAACTCAACCTCTCGGTTAGGTGGAAACTCATCAATATCATCGGGAAACACTTTCGGAAACTCACACACAACCGGAATCTGTTCCAGCCTTTGATCATCTCCCGAAACGCCCGCGGTTAACAACATGATACCCTAACATTCGATTCCAGAACAGTTCACCATCATTGAATTCAAGTAATAATTATTCACCACGACCGGCCCTTCTGTATCTTCCGGCATAAAGTACACTGACTTTGTAGAACAATCAAGCAGGACATGGTTCTTAGATAACCAATCCAATCCCAAGATAAGATCAAGACCGATCATCGGCAAGCAGACTAAATTATGAACAAAATCACGCTGCTTGAACCTAAAGGAAACTTCCGGGCATCCTAGCCTAGTTACCGTGGCTTCATGGGTAGCATTGTACACTCTTAGATCATAACCTAAGGTTACAATCTTCAAGCCTAACTCATGGGCTTTCTCAAATGCAATGAATGAATGTGATGCTCCCGAATCAAACAAAGCATTTAAAGTTTGACCAGCTAATTCACAGTTACCTCGAATGAGTGTCTCAGATCCCTCAGCTCCTACAGCTGAAGTGGTGAACACCCGACCAGTCTGTTGTGCCTTCCCAGCACCTTATTTCTGCCTCTCCGGACAACTTGCGACTTTATGCCCTGCCTTTCCACAATTGTAGCACAAACCCCATCCGGCCTTGCATGGTGCTCCCGGATGGTGACTTCCACACTTGGCACAAGCTTGTTCATTCTGAGGTTGCTTCCCAAACTTCTTCCCTTGGAAATTGTTGTTGTTGTTGGGCCTCCTGAAAGAGCTTCCCCTCTTGAAAGACGGACCCCTAGGTGCAAAGCTCTTCCCTCAGTTCTGTGGGAATGATCCTCTGTGACTCCCTTTCTCAGCGGTTGCCCTTTTCACACACTCTTCAGCAACCCTACACTTGTTCACCAATTCGGAGAAAGTCCTAATCTCCATTGGCCCTACTGAACTGAAGATATCACTCCGGAGTCCTCCTTCATACTTAACACACTTCCATTCCTCATACTCCACCGGAGTCCCTTGGCACATGATGACAAGTCATCATATACCCATTTTTCAAGCTAATTTCACTTGTTTTGTTAGTCTTTATGCACTTTCTTGCTTCTTAAGTAAGTGATTTGGAGTGAAAATGCACAACTTCTTTAAATCAAGTAACCACCATGAAATTAATGTTAATCCATGAGGTTTAAGCTAATTTTAATTGAATTTTAATTGATTTATAAGCCTCTTGAATTTAGTGATACTTTGAGTGGTTGTTTTGGTTTATTGTAGGTGAAGAAAAGAAAAGAAAAGGAAAAGCATGGCCTAAGAAGTGTAGCCCAAGGAAAGGAAAGTGTGGTCAAGGCAAGAAGAAGTGTGCCGCATGCAAAGGGGGAGGCAAACATTGCCCTCCACAAGGGCACACTACCCTCTAGGAGGGCAACATAAGGGAACCAAGCAAAGAAGGCAACTCTGCCCTGCCCACTACAAGGGCAGAGCACAAAGTTGTGCCTTGGAACCAAGAAGAAGAAAATGTTGCCCTGCCCTCCATAAGGGCAGTATCGGGCTCACCAAGGAAGAAAATCAAAAGAAAAATATCACCCATGCATGCCACAAGAATCGAACACGGAACAAGGAAGAAGCAAGGAACTAAGGTTGAGTGCCGTGCCAAGAAACCAAGGAAATTAATTGAGCGGATGTTCCAGCCGTGTTTCGAACACGGGACTTCAAAGTGGAAACACTGCCCTGCCCTCCGCGAGGGCAGGGCAGCATTTTGTTGGTGCATGGATCTGGCGCACCAAGGCTCAAATCTGGCGCACCAAGGCTCAATTCTGGCGCACCATCACAATCCTGGCAGCACCAATTTTTCCTGCCCTGCCCTCCGCGAGGGCAGGGCAGCATTTTGCGCATCACAGCTCGATCCTGGCGCATCACAGCTCGATCCTGGCAGCACCAAGCACGCACCGTGGCACATTCTGGCGCACCAATTTTTCCTGCCCTGCCCTCGGCGCGGGCAGGGCAGTGTTTTGCGCACCAACATGCACCAGGCCGCACCAAAGCCGCACCAACATGCACCAAATCCTGCCCTGCCCTCCGCAAGGGCAGGGCAGCCTCCTGGGAGCAACTTCTCATGGGCCGAAAATTCAAATTGAAACCCCATTTTAATTCATTTCTTCACCAAATCAAAAGCCCATCCAAATCCCAAAATCCAAGAATAGAAAGTGTATAAATAGGAGCTAGTTTGATGTAATTAGGACCTTTTTGACTTATCTTGGGCTTAGCTTTTGAATTTTGCACTCTCTTTGAGCTTTGAATTTTTGGCAATTGTTCTTGAGAGACTTGACCGAGAGTTCAGAGGATTAAGGGAGAATTGACTGATCTCCTTCCTCATTCTTGCTTGGGCAATTCTACTCTTCTGTTTCTGAGTTTTGGGTGTGAGAAATTGAGGAAATTCTGTCTCAATTCCCATTCAAACTCTCTTCAAATCTTTTTCTGCACAATTCAATTTCACTTCTGTTACTTTTACTGCTTCTTCTTCAATTATCTACTAATTGCTTTGAGAGCTTGGATCTAGGAAGGCAAATAGAGATCTAGGCTCTGCTACCTAGTCTCTTGAGACCTGAGACCCAATTTTACTTTTGGTTCTTCTGTGAACCCTGCTGCACTTTAATTTCATTTTCTGTTTGAATCTCTGTTTGATCCAATTCATCTTCTACTTAATTAATTGTTGCAATTTAATTTCTCTTTGTTTAGTTTTTGCAATCCCAGTCCTCAAATCCCTTTTACATTCAAGCAATTTACATTTCTTGCCATTTAAGTTACTGCTATTTACATTTCTTGCACTTTAAGTTTCAGTCATTTACTTTCTTGTTCTTTAAGATTCCGAAGTTTACTTTCCTGCTCTTTAATTTACTGAAATTTCCCCCTTCCCTTTACATTCCAAGCAATCTATCTTCTGTTAAATACAACCCACTCAATCAAAACTTGATTCGCTTGACTAAATCAACCACTAAACTAAAATTGCTCAATCCTTCAATCCCTGTGGGATCGACCTCACTCATGTGAGTTATTATTACTTGATGCGACCCGGTACACTTGCCGGTGAGTTTTGTGTTGGATCGTTTTCCACACATCAGCACATACGAGAGAACCTGAACAGCTCCTCAAACTTGTCAGTATACTCTGATGTGGACATATTACCCTGCTTCAGCTGTAACAATTCAAGTTCCTTAGCCGTCCTGGCAGAAGTCGGAAAGTACTTCTTATAGAACTCTTCTTGAAAAACATTCCAGGTGATATAGTCATCACCCTGCTGCAGAAGACGTCGGATGCCTTGCCACCAATGGGACGCTTCACCTGTGAGCATATAGGTAGCAAACTCGACACGCTGCCCTTCAGGTACCACTTGTGCTTGCAGTGCTCGCTCTATAGCCTGAAACCATGTATCAGCCTCAGTCGGGCTAGTAGTTCCCTTGAACTTAGGCGGATTAACCTTCAAAAAGTTTGCTAGTGTCATCGGGCCTTGAACTCCACCTCCATCATTACCATGGTTGTTCATCTGTTGACCAAGAGCCTCAGCAGTGGCTTGCATAGCAGCAGCCATGTTCTCCAACGCAGCCATAAAGTTCACCGGGTCGTTAGGGTTATTCTCCGGTGCACGAGCATTCGTACGACCTCTCACACTACCTCTACCGCGTCCACGAGGCGCCATCTGGTTCCAATACACACCAAACAATCGATATTAAGTTGATCAGTCTCAATATCGGAAGTCTAGTGCTTCAAAGTTCCAAATGCATGCTCATGAACGTTTATGCCAATTATATCAAGCAGATATACTAATGGCACATAACACACACACAGAGAATGCACAGAAGCATAGTCAGTCCATTCCTCAGGCTCTACAGGAACGAACTGCTCTGATACCATAATGTAACACCCTACCATACAGAGTCTTATGCTTAAGTCATAATTCAGAGATGGCAAGGTATTACGACTTCTAAAATAAAAGTTTAGTACGTATAGTAGTATGAATGATTGATTATAACTAGGAGCCTTTGTAGAAAAAAAGGGGTAAACAAAAATCGCAACTCAAAAGCGCAACACTCCGATCGATGACGTAACGAGCAAGGGTAAACCAACGCGAGATTATATATACAAGGGAGTGTCAAAAACATGAATATCAAGACTCGAGATCCGGCTGCGAAGATAACCGGTCCGAGCATAGCAGTATATACATATGATAAAATAAGGAAAACCCCAAAGGAAACCCAAAGGGACACAAATACATAAAACCTATTCTCCAAAATCTCCCATAAGAGGAGTCATCACAGTTTGTATTATTTAATGGAGATAAAAGTATCTAAGCAAAACATATAAACCAAAACATAGTCCCCAAGAACAAGGAATCTTCGCAAATCTAGAAGTCTCCAGCATGCCTCAGCGGGAAACCGTACGTCCTGCATCTGAAAACCACAAAATCCGCATGGGTGAGAACCAGAGGTCCCCAGCATGGTAACAACTTCCACATATATAATACATAATAATAGAGGAAAGCCAAAGGCAATCCTAGAACTTCCTCCAGATAATGTCAAAGCTTATAAACAAGCTAAACCATATAAGGGCATCTGACTAAAGATTCTTCAGTCTAACTAATACTTCCCTTTCCAATTCCTTCAAACCTCCCAACCACCAGCAGGAGTATATTATAGCAAACACAGTTATATCAGACAAAGAATATACAAATAGGAGCAATTAAGACATTTAGACAATTAGCAAGTAATATGCAGTCAAATAGGCAATCTCAAACAATTCACATAGTATGCATATGATGAATGCCTGTCCCTAGTGGCCGATGATATCATCTTGTCGGTTATAAAGCCAACCCGACAAGTCCTGGTCGCTAACAATTGGACTGTCCCTCTGTCGCGCATCCCCAACTCGAGTTATACTCGTTATAAACTTGATCATAAACATGATCCATATCCATCACCCTCACTAGTGAATATTTCGGGGGCGAGCTCATCCGGGTCTTTCACAGTGCCCGGCCACACTTACGACATAGGGTCACCAGAGTATCAAGTCTCAACCTGGAGCACGTGGTGGCTAGCCACTGCTACTACCCAGGGAAACTCGTATCTCAGATAGTGGAAGTGCAAATCACAATTATCAATAATTCAGCATAAACATGCATGAATTCTCATCTATGGATCAACATCCATATCAGCCATCCGGCTCACGGTTCAGTCCAGAACCAGCCAATATTCATAGCATACACAGCTATGCCGGCTCACGATTAAATCCATAACCAGCCAATATTCATAGCATACACAGCTATTTCGGCTCACGGTTAAATCCATAACCAGCCAATATTCATAGCATACACAGCTATTCCGGCTCACGGTTAAATCCATAACCAGCCATTTCATTAACAATCACAGCCTTTCGGCCCATGGCATAACAAGCACTTCCACCACCATCCTCCGCATCTCACATAATCATCTTGATCCTTATTGATCATTCATTTTTCCCTTGCTTCACTCGCAAGTTACCTCATTCACTAGCCCCTTTCTAATAGCTAGGCATGTCATAATGATTTGAGACATAAATGGTGAGATCGGAGGCTTAGAAGTATGAGATTTGGCTTTTAAAACTCAAAAATCAACTTTGGGATGAAAACAGGGCCACGCGTACGCGCACTCCACGCGCACGCGCGGATGGCCTTAAAAACTCATCGACGCGCAAGCGTCATGCACGCTAACGCGTGGATTACAAACTTGCCAATCGACGCGCACGCGTCAACCACGCGTACGCGCGGGTGTTCTCGTGCCCCAGGCACAATACTGGCACAGTTCTGGCATAACTCTCTGGAAAATGGCTGGGCATTGGGTGCAGCACAATCGGCGCGCCCGCGCACATCACGCGCACGCGTGGATGGCGCTTTCTGGAAGATCGGCGCGTACGTGCCAGGTGCGCCCACACGCAAGGGGTCATTCTGCTAAAAATTTTCTAAGTTAAAAAGCTGCAGAATTCACCAATTTAAACCCCAATCTTCCAACGGACATAACTTCCTCATTTTAAATCGTTTTTCACCCGTTCTTCAAACGGCATGGACATCCCGGATCCAATTTCATTTCTAAACAGATTTGGTACAAAACGGAGATCCGTAGTCCAAGTTATGTCCCGTCAAAGTATGCCCAAAAACCATATTTTCATACAAAACCACAATATGCCATTTTCAAAACAAACCATTTTCAACTCTTTTCAAAATCAATCAAAACATGCCAATTTCATCCCTTTTCTTTGAAATCAATCAAATGTATCAAATTCAACATCAAGCCTCCTCTACTCACACATTGACACATTATCACAATTTACCAAAATCACTATCTCATCATTTTACCCCACTTCACCCAAGTGGCTCAAACTTAAACACATTGACATATCATATACTATTCCTCATGCCAATTCTCAACAACACCAATTCTAATAAATCATTATTGTACACAATCAACATCATACTCACCATCAACATGGTTCAACCCACAATTCAACCATAACCAATCATCAAGCATATATCACAACATGCATATTTCTCATACATCATACCACCAAGGCATCAATAATCATCATCACATATATGACCACATCATATATCTCAATCATTCAACAACATTAATAATTCAATGCCTATCTTAGGGCCTCTAGCCTAAGTATTTTCTACCACATTACATATTAGATACGGGAAACCGAAACCATACCTTAGCCGAATTTCCCAAGCTCCACCGGAGCACTTCCAAACCACTTATTCACAAGCTCTCAAGGCCTCAAGACCTCCAAGAACAGATTTTTCACCACCAAACCCTTTTCAAGCTTTTCAAAATCACCAATCAAGCTCCAATATTCACATATATACAACCTAAGCCGCAATCATCATACCCATACACAACATCTCAATACCCAAACATCATAGAACAACAAAATTACACTAGGGTTGAGAATCTTACCACACCCAAGGTCCAAGGAGACAAGATTAACCTTCTCCTTCAAGAGAGTTGGGTCCTATAACATCAAAGAACCCAAAATCTCAACATTTTTGCTCATGAAACTCGAAATTAAGGGCTGGAATTTCGAACAGAAACTTGTGGCTTACCTCAAGATTGATTATATGGGTTTTGTAGAGCTCTCCGCGGTGAACGCGTGGCCACAAACGGAGCGGCAATCGGAGCTCTAGATCAAAAGTTATGGTGGTTTGAAGATCAAGTGAGAGAGAGAAGTTGAGAGAATGTTCTTCCCTTCCTCTCCACCATTTCAGCGTGAATGTGTAACAAATGAGGAGAGAGAGTGCTGAAAACTAGGGTTTTGGTTTAGTTATGTTGGGCCAAGGGCCCACTTTGGGTCCTGTTGGCCCGGTTTGGCCCGTTCGGTCCAATCTTGGTCCGAATTCTATAAAATTGGTACCAAAATTCTCGTCTCAGTCTCCTCTATCACATTTAGCCATAAAAATCACATTTTAGGCTTTCTAGAATAAATTCTCATTTATGGGTTAATTAGCCGTTAATTAACCGGGTTTTACAAGCAACAATCAATCATACTAGCTTTCCAATACTTGTATGCACATGCTAAATTCTTCTTTAATTCCTTGTTTGTTTATGATCATGATGCTTTTTTGTTTTTGAATTCACAGGATTCAAGTTGGTAGTCATAATGGTACAGCACCATGTTGTAAATCAAATTCAAGCTATGCTTAGTCATACCACATATGCATACAGAAAATATAAAGACAATCATGCAATTTAAAGTGCTGGAAATAAATAAGAGGAAAAAGAACTTTACAACCTTGCAATTCATCTTCTCTATTGTTGTCATTTTCCTCCCATTCTTCTCCTTCCCATACCAACTCAGAATGCTTGCTCATCCTCAAGCAACAATTAGAACAATGGCTATGGGGCTAAGATGGATCATGAATGTCTTACACAATGAAATGTTATTAGCACATGTGTTTTAAGCAAGCAAAATGAAAGATAACAATCAAGGCATCAGAGACAAAGACATTTTGATTGCAAACATAAGAAGGTGAGCACAATACATTGCATAAAAGATAAGTGGCACACCAAACTTAGTGTGACACTTTCACTTGAAATTAATGCAAGTATCTAGTAAGAATTAGAACAAAATTTTGTTGCATAGCAACACCAAACTTAGAATGCAACCATATGTCAATTTTATTTGAATACTAAGCAAATGAAACTGTTATTTATTAAGTACAATCACCAAGCCAAGAATCTGTCATTAATAAAGCTCTCTTGGTAATGTATTAACAAACACAATAAATAAGCAAACTAAAATGAAAGCATTAAAAACAAAGAATTAACTAAAGTAAACAGAATAACAAAATATCAAACCAAAAGAAAATTATCACTGCAAAGACATTATGGTTATGCAGAAAAGTGGTGTTGCTGAATGATTTGCATAGAAAAATAGGTGGCACACCAAACTTAGAATCTTGGTGTATCACTTTCATTTTTTTGATTTGATGCAATCATCCAAAAAGATTGAAAACAATGTGTTTCATGGCAACACCAAACTTAGAATGTAACCATATGCCAATTTATTGAATTTAAACAAAGCAAAGAAAGAAAACAAAGCAGAGAAGAGAAATTATACCTACGGTTGGGTTACCTCCCAACAAGTGCTCTTTTAGTGTCATTAGCTTGACATGTTGTTCTTTACTTTCTTCCTCTTCTTCCAGTTTGTTAGGAGGTATGACCTCAAAGGAGGGAAAGATTCAGCTAGTGTCCCTTGTCTTGGCCTTTCCTCAGCAAGCTTCCTTTTGCAAATGGCTTGATTGATCTTGTTTGCTGGATTAGGGACAGAATTGGTGTTCTTGCTAGTTGCCTTCACTTCTTTGGATTCAAGACTTGGTGGTTGTGTGATTATTGGAGTGATTTCTTCATTAAGAACCTCTTGCATTGGTGGTTCCATGAGCTTTTCCTCTTTGCACTTCTCCACTTCAATTGAGTGTGGCTTTTCTGGAACGACTTCCTCACTTTTTTGCTCCTCCACTCCTTTCTTTGCACTCAACAATTGACTTAATAGTTCTTTTATGGAGGAGGTTTGTTGTTCTTCCCAAGATTTCTTCATCTCCTCTTCATATTTTTCGATCACAGATTCAAGGGAAATCTGTGAGGGTTGTGAATGTTCATGTTTCTTTGTCACCTCAAGTGGCTTTTGTGAATATAAAATCCTTGGCTCATGTTCCTCATCTTTCATTGCAATTTCACTTGACACAAGGACCTTTTGTTCTTGTTTTTCCACTTCCTCTCTCACAAATTGATTTTTACTGTTTGATGGTTCTAAGTGTTTCCTTATGTTCTCCAGGTGCTCATTTGTCCTCTGACGGAGGATTTCTTTCCTTTTCCAGGCTTGTTCTTGTCTTTCAAAAAATCCTCTGGACTTTTGAAGGAGATCCTCTGAATCACAATTTGAAGAATTATTGAACTCATCACAGTATGGATCACTAAGATTTCTTTGATTTTGACTTTCCCAGCCACAATATGAGTAGTTGTTAGACTCATCAAAATCTGGATCATATTGTGTCTTTGGAAGGTGTCCCATTTTAACTGATTGTTCACATTCTTCTTGATATGTCCAGACACCATGAGGATAATGATATAAGTCATTCTGTGGTTCTGGACAGTATCTCATGTGCTCAGCTTGATCAATTTGTGACTCTGGAGCAAGTCTCCATTGATTGAAGTGCTCAAAATTTGTATCTTCTTGGTAATATTCTCAACCATCATTAGAATAATAACTTGAATCATATTGTGATGGTGGACAGTATCCCATGAAATTTGTTTTATCAAAAGATGAGGTTAACTCTATTTGAATTTTGTAAAACACAACTCCAAATACAATTGAAATTCATGTCTCAGATGATATTTGCTTAGTGAGGCAAAAACACAAACACCTTGGTTTCAAGAACAAAAACAAAGAAAATGCTTAATCTAGACTTCTCACCCACTTATTCATTGTTGATCTAATCAATCCCCTGCAACGGCGCCAAAAACTTGATGGTGTTTTTATGGAAAACAAATTTTCCAAACACATAGATCTAACCGGCAAGTGTACCGGGTCGCATCAAGTAGTAATAACTCACAAGAGTGAGGTCGATCCCACAGGGATTGATGGATCAAGCAACTTTAGTGGGTGATTAGTTTAGTCAAGCTAACATTGAAGTGGAATTGAGTGAAATTGTAGCCAACAGAAAGTAAATTTGCAGGAATTATGAAGTGTAGAAAGTAAATTGCATTGAAACTTAAAGAGCAAGAAAGTAAAAGAGCTGAAACTTAAATTGCAAGAAAAGTAAATTGCATCAAATGTAAATGGGGCTGGGGTGCTGGAAATTAAATGAAAGCAGTAAAGCAAAGCGTAGAACAATTGCAGGGAGATTAAATTGCTTGGAAGTAAATTGGAAGTAATAGGAACAGGAAGGTAAAAATGCAGATGAAATAAAAGCAACAGATGTAAACAGCAAGACAAAATTTCTTGAAGAAGCAACACAGAATGTAACTCAGCTCAATTGTGAAATTTAAAGAGACAAGATCTCAGGGAATCAATGAGACTAGAAAACAAGTCTAGATCTCAATTCCTTCCTTGATCAAAGTAGAAAGCAGATTGAAGAAGAAAGAAAGATGGAAGCAGTAAATGAGAACGCAGATTCAACTTTCAATTCTTAGAAATTATGCAGAAGATGAACAAAGATGGATTTCAGATTAAAGATTGAAACAGAATTCCTCCAACCTCAATCTAAAATTTCAAAACAGAAATAAAAACTAAGAGAGAGAGCTCTCAAATCCTAATACTCCCTAGTGGAGCTAGCCCCCCTTCTAATCGAGCTTCTATTGATGCCTTTATATAGGCTTTACAAAATGAAAAATGAAAATGAAATTAAAACAAATTACAAAAATGAAAATCCTAATTTAATTGATCCATGTGACTTTGAGTGATGATGTGGGCTTTGCTTGCTTTGGATTTGAGGAGAATTGGGTTTGGTTGGCCTTGATTCAATTTGGAGAGGAATTGAATTTAAATGAAATTTTGGTTGAATTTTGGCCCATGTTGCTCCCAGGAGGCTGCCTGCTCTTGTGGAGGGCAGAGCAGGGAAACTTTGTGTGGGTATCCAATTTGTGTGCCAAGGCCTGGAAGCATCAGGATGCTGCCCTGCCCTTGGGGAGAGCAGGGCAGTGGTGTCATGGTGTGCCTTCTGTCCGTGTCAAGTGCTGCGCTCCTCACTCCCCTTAGGTGCTTGGTTCGAAACACATAGGTGGCACTTGGAGTTGATTTTTCTTGGATTTTCTTCAAGAAGAGCACGACATTGCCCTGCTCTCTAAGAGGGCAGAGCAGAATAATGAGCGCTACTTTGCTTTGGAGTGAGGCTCCAGCTTCGAACCTTGGTCGAAGCACTTTGGTTTATTTTCGCTTATTTTTGGCTCTTAAAGATGCCTTTCATTTATACCTCAATTGTATGCCAAATATGGATTGCTATATATCGTTGGAAAGCTCTGAATGTCATCTTTCCAACGCAATTGGAAGCACATCAATCGGACGTCTGTAGCTCAAGTTATAGCCCTTTGAAGTAGGCATGGTCATGCTGTGAGCGGCCAGATTTTAACTTAGCGAAAATTTGCTCCAACCTCACTTTGTTTCATCACGATTCTGCCCTGCCCTTGGGAAGGGCAGGGCAGTGTGCGTGCTGGTTGCTTCCTTCTTTGATTTGGTCATGGGCCACGCTTTTAAAAGCGTGGCCTAAGGCTCCAAAGCGTGCTCCAACTTCAAAGTGTTCCCCAAAGCTCTTTTTTTCTCCTTTTTAGCTTATTTTGTGCTTCTTTGCTTCTTTTTCTTCTTATTTCCTACAAGATTTATAAAATTAAAAGATCAAGAAAATATATCATTTAAGCACAAAAGCATTCAATATTTAAGCACAAATCATCAATTTCTTGTACGAAAAAGCATAGAAAAATAGGTATATGATGACATGTTATCACACATTATATCTTCTTTTCAAAATTTAGATTTATCTTTTTAAATATCTTTAATAACTTTTCAATTTTAAATTACATCTTTTTCCTGTCACACTTATCTTTTACAAATCATATCTTCTATCTTATCTTTTTCAAAATTTTTGAAAACCCACCCCCTCTCCCCTTTAAATCCATGTTCAGCCTCCCTCTTCTCCTCCATAATTCGAAATTAGCTCTCCTTCTATCCCTCTCCTTTTCTTTCTTTTGCTTGAAGACAAGCAAATCTCTAAGTTTGGTGTGTTTATCCGTGATCACTAAACCAATACCCACCAAGATCATGGCTCCTAAGGGAAAACAAACCACTCTAAGAGGCAAGAAAGAGAATATTCCAAAATCACTTTGGAATCAAGGGATGTTCTTAACCAAAGAACATTCAGACCATTACTACAAAATAATGGGTCTAAGGTCAGTGATCCCGGAAGTTAAATTCGATCTGAAAGAAGAGGAATATCTGGAGATCCAAGAGCAAATTCAAAACAGGAGCTGGGAAATCCTAGCTAATCCTGAAACAAAGGTAGGAAGAAATATGGTTCAGGAATTCTATTCTAATCTGTGGCAAACAGACAGGCAGAGAATAGCTGGAACCACCTTCTATGACTCTCAGACTTTGGTCAGAGGGAAGATTGTTCACCTTCACCCTAACAAAATCAGGGGGATCTTTAAGCTACCTCAGCTGAAAGATGACGCAGACTCCTTTAATAGGAGAATGATGAGAACAAATAAGGGCTTGGACGAAATTCTAGAGGACATATGCCTCCCTGGAACCAAGTGGATAACCAGCACAAAGGGTGTCCCAAATCAACTCAAGAGAGAAGATCTCAAACCAGTTGCCAGAGGCTGGCTAGACTTCATTGGGCGTTCTATACTGTCCACTAACAACCGCTCTGAAATCACCATAAAAAGAGCAGTAATGATCCATTGCATTATGCTTGGGAAAGAAGTGGAAGTTCATCAGCTGATCTCTTGTGAACTTTACAAAATTACAAACAAGAACTCCAAAGATGCCAAATTGGCTTATCCAAGCTTAATATCTATGCTATGTAAAGATGCTGGGGTGAAGATGGGAGTAACTGAGTATATCTCAGTTGAGCGACCAATCACCAAAAAGTCAATGGAAGGACAACAAATGTAGGACGACCTCATCAAGAGGAAAGCACAGGATTTCCTCCCGGAAATTCCTCAAATTGAATACTGGGATCGTCTTAAAGCATCTTTCACCAAGTTGCAAGTAGCTATGGAGCAACTGAAGGAAGAACAGTAAAATCAAAATAGCATGCTTTGCAAACTGCTTAAGGAACAAGAAGAGCAAGGGCGTGAACTGAAGCAACTGAAGCGTCAGAAGCTGTCTCTTGAAGGGCTAAGCACCCCACAGATTAAAGGAGCATCCACCTCCCAAAATAAAGGTTGTTGAGTCCTAATCTTAGCCTTAACTCTGTGATAGTTGTTCTTATTAGGAATTTACCTTAGAAGTTATATATGAGTAGTAGTAATTTGTATATCTATTTTGATTTTATCTCTAATTAAGCTATAATTTATTTTTCTCATCATTATCAAACATGAATAAAATAGTAGATTTTTAGAATAAAGAGGCAATATTTTTTTCGAGTTTTTAATAAGGAAAATTCTAATTATTTAGATGTGGTGGCAATACTTTTTGTCTTCTGAATGAATGTTTGAACAGTGCATATTTTTTTATATTGAATTTTATTAATGTTAAAATTATTGGCTCCTGAAAGAATGATGAACAAGAGAAATGTTATTGATAATCTGAAAAATCATGAAATTGATTCTTGAAGCAAGAAAAAGCAGTAAAAAAAAAGAGAGAAGGAGCAGTAGAAAAAGCCAATAGCCCTTAAAACCAAAAGGCAAGGGTAAAAAGGATCCAAGGCTTTGAGCATTAATGGATAGGAGGGCCCAAGGAAATAAATCCAGGCCTAAGCGGCTAAATCAAGCTGTCCCTAACCATGTGCTTGTGGCATGCAGGTCCAAGTGAAAAGCTTGAGACTGAGTGGTTAAAGTCGTGATCCAAGGCAAAAGAGTGTGCTTAAGAACTCTGGACACCTCTAATTGGGGACTTTAGCAAAGCTAAGTCACAATCTGAAAAGGTTCACCCAGTTATGTGTCTGTAGCATTTATGTATCTGGTGGTAATACTGGAAAACAAAATGCTTAGGGCCACGGCCAAGACTCATAAAGAAGCTGTGTTCAAGAATCAACATACTAAACTAGGAGAATCAATAATAGTATCTGAATTATGAGTTCCTAATAGATGTCAATCATTCTGAATTTCAAAGGATAAAGCGAGATGCCAAAACTGTTCGGAAGCAAAAAGTTACTAGTCCTACTCATCTAATTAGAATCTGAGCTTCACTTAAAACTCTGAGATATTATTGCTTTTTGATTTTCTTTTATCCTATTTTATTTATCTAGTTTCTTGGGGACAAGCAACAGTTTAAGTTTGGTGTTGTGATGAGCGGATATTTTATACGCTTTTTGGGGTAATTTCATGTAGATTTTAGTGTATTTTAGTTAGTTTTTAGTATATTTTTATTAGTTTTTAGGCAAAATTTATATTTCTAGACTTTACTATGAGTTTTTGTAGTTTTCTGTGATTTCAGATATTTTCTGGCTGAAATTGAGGGAGTTGAGCAAAAATCTGATTCAGGCTAAAAAAGGACTGCTGATGTTGTTGGATTCTGACCTCCCTGCACTCGGAATGGATTGTTTGGAGCTACAAGAGTCCAATTGGCGCGCTCTCAATTGGGTTAGAAAGAAGACATCCAGGGCTTTCCAGCAATATATAATAGTCTATACTTTACGCGAAGATAAATGACGTAAACTGGCGTTTAACGCCAGTTCCATGTTGCATTCTGGCGTTGAACGCCAGAAACAGGTTGCAAGTTGGAGTTAAAGGCCAGAAACAGGTTACAACCTGACGTTTAACTCCAAAAACAGCCCAGGCACGTGAGAAGCTCAAGTCTCAGCCCCAGCACACACCAAGTGGGCCCCAGAAGTGGATTTCTGCACTATCCATCTTAGTTTACTCATTTTCTGTAAACCTAGGTTACTAGTTTAGTATTTAAACAACTTTTAGAGACTTATTTTGTACCTCATGATATTTTAGATCTGAACTTTGTACTCTTTGACGGCATGAGTCTCTAAACTCCATTGTTGGGGGTGAGGAGCTCTGAAGCGTCTCGATGAATTAATGCAATTATTTCTGTTTTCTATTCAAACACGCTTGTTTCTATCTAAGATATTCATTTGCACTTCAATATGAAGAAGGTGATGATCCGTGACACTCATCACCATTAGATTGAATGAGCATCTCTTAGATTCTTTAATCAGAGTCTTCGTGGTATAAGCTAGAATCCATTGACAGCATCCTTGAGAATCCAGAAAGTTTAAACCTTGTCTGTGGTATTCCGAGTAGGATTCAGGGATTGGATGACCGTGATGAGCTTCAAACTCGCGAGTGTTGGGCCTAGTGACAAACGCAAAAGGATCAATGGATCCTATTCCGACGTGATCGAGGACCGACAGATGATTAGCCGTGCGGTGACAGCGCACCTAGACCATTTTCACTAAGATGATGGTAAGTAGCCATTGACAACGGTGACGCCCTACATACAGCTTGTCATAGGAGGAACCTTGCGTGCGTGAAGAAGAAGACAGAGGGAAAGCAGAGATTCAGAAGATAAAGCATCTCCAAAGCTCCAACAAATTCTCCATAACTGCGTAATAATTACTCAATTCATGCTCTTTCACTTTTTACAGTTGAAACTAAAGAACCCTATTGGTATCCTGACTAAGAATAATAAGATAACCATAGCTTGCTTCAAGCCAACAATCTCCGTGGGATTCGACCCTTACTCACGTAAGGTATTACTTGGACGACCCAGTGCACTTGCTGGTTAGTTGTGGGAAACTATATAGTCTGAGTGTGATTTTCGTGTACCAATTGTCACTTGGAGAAGTCTTTGCGACTTTAAAAGAATTTGGGTTTCGATTGACAAATCTCATTTTTTTGACATTTTAGATAAGCTTTAAAGTATCCTTTGAATTCTAGTTTAGCAAAGTAAAAATAATATTTTTTGAGCCATTGGAAACGCTTCAGATTTTATCAAGGGGTGAAAATTGGTTTTTGTTCAAGAGAACAAAGTGGTTTTGAAAATGTGGTTAAAGTAAGTGATTACACGTCTCGGCTTTGTTTAGATTCTATTTTTGTTACTCAAATCGAGAAGCTAAGGTTTTGAGGACTTCAACGAAATTGAGAAAGTGAGTTGTGTTATTCTCTCCTAAAGTCTTGAGACTCTACTAGGGATCTTTTGATACCAAATCTTGTTTTAGAATGAATGATTTTGAATCTCGCGGAAATGGCTTTTGATTTGGTGTGGTCTCTGAAATGTTTGGAAAGATGTTGTGGAAAATGGCCTTAGTTTTAAAAGTGGAATTTACATTTGAGAAAAAGTGGCTTATGAGCCTGAAATGATTTGAGGAATGGGGATTTTAAAGCCATAGCTGGAAACGATTAATTTTTAATCCTTTTTTATTCCAAAGTAAAGTGTATTGAGAAAAGCGATTTATGGCTTGAATGATGATTTTATGAGTTTGACGATGTTGGATATGGAAGTGCTAGTTTGTTATGAGCCATAATGGTTGTGTATGATAATAAATTATGGCTGATTACTGAACTTTCCTATTTATGTTTGCGACTGAGACTCTGTTGGACTGTGGTGATTGGTTGTTGTTTGGGTTGTTTGGGCCTAGAGCCGTGGTTGAGCATGAGGTGGGTCGAAGGCCATGTTTGGTTGATGTTTTTAGTTTGGAAAAGACTGAAGAAGTAACCTGGTTCAGCATAGATGAACTTTTTGAAAGGCTTTTGAATTTATAAGAAATGAACAGTTTCCTCTTTCATAAGAGATTTCAGATACTTTTATAGTAGACCTTTGTTTCTGAAAAGAGTACATAAGGCGGTTATTAATCACTGTAACGATTTTATCTCGCGTATCCTATTATAGTAATTCTGCAGCCCTATAGCGAGAACCCTTTTGAGGATGATGTTCTCACTCCTCTACAGATCTTCTCTTTTTAGGTTACAGACGACGAAGTTCAGGAGATATTACTTATTTTCTATCGTACGATATTTTTGTATTGTTTTAGTATTCATGTTTTCCCTCGCCTTTAATTTTGCAAGTCTTGTAAGAGGGATATGATTATGATGAGTTGTTTGTAAATTAATGTGTGTGTATGTATGTATGTATGTATGTATGTATGTATGTATGTATGTATGTATATATATATATATTTCCTATGAGTATTGTAACTTATATTGTAAATTTGGATGTTCTTTTTGTTTTTGAGAAATTCGGTTCATGTTTTAAACAGGTTCATATTCTAGTATTAAATATTATAAGAGTCGTCATAATACCCGAGTTACCAGAGTGGCACAGCCGGAAGCGTGACATTTTGATAGTTAGGGTGTTACAGTATGGTATCAGAGCGGTCTTTCCTGTAGAGCCTGAAGAATGGACTGACTATGCTTCAATTGCATACTCTGAGCATTTGTCATGTAATAGGTCTTGTTCAGATAACAAGAAATAGAGCTTTATGCACTTGTCGGTCTATTTCAGATAACAAGAATTAGAGCTTTATGCACATGGCGGTCTATTGATTAATGCCATTAGTCTTGCATTCCATAAGTTCTGATATTAAGTTTGCGTGGCTTAATACTAGTGAATTATGTATGTGAAAGCACTAATGTGTTATCATAAATGATATACGAGTTTTTGGATAAAGAGAATCGTGGGTTTTGGGAATGATAGAAACTATTTCTCGAGGTTACTCAGTATGTGTCTTGAATTCTGTTCGAGTCGACTTTTTCTTTTATATCCTAACTTGAAGTTCTTCTTTGCTAATCCTTTTGAAAAGTAGTTTGATTTTTCAACTCCATTCATCTATTCATATGCATTCTTGTTTGATCTTAATTGAATATGCTTGTTTGAAATCCTTGTTGCATCTATCTTTCTCTGTTCGAGTTCTTCTTCTTGATTCATGTATTCTCTGATATAGCTTTGAACTTGTCTTAATGAGCTATGCCTTTTAACTCCTTATTCCGAGTCCATTCTTAGATAAATTATTGATTCAGTTTTTCTCTTATTTGACAGTGATCACAACCAATTTTGAAATTTTTTTAAAATGCTGTTGATTCGGTATACACTTATCTACATATGAAGCTTTGAAAATTCCTTATACAGTTTAACAACTATTTATTTTTAATACCTCGCCTGTGCTTTTACTGGTTTATGGAATTGCACTTACTTAAAATACAATTTGACTTTCTAGTAATTTTACTGTAGTTCCAATACACATTTTTATTTGATTATGTGTTTAGGTATTTTTCAAAATTCTGGAAAGAAAGGATTTTTCGCTTTTATTCCGGTTGATTTTCGTTGATAAACTTTACCTAATTTATTTTTGGCTTGAGTTTGGTTTAGCATACTACATTGGCTATGTCATTGTTGTTTTTTTGAAAATGTTGGACTCGTAGCTTTCTTCTTATAAACGGAGTCATTCTCTCTTGAGTTTTTCATCTCCATGAATGTCATACTTGATTTTGTTTTAATTATTCTTCTACCTCTTGTGAGCACTACAATCAATCTCAGCTTCCCTTCTCTTGTGAATCTCATTCTTATGTGAGTTAGTTTGATTCATTTCAAATTAGTGCATCGTTTATCCTCTCATTGTCTCTACCAGAGTTCTTAGTCAAAGATCTATCCTTGAGAAATTACTAATGATTGAGTTGTCTTTTCCTATGAGTTTTGTATTCTTTTGGATCAATTAAAAGCTTGTTTGATGTCTCATGCCTAGTGGATCTTGTTTGAACTACGTTGATTTAAGGTCCTTTCTTGTATGGCTTGACTTTTTTTTAGTAGATCCTAATCTTTTTGAATACCCTTCCGAGATGGTGATTTCAAGTATACCTTTGGAGTCCTGTTTTGAACCTTTTTAAAGAAGTTTTGAATTCTATTTGAAGGAGTTCTAAACAAAATTTATTTTTCTGTTGCCTGATTGTAATTGAAACCATTGTTCAATTTTGACAAAATTGATTTAAAGTTGGCATACGCTATTTTAAATGAAGTTTTGAAAAGCTTCCTTGTTTAATGGAAACCTGTCCAGTTGTAACGCACCACTTATTTCCTTTACCAATTTATAAGCAAATTTTTACCTCAGATTTTTTTTTTCTAAATAGAGTTTAACTTTCTCTTTCATCCTTGCTATAATTTTATACACGCTTATTTGAATATGAACTTTGAGAATTTTTGGGAGAAGCATTTGATTTTCTTCCGAGTTTTATGAATTAAGAATTAGAGCTTTATGCACTTGTCGGTCTATTTCAGATAACAAGAATTAGAGCTTTATGCACATGGCGGTCTATTGATTAATGCCATTAGTCTTGCACTCCATAAGTTCTGATATTAAGTTTGGCTGGCTTAATACTAGTGAATTATGTATGTGAAAGCACTAATGAGTTATCATAAATGATATACGAGTTTTTGGGTAAAGAGAATCGCGGGTTTTGGGAATGTTAGAAACTATTTCTCGAGGTTACTCAGTATGTGTCTTGAATTCTGTTCGAGTCGACTTGTTCTTTTATATCCTAACTTGAAGTTCTTGTTTGCTAATCCTTTTGAAAAGTAGTTTGATTTTTCAACTCTATTCATCTATTCATATGCATTCTTGTTTGATCTTAATTGCATATGCTTGTTTGAAATCCTTGTTGCATCTATCTTTCTGTGTTCGAGTTCTTCTTCTTGATTCATGTATTCTTTGATATAGCTTTGAACTTGTCTTAATGTGCTATGCCTTTTAACTCCTTATTCCGAGTCCATTCTTAGAGAAATTATTGATTCAGTTTTTCTCTTATTTGACAGTGATCAAAACCAATTTTGAAATTTTTATAAAATGCTGTTGATTCGGTATACACTTATCTACATATGAAGCTTTGAAAATTCCTTATACAGTTTAACAACTATTTATTTTTAATACCTCGCCTGTGCTTTTACTGGTTTATGGAATTGCACTTACTTAAAATACAATTTGACTCTCTAGTAATTTTACTATAGTTCCAATGCACATTTTTATTTGATTTTGTGTTTAGGTATTTTTCAAAATTCTGGAAAGAAAGGATTTTTCGCTTTTATTCCGGTTGATTTTCGTTGATAAACTTTACCTAACTTATTTTTGGCTTGAGTTTGGTTTAGCATACTACATTGGTTATGTCATTGTTGTTTTTTTGAAAATGTTGGACTCGTAGCTTTCTTCTTATAAACGGAGTCATTCTCTCTTGAGCTTTTCATCTCCATGAATGTCATACTTGATTTTGTTTTAATTATTCTTCTACCTCTTGTGAGCACTACAATCAATCTCAGCTTTTCTTCGCTTGTGAATCTCATTCTTATGTGAGTTAGTTTGATTCGTTTCAAATTAGTGCATCGTTTATCCTCTCATTGTCTCTATCAGAGTTCTTAGTCAAAGATCTGTCCTTGAGAAATTACTAAAGATTGAGTTGTCTTTTCCTATGACTTTTGTATTCTTTTGGATCAATTGAAAGCTTGTTTGATGTCTCATGCCTAGTGAATCTTGTTTGAACTACGTTGATTTAAGGTCCTTTCTTGTATGGCTTGACTTTTTTTTAGTAGATCCTAATCTTTTTGAATACCCTTCCGAGATGGTGATTTCAAGTATACTTTTGGAGCCTTGTTTTGAACCTTTTTAAATAAGTTTTGAATTCTATTTGAAGGAGTTCTAAACAAAATATATTTTTCTATTGCCTGATTTTAATTGAAACCATTGTTCAATTTTGACAAAGTTGATTTAAAGTTGGCATACGCTATTTTAAATGAAGTTTTGAAAAGCTTCCTTGTTTAGTGGAAAAATGTCCAGTTGTAACGCACCACTTATTTCTTTTACCAATTGATAAGCAAATTTTTACCTCAGATTTTCTTTTCTAAATAGAGTTTAACTTTCTCTTTCATCCTTGCTATAATTTTATACACGCTTGTTTGAATATGAACTTTGAGAATTTTTTGGAGAAGCATTTGATTTTTTTCCGAGTTTTAAGGATTAAGAATTTGAGCTTTATGCACTTGTCGGTCTATTTCAGATACAAGAATTAGAGCTTTATGCACATGGTGGTCTATTGATTAATGCCATTAGTCTTGCATTCTATAAGTTCTGATATTAAGTTTGGCTGGCTTAATACTAGTGAATTATGTATGTGAAAGCATTATTGGGTTATCATAAATGATATACGAGTTTTTGGGTAAAGAGAATCGCGGCTTTTGGAAATGTTAGAAACTATTTCTCGAGGTTACTCAGTATGTGTCTTGAATTCTATTCGAGTCGACTTGTTCTTTTATATCCTAACTTGAAGTTCTTGTTTGCTAATTCTTTTGAAAAGTAGTTTGATTTTTCAACTCTATTCATCTATTCATATGCATTCTTGTTTGATCTTAATTGCATATGCTTGTTTGAAATCCTTGTTGCATCTATCTTTCTTTGTTCGAGTTCTTCTTCTGATCCATGTATTCTTTGATATAGCTTTGAACTTGTCTTAATGCGCTATGCCTTTTAACTCCTTATTCCGAGTCCATTCTTAGAGAAATTATTGATTCAATTTTTCTCTTATTTGACAGTGATCACAACCAATTTTAAAATTTTTATAAAATGCTGTTGATTCGGTATACACTTATCTACATATGAAGCTTTGAAAATTCCTTATACAGTTTAACAACTATTTATTTTTAATACCTCGCCTGTGCTTTTACTGGTTTATGGAATTGAACTTACTTAAAATACAATTTAACTTTCTAGTAATTTTACTGTAGTTCCAATGCACATTTTTATTTGATTATGTGTTTAGGTATTTTTTAAAATTCTGGAAAGAAAGGATTTTTTGCTTTTATTCCGGTTGATTTTCGTTGATAAACTTTACCTAATTTATTTTTGGCTTGAGTTTGGTTTAGCATACTACATTGGTTATGTCATTGTTGTTTTTTTGAAAATGTTGGACTCATAGCTTTCTTCTTATAAATGGAGTCATTCTCTCTTGAGCTTTTCATCTCCATGAATGTCATACTTGATTTTGTTTTAATTATTCTTCTACCTCTTGTGAGCACTATAATCAATCTCAACTTCCCTTCTCTTGTGAATCTCATTCTTATGTGAGTTAGTTTGATTCGTTTCAAATTAGTGCATCGTTTATCCTCTCATTGTCTCTACTAGAGTTCTTAGTCAAAGATCTATCCTTGAGAAATTACTAATGATTGAGTTGTCTTTTCCTATGACTTTTGTATTCTTTTGGATCAATTGAAAGCTTGTTTGATGTCTCATGCCTAGTGGATCTTGTTTGAACTACGTTGATTTAAGGTCCTTTCTTGTATGGCTTGACTTTTTTTTAGTAGATCCTAATCTTTTTGAATACCCTTCCGAGATGGTGATTTCAAGTATACTTTTGGAGCCTTGTTTTGAACCTTTTTAAAGAAGTTTTGTATTCTATTTGAAGGAGTTCTAAACAAAATTTATTTTTCTATTGCCTTATTGTAATTGAAACCATTGTTCAATTTTGACAAAGTTGATTTAAAGTTGGCATACGCTATTTTAAATGAAGTTTTGAAAAGCTTCCTTGTTTAGTGGAAACCTGTCCAGTTGTAACGCACCACTTATTTCCTTTATCAATTTATAAGCAAAATTTTACCTCAGATTTTCTTTTTTAAATAGAGTTTAACTTTCTCTTTCATCCTTGCTATAATTTTATACACGCTTGTTTGAATATGAACTTTGAGAATTTTTGGGAGAAGCATTTGATTTTCTTCCGATTTTTATGAATTACTTTTGGTTAAGTTGTGCATGGAACTATCTTTCGAAAATGTTTGAGAAAATATTTTAGCTCTTAGCCAAACTTGTGCACATTTTGTTTTAAAACTCTACATAATCTACTTCAAAATGAAATTGTAATAAAGTAAAGCCATGTTTATGCTTTTGTTTCTCTCTTGAAGAATGTTTGTTGCTTATCTTTTCTTTTAGACTGCGAAGTGATTTTTTCGCAAGTTTTTGACTCTTCCATGAACAAAGTATTCAGAAGTATTTTTAAATCGTGCTTTTGAGTTTTGTGAGCTTTGCCATGGGTTTGAGATATTCTTTTCTATAAACCTCCTACTTCTTCGACTCAACTTGGAATTGTTTCAAACTAAAGCACTGATTTTTCTTCTTATTGATCCTATTAAATTTCTTTGATCCAAGGGTTATCTTTGAAGTTGTCAACCGATTTATTTCTAGCAAACTTCATTGCTTAAGCATCCTTGTTTACCTGGAATTGGATACATTCTCTCAAATCTATGAGTATTATCTTTGACATTTGTCTCTCCTTTCTAAAATCTAGTATCCTTCTGAGTAGACTCGAGAATTATTTTGATATCACGTACGACCTGTAGACGTAATAATGCGATGCGTTAGTTCTTTAAGATGTGATATGTGTATATGAAAGGAGAAGCGGTAGATGTATAACATTATGAGTTGTGGGTGTTTTGTTCCTCGTGAACGGGTTGGTGGGTGTTAGGCTTATGATCGGCTATGAGGATTGTAAAGTGTTTGATGGAGTTGGGAGGCTGAAGTTCTGAAGTGGGTAGGAGATCTATGAGAGGACATTATAGCCGTTGTTTTAATACCAACCTGTTTTGGTAGCCTTTATATCACATTAATTACCACTTCGTTTTGTGAACGCCTATCTTGATTTGCACCCTATTTTGATACCTCATGTTTTTGTAAAGTCTTGTGATTATGTGACCTTTTGCATCGAGCTTAGCTGGTACCTTCTGCTTTACACCATACTTTATCCCTATATTTAAATCTTATGGTTATCCGGTATTTGAACATTTATACATATATGCTAAGGTTTCTTACTTTTCTATAATTATTTAAAAGTACTAAGACTATGTATTTTCTTATGTATTGCTTTAATTTTCGAGGACAAAAATTCTTATAAGGTGGGTAGAATGTAAAATCCAAAACTTCTGAAAAATCTCATTACGAGTCAATTTCAAATTATTTATTCATTAAGAATTTTAATTTCCGAAATTATTTTATTAAGGCTAGTTAAATCAATTGTTGATAATTAAATTTGGATTTTTATCTAATTTCATAATTATTGGATAATTTCCATATTTAAATTATAAAGTTTAGTAATAGAAAAATGATTTAAATTTTATGATTTACTTTAAATAATTGAGATTTTAGAATTTAATACTTTAATTCTTATGAATAAAGAAAATCAATTATATTATCTCTAATTATTGAATTAGAGCATTTCTTTGAAATTAATTTGTAATTTATGATCAAATAATATTTTTTTCTGGGTAATGTTGTTGAATTAAAATTTGTTTTCAATCACGCTATAACCCCCTAATTTTATTAGAAATTACCTAAATTACCCCCAGCTTAACCTTAACCCTAATTCCCAAATTGGGAAAACCCTAACCCAATTACCCGATTTTCCCTAAACCCAACAGCAGCAACACTTTTCTCTTTTCCCAAATCAAGCAGCAGCAACGCTGCAATAAGAGAGAAAAGAAAAGCAGAAGGTGGGAGAAGAGAAACGGGAAGGAGAAGGGAGAGGGGAGGATGGCGCCGGCAGGCGTCACTGCTGCCGCGCCGTCGTGTCGCACAGAGAAAAGAGAAGAGAGAGAGAGAGAGCCGGTGGGAGAGGGCAACCACCGCTACAGCCGTCGCCGTTTGTCCTCCAGCTCGTTGCCACCATCGCGGATCGCCACTGACCTCGTGCTCGTCGCCATCGACCACGAGCCAGAGGAGAAGAAGGACGACACTATTACGCTGTTCCTCGCTGCAGATGAGCTCGCCGCCACAACTGTTACCGTTCGTGCCGTCGTCGTCACCGAAGGGAGCCATCATCGCCATCAGCAGAACAGAGGGCGAAAGCAAGAGACAGAGAGCTCGCAGTGGGGGAAAAGACAGCCACCGCTGTGCTTCGCAAAGCTATCGCCGCTGTTCCTGCCGCCGTCAATCCTCGGATAGCACCGCTGAAGCTCCGGCCATCACCGTCGTTGAGAAAGCTCACCGGAGTTGTTGGAGGCTACCACCGCTCTGTCTGGTTCTATGGTGACTCGCGCCGCCGTGCCTGGCTGTAGGAAAATACCACTGTCGTCACCGGAAAGAGCACTGCTAGTAAGAGTTTAAGTCTGGTTTCTGTTCTTTCGAAACTCCGAAAAGAGTATTGACATTGCGTGGTTGTACAGCTGCTATTATCAGAGTTTCGGGCCGCCGCCATCACTAAAAAATTATTGACGGAGCTGCTGCCGGGCCGATTTAGAGTTGTGGCTACTTTATTTTGTTAATTCAGTGAGTATTTCTGTTTCGAAAGCCTTACGTTAGTGTTCTGTTCCTTGTAATAAAGTATTTGCAATGTTAATGGTTTTAGGAGTTATAATCCGGTTTGCTTGTGCCGTTCATATCTCTTTCTGCTTTTGAGAGAGGAAGCAGAGCCGAGGTCTTGGCTGCCGATGATTTCGGGTTGAGACGAAAAGAACGCTGTGAGGCATTTGGGCTCTGGTTTTGCATTTTGAGGTAGGCACCTTTTCAGAAAACCACATTTTATGAATTAGAATTACTATATAGGGATACTAACATGAGAAAATCTATCTTGAGTGATTGTATAAGTCTTATGTAATTGTTGGTTGTCTTCGATGAATATGAATACTTGATTGACTGGGTTGTTGTTCGGTTTTGTGAAACGAACAGTTCTTGAAATGCTTCTTTAAAGTTAATTTTGTAAAAGCTTTGAAATTGAGTCTATCCTGTTGGAAATTGAATTGATTTTGAATTGGCGTTCTTGAAATCTGAAAATGATGCACCTTGGAAACAGCTTGATTATGAATTAATTTGATTTTGAACCCCTTGAAGAGGGTTATAGAAAGGTTTGGTTGGGACCCAAAAAGGGTGGCAAAGTCCAAGTTTTAGGGGAGATGCTGCCGAAATTTCTATAAAATCTGAGTTTTTATTTGAAATGTTATTTGAAAAATTATGAGTTTAATGCCTTTACTATTTTACTTGGAGGATTGTGAATTTAAGAATCTTTATTATCTTTACTTGGATCAATTATGAAAGTGATGAAGCTACGCTTTGAAAAGAATTATTGAAAAGAGAATTATGATTTCTTCTTATTTCCTAAGATAAATAGTTTGTCGGTGCAAGTAATTCTAAATAGAATTATGCTTTAAGGCGGTTTTAAATGTAAAAAGAGTTTTTGTTTTTCTTTATTTGACTTAAAGATTGTCACTTGAAGGAGTGTTCGCGACTTTAAAAGAATTTGGGTTTCGATTGACAAATCTCAGTTTTTTGACATTTTAGATAAGCTTTAAAGTATCTTTTGAATTATGGTTTAGCAAAATAAAAATGATTTTTTTGAGCCGTTGGAAACGCTTTAGATTTTATCAAGGGGTTAAAATTGGTTTTGGTTCAAGAGAACGAGGTGGTTTTGAAAATGTAGTTGGAGTAAGTGATTACACGTCTCGGCTTGGTTTAGATTCTATTTTTGTTACTCAAATCGAGAAGCTAAGGTTTTGAGGACTTCAAACGAAATTGAGAAAGTGAGTCGTGTTATTCTCCTCTAAAGTCTTGAGACTCTACTAGGGATCTTTTGTTACCAAATCTTATTTTAGAATGAATGATTTTGAATCTCGTAAAAATGGCTTTTGATTTGGTGTGGTCTTTGAAATGTTTGGAAAAATGTTGTGGAAAGTGGTTTTATTTTTAAAAGGAGAATTTTCGTTGAGGAAAAGTGGCTTCTGAGCCTGAAATGATTTGAGGGATGGGGATTTTAAAGCCAAGGCTGGAAAAGATTAATTTTTAATTCTTTTTTATTCCAAAGTAAAGTGTATTGAGAAAAGCGATTTATGGCTTGAATGATGATTTTATGAGTTTGACGATGTTGGATGTGGAAGTGCTATTTTGTTATGAGCCAGAATGGCTGTCTTTGATAATAAATTATGGCTGATTGCTAAATATGTTATGAGCCATATGGCTGACTGTGAATTATGAATTTAAGCTAGATGGCTAAGATGAATGTTGATTTATGGCTGAGAATAAATGCATATATGCTGAATTATTGATATTGTGATTGTTGCACTTCCAATTATCTGAGATACGAGTTTTCCTGGGTAGAAGCAGTGGCTAGCCACCACGTGCTCTAGGTTGAGATTCGATACTCTGCTGACCCTATGTCATAAGTATGGCCGGACACTGTGAAAGTTCCGGATGAGCTCGCCCCCGTGAATATACATCAATGAGGATGTTGGATGTGAATTATGATTATGATTGTGAATAACTCGAGTTGGGGATGCACGACAGAGGGACAGTCCAATGGTTAGCTACCAGGACTTGTCGGGTTAGCTTTATAACCGACAGATGATATCATCAGCAACTAGGACATGCATTCATCATATGCATCTACGTGACATTATTTGGGTGTGCATATTGTATTTGGTTTGCCTTTGTGATTACTTGTGATTATCTGCTAATTGTTATACTTGTAGTAACTGTTTGTTTGTGCTTGAACTTTTCTATTTGTGTTTGCGACTGAGACTCTGTTGAACTGTGGTGATTGGTTGTTGTTTGGGTTGTTTGGGCCTAGAGTCGTGGTTGAGCATGAGGTGGGCCGAAGGCCATATCTGGTTGATGTTTCTGGTTTGGAAAAGTATGAAGAACTAACCTAGATCAGCATAGATGAACTTTTTGAAAAGATTTTGAATTTATGAGAAATGAACAGTTTCCTCTTTCAGAAGAGATTTCAGATACTTTTATAGTAGACCTTTGTTTCTGAAAAGAGTACATAAGGCAGTTATTAATCACTGTAACGATTTTATCTCGCGTATCCTATTATAGTAATTCTGCAACCCTATAGTGAGAACTCTTTCGAGGATGATGTTCTCACTCCCCTACAAATCTTCTCTTTTCAGGTTATAGACGACGAAGTTCAAGAGATATTAATTATTTTCTGTCAGACGATATTTTTGTATTGTTTTAGTATTCATGTTTTCCCTCGCCTTTAATTTTGCAAGTCTTATATATATATTCCCTATGAGTATTGTAACTTATATTGTAAGTCTACATGTTTATTTTTTTTTTTTTGAGAAATTCGGTTCAAGTTTTAAATAGGCTCATATTCTACTATTAAATATTATAAGAGTCGTCGTAATACCCGAGTTATCAGAGTGATGCAGCCGGAAGCGTGACATTTTGATAGTTAGGGTGTTACGCACCTCATATAGGTTTATGAAGAACTAGGGCATCATGTATATATTTTGGGTTATGGTTTCTTATATGTACATATATATGACTATTCTCTAGCTAGCCTTAGCTTTGCAGGCTGAGTTTGGAGCTTGACATTTTGTAATCTTGACCCTCTACTCTTGCTTTTATATATATGTTTATGAACCTTAGTTTTCTTCGTACACAAGTAATCTCTTTCCTGAGTGTTGGACTTTTAATTATGCGATTTTGCTTTACCCATTCTTCAAAGCTTCTAGTATACTACATTCTTTCGATTATTATACGTATTTATATTTTTATTTTAGAGGTCGTAGCGCCTCGCCACCTCTGCTTTACTTCTTAGGTGTAAAGCAACGTGTAGTAGGGTGTTACATCAAATAGTAATGTATTAATAATTTAATACAGTATCTTTTAAAAGACAATAAAATAAATTAATGTATCTTTAAAGAGAAACAGTTAATTATTTTGTTGGAAATAAAAAATGTTATATAAGCATTAATTCTGAGGCATAAAAACAATGATTTCAATTGTATTATGCCACTAAATTTACATGGATTATAATTTGGGAAGGGTGTGAGTAGATTAAAATTTTTTTAATATTTGCATGCTCATCAAAATCTGACATAAAATAAATGAGACCATCATAAAATTGAATCTGTACGCATATTAATAAGCCATGAATTGAATTGAATTCATTCACATGCATGAGTCCATCATAAAATTAAAGTCGTACACGTATTAACAAGTCATAACTCATGAAAATTCAAACTCAAATTAAGCATTCAATTTCCATTACAATATTATGCCGATACCTATAGGTTTCTGGGTTTTTTTTAAAATAGAATGAAAGAGAGAAATGTTACAATATAACGAAAGAGAAGTATTGTCAATTCTGTCGCCGATTAATTAAAAAACATTATTTCAACTTATTAAAAACTTACAAAATATAAAAATAAGAAAACTTATATCTCAAACTTCAAAAAAAAAATAAAGAAATAAAAACTGATAAATAACGATCTCAATAATTATATCACATTATTCCAAAAAAAAAACTTAAACTCGAAGAAAATTTCTTTTTAACTAAATTCTTATTTTTCTCTTCAATCTTCTTGTAGTTCTTTTCTGCAGCTTTTAGAATGATTCTTTGTTTTTTATAGTATGGTTTTGGTACATTCTCGAAAAGACAACTAGGGCATTCTAAGGCAAAAGGGCAGAATGAAAATTTCACATTTTCAGAGTATCCCATCATTAGAGCACGTGCAAAGAAACTTAAGGAGAGTTTTAGAAACTTGGCAGCACTTATGCATAAGGAGCTACATCAAGTTCTAACCAAGGAAGAATGGGCAAGGCCTATTGGGCTAAGTCAGGACAGCAAGAAGTCCAATAATACTTTCCAAGTTTAGTGGGAAGCATAATTTATCATTAAAATTTGAAATTTTAGGCATTTGTTTTAGTTTGTTTTGCGGTTAGAGTTTATTACAAGATTTGTTTAGTTTTGGTTTGCTTAGTAGTATTTTTAGAACTTTTAAATTTAAATCAAATCTGATCTAATCCATTAAGATCAAATCTGATTTAAATTTTAAAGTCTTATCTTATCATTTTGTTAGTTTGTCAGGAGCCTATTTAAACAACTTTGTTGAGACCATTTATACAACTTTTGATGAATAAATTCTTCGTTGCTTTTAGCATGTTTTTATTGTGTGATTAAGTGAGGTGAGTGATTTGCTTTGCTTGTTGCATGAAGAAGATTGAAGGATCCAACATTAAGGTGATCTGCATAGTGGTTTCTTTCGGTTTTCATCTCTCTAATCTAGGTTGTCAAGGACAGGTTCTTTGAAGGTCTAGTAGGGAGCCCATTCTGGTGACCTAGGTTGCTAAGAACAGGTTTCTTAGAGGTCTAGTAGAAAAAATCCAATCTATCTATCTTTTCGTATTTCTGTTGTGTCTTTTTGGGTGTGCCCTTTATTGAATAATCCTTATCCATTGTATTAAAACTCCTAAGCCCCTAATTATTTCTTATCAGGTTTGATAACCAAATCAAGAGCAGTGAGCATTCTTATTGTGTCATCAATCTAAAATTGAAATACAAAATAATAAATAACAAACTATGAATTTAAAACTAAATAATAATTATTTGATAATATTAAAGTGTGCTTACTTTAATAAAATAATTGTCAATTCTAGCACAACCTTTTATCTAAGTTACTACCCAAACTCTATAATCATTACTATTTTAATAGTGTAAAAAAATAAAATATCACAAATAAAAAAGTATACAATATAATATTTTAAAAAAAAAATAAAGATAAGATTAGATTATTACGAACCAATTTTTTGTTCTCCTGTTTCTATATGCTTTTGATAAGCAAAATAAAAAATTTTAAACCTAACAGTAGTTTCAAGATCATAAAATGAGTCACCTTAAAGTATATATTTAATGTACATAACCTGTTAATTTGGTTAAGTTAAATTAGTATAAGCACTACTCCTATAAAAAGCTTACATACAAAAGATAGATGCTACCATTATAAATTTAAATAATTACAAGCTTCTTAATATTAAAATCCTTTCTCTTTATCTTTTTAGGATTTGGCTTAGAGTCAACCAAATTATTTGATGTTCGTGCATACAATAAGATACCAATAGATGTTATTCTCATTGACAGACATAAATATCTAAGTATAAAATCAAGTTAAATAAATTTTAATAAAAGTAAGTATTGAATATTAAATTTATATTTAGTTCAAGTTAAAGTATTTTTACTTGAGTTAAACACTAAAGTATTCCCTGAGATTCACAAAATGCACCGATTTAGTCCCTGACTTCTCAATTGCACTATTTAAGTCCTCGATATTGGAAAAAATGCACCTAGTGAGTCCCTTCTCCCTTTTCCGTCGAATATCCTTCCCGGCGGCAATGATATGGCATTTTTTTGCCATGCTGGAGCAACTAACGGTTACCTGACGTGGCCCATGGAAAGTTTGTAATCCAATGTGGTCCCTGAGCCCCTTTTTAACCCTAACTGCTGATGGAGTAGCGTACGAGTTGTTCTTCTTCTTCTTCTTCTTCATCTTCTTCTTCTTCTTCTTCTTCTTCCCTGTTTGATTCATTCATCATTGCTGTGTTAGGTTTAACCATGGTTGGACGTGCAAATGAGGGAGACGGGAGTTCTATTCGATCGACCACAAGGACGCCTAGTCGCAGCAGAGCCTCACGAGTTCCAGATTACTGTGGGTGTGGGAAACGCCCTGTGCTCCGATAGTTTAGAACGGATGCCCACCCAGACAAACCCTTCTTCGGATGTTCGAATAACAATGTGAGTTTAAGTCTAAGAGATGTTGTTTCTATTTTTTAATGTTCAACTCCTGAATCCCTAAATTTACTGGTGACAGTGTAGTGGAAAATGGTGGTGTGGATTTTTCCAATGGGCAGACGTTGTAGAATATGATAATGGCAATTTTGAAGAAGTTGTAGCATATAAGAATGAAGAAATTAGCGTGCGTGTTGCAGTGAGGATTGATAATTTGGAGGCTGAATTAAGGAGCCAAAAATATATAATACAAATGTTAGGATTGTTGATTTTTTTTCCTGTTAGTTGTTGTAGTGGTTGTGATTGTTAAAATATAATAGTTGTGTTTTGTTTATGAATGAATGGGAAATCTTTGGATTATTGATGTGATCTGTGTAAATAGTTTACAAAGATAATAACAAAACTGAATAAATAGAACAGAACAAGTAAATTGATAAAACCATATTTTGATTATAACTAAGATATTGTCAAACATTGTCAATGGAGTAGCAGCTGATAAACACCAAAATACAGCACCAAAAAGGAATACAATAAGAGCTCCAAGTTTAAAGGTTTATAACTACCAAAAGTAAAAGTTAACCATTACAGTGTGGTTATGTGCTACTCCTAAATGAAAATAACCAAAATGTCAGAAGACTATATATACCATACATGTACCTCATCTTGTGTTCCACCATAATTTGGTTGGGATAAGTCAATCTCGGTAACCTCCACTTGAGCATGATTCTGGATAGCTACACCAGGAGGAGCTTCATCTAATTGTGGTGCCACATTGATGGTGTTTGTAGCTTCAGCTGCAGGTGTACTCTCAGTTGGGACAGTTTTGGACTTGGCTGCTGGTGGACGAAATTGTGATCAATGTATTCTTTGAGTAGTACTTATATAGAAATTGAAATTGGCACGAGTGAAATCACAACTCCGTTCAACTAACCAGCAAGTGTACTGGGTCGTCCAAGTAATACCTTACGTGAGTAAGGGTCGAATCCACAGAGATTGTTGGTATGAAGCAAGCTATGGTCACCTTGCAAATCTCAGTTAGGCGGATTGAACATTTGTAATAGTGATAATTGGATTGTTCTAATAAAAAGGAATAATAAAAGGGATAGAATACTTATGTAGATTCATTGGTAGGAATTTCAGATAAGCGGAATGGAGATGCTGTAGAGCTCTCGGACGCCTGCTATCCCATTGCTTCTACTCAATCCTTCTTACTCCTCTCCATGGCAAGCTTTGTATAGGGGTTCACTATCAGCTGTGGCTACTTTCATTCCTCTCGGGGAAATAACCTGCACGGCTGTCACTCGCACAGCTAACCAGTCTGGAGGCATCACCCATGGTTGATAGCTACATCCCATCCTCGCAGTGAAAGCTAATGCACGCACTCTGTCACAGTACGGCCAATCACCGGTTGGTTCCCGCTCCTACTGGAATAGAATCCCTCTTTTGCGTTTGTCACTAACGCCCAGCAGGTTAAAGTTTGAAGCACGTCACAGTCATTCATGAACGGAATCCTACTCGGAATACCACAGACAAGGTGAGACTTTCCGGATTCCCAGGATCCTACTCGGAACACCACAGACAAGGTTGGACTTTCCGGATCCAGATAAATGCCGCCATCCATCTAACTTATACCACGAAGATTCTGTTGGAGAATCTAAGAGATATACATTCAAGCCTTGTTACACGCAGAACGGAAGTGGTTGTCAATCACGCGCGTTCATAAGTGAGAATGATGATGAGAGTTATTAGCTCATCACATTCATCATGTTCTTGAGTACGAATGAATATCTTGGAATAAGAATAAGATAGAGAATTGAATAAAGGAAAATAGAACTTCATTAATCTTTGAGGTACAGCAGAGCTCCACACCCTTAATCTATGGTGTGCAGAAACTCCACCGTTGAAAATACATAAGCAAGAGGTTCAGGCATGGCCGAATGGCCAGCCCCCTAAACGTGATCAATGATCTCCTAAGATGAAGAATAAAATAAAACTGAGATCAAAGATGATTGATACATTAGTAAATCATCCTATTTATAATAAACTAGCTCCTAGGGTTTACATGAGTAAGTAATTGATGCATAAATCCACTTCCGGGGCCCACTTGGTGTGTGCTTGGGCTGAGCTTGATTTATCCACGAGCAGAGGCTCCTCTTGGAGTTGAATTTCGATTTATGATGTGCTTTGGGCGTTCAACTCCGGATTATGACGTTTTTCTGGCGTTTAACTCCAGAAAGGAGCGTGTACTTGGCGTTCAACGCCAGTTTGCGTCGTCATTCTTCGAATAAAGTATGAACTATTATATATTGCTGGAAAGCCCTGGATGTCTACTTTCCAACGCCGTTGAGAGCGCGCCATTTGGAGTTCTGTAGCTCCAGAAAATCCATTTCGAGTGCAGGGAGGTCAGAATCCAACAGCATCAGCAGTCCTTTTGTCAGCCTTTTTCAGAGTTTTGCTCAAATCCCTCAATTTCAGTCAGAATTTACCTGAAATCACAGAAAAACACACAAACTCATAGTAAAGTCCAGAAATGTGAATTTAACATAAAAACTAATGAAAACATCCCTAAAAGTAGCTCAAACTTACTAAAAACTATATAAAACAATGCCAAAAAGCGTATAAATTATCCGCTCATCACAACACCAAACTTAAATTGTTGCTTGTCCCCAAGCAACTGAAAATCAAATAGGATAAAAAGAGAGAATATACTATAAAGTCCAAAATATCAATGAATATTAATTTAATTACATGAGCGGGACTTGTAGCTTTTTGCTTCTGAACAGTTTTGGCATCTCACTTTTTCCTTTGAAGTTCAGAGTGATTGGCATCTTTAGGAACTTAGAATTTCGGATAGTGTTATTGACTTTCCTAGTTAAGCATGTTGATTCTTGAACACAGCTACTTATGAGTCTTGGCTGTGGCCCTAAGCACTTTGTCTTCCAGTATTACCACCGGATACACAAATGCCACAGACACATAACTGGGTGAACCTTTTCAGATTGTGACTTAGCTTTGCTAAAGTCCCCAGTTAGTGGTGTCCAGAGCTCTTAAGCACACTCTTTTGCTTGGGATCACGACTTTAACCATTCAGTCTCAAGCTTTTCACTTGGACCTTCATGACACAAGCACATGGTTAGGGACAGCTTTGATTTAGCCGCTTAGGCCTGGATTTATTTTCCTTGGGCCCTCCTATCCATTGATGCTCAAAGCCTTGGATCCTTTTTACCCTTGCCTTTTGGTTTTAAGGGCTATTGGCTTTTTCTATTGCTCCTTCTTTTTCTATATACTCTTTTTAGATCTCTTCTTTTTTTTTCTTTTTTTTTCACTGCTTTTTCTTGCTTCAAGAATCAATTCCATGAATTTTTCAGATCATCAATAACATTTCTCTTTGTTCATCATTCTTTCAAGAACCAACAATTTTAACACTCATAAACAACAAGATCCAAAGACATATGCACTGTTCATTCATTCATTCAGAAAACAAAAGCATTGTCACCACATCAAAATAATTAAACTAAATTCATAATAATTTCGAAAATTATGTACTTCTTGTTCTTTGAATTAAAACATTTTTCTTTTAAGAGAGGTGAAGGACTAATGGAATTTATTTATAGCTTTAAGGCATGGTTTACATACTAATGATCATGAAATAAAGACACAAAACATAGATAAACATAGCATTAAAAACCGAAAACAGAAAGAAATAAAGAACAAGGAATGAATCCACCTCTAGTGGCGTCTTCTTCTTGAAGGACCAATGATGTTCTTCAACTCTTCTATGTCCCTTCCTTGCCTTTGTTGCTCCTCCCTCATTGCTCTTTGATCTTCTCTTATTTCTTGAAGAGTGAGGGCGTGTTCATGGTGTTCCACCCTTAGTTGTTCCACATTATGGCTCAAATCTTCCAAGGAGGTATTAAGTTGCTCCCAGTAGTTGTTGGGAGGAAAGTGCATTTGAGGCATTTGTTGATGGTGAACCTCCTCTTGTTCTCCTTGAGGGCCGTGAGGAACTTCCCTTGTTTGCTCCATCCTTTTCTTGGTGATGGGCTTGTCTTCTTCTATGGAGGCATCTCCATCTATGATAACTCCGGCTGAATAACATAGATGGCATATGAGGTGAGGGAATGCTAGCCGTGCCATGTATGAAGGTTTGTCAGCTATTTTGTAGAGTTCATTGGCTATGACTTCATGAACCTCTACTTCTTCACCAATCATGATGCTATGAACCATGATGGCCCGATCCACAGTAACTTCAGATCGGTTGCTTGTGGGGATGATGGATCTTTGAATGAACTCCAACCATCCTCTAGCTACAGGCTTGAGGTCCAGTCTTCTTAGTTGGACTGGCTTGCCTTTGGAGTCAACTCTCCATTGGGCGCCTTCCACACAAATGTCCCTAAGGACTTGGTCCAACCTTTGATCAAAGTTGACCCTTCTAGTGTAGGGGTGTTCATCACCTTGCATCATAGGCAAATGAAACGCCAACCTCACATTCTCCGGACTAAAATCCAAGTATTTCCCCCTAACCATTGTGAGATAATTCTTTGGGCTTGGGTTCATACTTTGGTCATGGTTTCTAGTGATCCATGCATTGGCATAGAACTCTTGAACCATGAGAATTCCGACTTGTTGTATGGGGTTGGCTATGACTTCCCAACCTCTTCTTTGAATTTCAAGTCGGATTTCCGGATACTCATTCTTCTTGAGTTTGAAAGGGACCTCATGGATCACTTTCTTCTTTGCCACAACATCATAGAAGTGGTCTTGGTGGCTCTTGGAGATGAATCTCTCCTTCTCCCATGACTCGGAAGTGGAAGCTTTTGCCTTCCCTTTTCCTTTTCTTGAGGAAACTCCGGCCTTGGGTGCCATTGATGGTGAATGAAAAATAAAAAGCTTAGGCTTTTTACCACACCAAACTTAAAATTTGCTTGTCCCCAAGCAAAAAGAAAAGAAGAGTAGAAGAAGAAGAAGAAAATATGGAGAGAGGGAGAAGAGAGGGTTCGGTTATGTGGGAGAATGTGGGTTTGTGTTGTGTGAAAATGGAAAAGAAAAGAAGGGTATTTATAGGGAGGGGGGAGGGTATAGGTTCGGCCATTTTGGGTGGGAAAGGGTGGTAATTGAATTTGAAAGTAGTGGGGGGTGGGTGGGGTGTATGGGGAAGGGGAGGATGATGTGAATGGTGAATGGGGTAATTGGGAAGAGGAATTGAGGTGATAGGTGAAGGTTTTTGGGAAGTGTGACATTGAGAATGAGATTTGGATTAGAAGAATGTGATTAGGATTAAAAGAAATGTGGTAGGTGGGGATCCTGTGGGGTCCACAGATCCTGAGGTGAGGATCCTGTGGGGTCCACAGATCCTGAGGTGAAAACAAATACCATTCTTTCACCATATAGGTATGTAACATGCCTTGATGCATCATTCTGGCGTTCAAACGCCCATTGATGCTAGTTCTGGGCGTTAAACGCCCATGTTATGCACGTTTCTGGCGTTGAACGCCAGTTTCATGCTTGTTTCTGGCGTTCAGCGCCAGATTGTCCTCTGTGTGCGCATCCTGGCGTTAAACGCCAGGTTGTTGCTTGTTTTGGGCGTTCAACGCCAGAAAGATGCTCTGTTCTGGCGTTGAACGCCAGAAAGATGCTCCTTCTGGGCGTTGAACGCCAGCCCGTGCGCCTCCAGGGTGAAAAATTTTTTTCTTCTGTTTTTGACTCTGTTTTTAATTTTTTTGATTTTTTCGTGACTCCTCATGATCATGTACCTAATAAAACACAAAAATAACAAAGAAACAAAATAAAATAGAATTAGATAAATAAAATTGGGTTGCCTCCCAACAAGCGCTTCTTTAATGTCAATAGCTTGACAGTGGCTCTCATGGAGCCACATGGTGATCAGGTCAATTTAGTGTGTAGTGTTCCCAACACCAAACTTAGAGTTTGGATATGGGGTTTGAACACCAAACTTAGAGTTTGGTTGTGGCCTCACAACACCAAACTTAGAGTTTGACTGTGGAGGCTCTTCTTGACTCTGAACTGAGAGAAGCTCTTCATGCTTACTCTCTTCTGTCACAGAGGGATGGCCTTGTGCTTGAAACACAAGGTAGTCCCCATTCAATTGAAGGACAAACTCACCTCTGTTGACATCTATCACAGCTCCTGCTGTAGCTAGGAAAGGTCTTCCTAGGATGATGCATTCATCATCTTCCTTCCTAGTATCTAGGATTATGAAATCAGTAGGGATGTAAAGGCCTTCAACCTTTACTAGCACGTCCTCTACTAATCCATAAGCTTGTCTTACTGACTTGTCTGCCAGTTGTAATGAGAACAAGGCAGGTTGTACCTCAATGATTCCCAGCTTCTCCATCACAGAGAGTGGCATAAGATTTATTCCTGACCCCAGATCACATAGAGCTTTTTCAAAGCTCATGGTGCCAATGGTACAAGGTATTAAGAACTTGCCAGGATCTTGTTTCTTTTGAGGTAGAGTTTGCTGAATCCAAGTGTCTAGTTCACTAATGAGTAAGGGAGGTTTACTTTCCCAAGTCTTATTACCAAATAGTTTGGCATTCAGCTTCATGATAGCTCCTAAATATAGAGCAGCTTGCTCTCCAATCACGTCTTCATCCTCTTCAGAGGATGAATATTCTTCAGAGCTCATGAATGGCAGAAGGAGATTTAATGGGATCTCTATGGTCTCTAGATGAGCCTCAGATTCCTCTGGATCCTTAATAGGAAACTCCTTCATGCTTGAAGGACGTCCCAGGAGGTCTTTCTCCTTAGGATTTTCGTCCTCCTCCTCCCTAGTGCATTCGGTCACTTTGATTAAATCAATGGCCTTGCACTCTCCTTTTGGGTTCTCTTCTGTATTGCTTGGGAGAATACTGGGAGGGGTTTCAATAACTTTCTTACTCAGCTGGCCCACTTGTGCTTCCAGATTTCTGATGGAAGATCTGGTTTCATTCATGAAACTGAAAGTGGCCTTTGACAGATCAGAGACTATATTGGCTAAATTAGAATTATTTTGTTCAGAGTTCTCTGTCTGTTGCTGAGAAGATGATGGATATGGCTTACTATTATTCAGCCTTGCACGTCCACCATTGTTAAAACCTTGTTGAGGTTTTTGTTGATCCTTCCATGAGAAATTTGGATGATTTCTCCATGTTGGGTTATAGGTGTTTCCATAAGGTTCACCTAAGTAATTAACCTCTGCCATGGCAGGGTTTTCAGGATCATAAGCTTCTTCAGAAGCTGCCTCTCTATTACTGTTGGATGCATGTTGCAATCCATTCAGATTCTGAGAGATCATGTTGACCTGTTGAGTCAACACTTTGTTCTGAGCCAATATGGCATTCAGAGCATCAATTTCAAGAACTCCTTTCTTCTGAGGTACCCCATTGTTCACGGAATTCCTCTCAGAGGTGTACATGAACTGGTTGTTTGCAACCATGTCAATGAGTTCTTGAGCCTCTTCAGGCGTTTTCTTCAGGTGAATAGATCCACCTGCAGAGTGGTCCAATGACATTTTCGAAAATTCAGAGAGACCATAATAGAATATATCTAATATGGTCCATTCTGAAAACATGTCAGATGGACATCTTTTAGTCAGCTGCTGTATCTTTCCCAAGCTTCATAGAGGGATTCACCATCTTTTTGTTTGAAGGTTTGAACATCCACTCTCAGCTTGCTCAGCTTTTGAGGAGGAAAGAACTTGTCTAAGAATGCAGTGACAAGCTTATCCCATGAGTCCAGGCTATCCTTGGGTTGTGAATCCAACCATACTCTAGCTCTGTCTCTTACAGCAAAAGGGAAAAGCAAGAGTCTGTAGACTTCAGGATTAACTCCATTTGTCTTTACAGTGTCACAGATCTGCAAGAACTCAGTTAAAAACTGATAAGGATCTTCAGATGGAAGTCCATAAAACTTGCAGTTTTGTTGCATCAATGCAACTAGTTGAGGCTTAAGCTCAAAGTTATTGGCTCCTATGGCAGGAATGGAGATGCTTCTTCCATCAATCTTGGATGTTGGCTTTGTGAAGTCACCAAGCATTCTCCTTGCATTATTATTATAATTTTCGGCCATCACCTCTTGTGCTAATGTTTCTGAAAGGTTGTTTCTGGATTGTTGTAATTTAGCTTCTCTTAATTTTCTCTTCAGAGTCCTTTCAGGTTCTGGATCAACTTCAACAAGAGTGCCTTTGTCCCTATTCCTGCTCATATGAAAGAAAAGGGAACACAAAAAAAAGAAAGAAGGAATCCTCTATGTCACAGTATAGAGATTCCTTTATGTTAGTAGAAAAAGAAAGGGGTAGAAGAAGAGGAATGGATTCGGATTTTGATGAAGAGGGGTGAAGAGAAGTGTTAGTAATTAAATAATTAAATAGAAGAGGAAGAGAGAAGAGAAATTTCGAAAATAATTTTGAAAAGGAGTTAGTGATTTTCGAAAATTAGAGATAAAATGTAATTAAAATTAAAACATGAAATAATTAATTAATTAAAAAGAACTTTTTGAAAAGAGAGAGATATTTTCGAAAATAGAAGAGGAAAAAGTAGTTAGGTGGTTTTGAAAAAGATAAGAAACAAACAAAAAGTTAGTTAGTTGATTGAAAAAGATTTGAAATCAAAATTTAAAAAGATAAGAAGATAGTAAGTTGGATAAGATATTTTAAAATCAAATTTTGAAAAAGATAAAATTTTTGAAAAAGATAAAATTTTTTTTTGAAAAAGATAAGATAAAAGATAAAAAGATTTAATTCAAAAAAAATTTTGAAATTATTTACTTCACTAACAAGAAACTACAAGATAAGATTCTAGAACTTAAAGATTGAACCTTTCTTAACAAGAAAGTAACAAACTTCAAATTTTTGAACCAATCACATTAATTATTAGTGAATTTTCGAAAATTACATATAAAGATAAGAAAAAGAATTTGAAAATATTTGAAAAAATAATTTTTGAAATTTTCGAAATTTATAAAAAAAAATGAAAAAGATATGATTTTTGAAAAAGATTTTGAAAAGATAAGATTTTTAAAATTGAAATTTTGACTTGACCTGTAAGAAACAACTAATTTTGAAAATTTTTGACCAAGTCAACCCAAAATTTCGAAATTTTGGAGGAAAATAAGGAAAAGATATTTTTGATTTTTAAATTTTTAAGGAAAAACACAAAAATGACCCAAAACATGAAAATTTTGGATCAAGACACAAGATGCATGCAAGAATGCTATGAATGTCAAGATGAACACCAAGAACACTTTGAAGATCATGATGAACATCAAGAACATAATTTTGAAAAATTTTTGATGCAAAGAAAACATGCAAGACACCAAACTTAGAAATCTTTAATGCATGGAAAATATGAATGCAAAAATGCACATGAAAAACAAGAAAAGACACAAAACAAGAAATCATCAAGATCAAACAAGAAGACTTGTCAAGAACATCTTGAAGATCATGAAGAACTATGAATGCATGAGATTTTCGAAAAATGCAGAAAAATTTTTAAAAGCATGCAATTGACACCAAACTTAAAATTTAACACAAGACTCAAACAAGAAACACAAAATACTTTTGATTTTTATGATTTTCTAATTTTTTTGGATTTTTATTATTATTTTTCGAAAATAAAGTTTAAAAACACATGAAGAACACTATGAAGCTGAGATTTTCGAAAAATGCAAGAAAAATTTTTAAAAGCATGCAATTGACACCAAACTTAAAATTTAACAACGACTCAAACAGAAACACAAAATACTTTTGATTTTATGATTTTCTAATTTTTTGGATTTTATATTATTTTCGAAATAAAGTTTAAAAACACGAAATTCAAAGAAAAATTTTGAAAAAGATTTTTGAAAAGAAAATTACCTAATCTGGAGCAACAAGATGAACCGTCACGTTGTCCTACTCCAACCCCGGCAACGGCGCCAAAAACTTGGGACGAAATTGTGATCAATGTATTCTTTGAGTAGTATTATATAGAAATTGAAATTGGCACGAGTGAAATCACAACTCCGTTCACTAACCAGCAAGTGTACTGGGTCGTCCAAGTAATACCTTACGTGAGTAAGGTCGAATCCACAGAGATTGTTGGTATGAAGCAAGCTATGGTCACCTTGCAAATCTCAGTTAGGCGGATTGAACATTTGTAATAGTGATAATTGGATTGTTCTAATAAAAAGGAATAATAAAAGGGATAGAATACTTATGTAGATTCATTGGTAGGAATTTCAGATAAGCGGAATGGAGATGCTGTAGAGCTCTCGGACGCCTGCTATCCCATTGCTTCTACTCAATCCTTCTTACTCCTCTCCATGGCAAGCTTTGTATAGGGGTTTCACTATCAGCTGTGGCTACTTTCATTCCTCTCGGGGAAATAACCTGCACGGCTGTCACTCGCACAGCTAACCAGTCTGGAGGCATCACCATGGTTGATAGCTACATCCATCCTCGCAGTGAAAGCTAATGCACGCACTCTGTCACAGTACGGCCAATCACCGTTGGTTCCCGCTCCTACTGGAATAGAATCCCTCTTTTGCGTTTGTCACTAACGCCCAGCAGTTAAAGTTTGAAGCACGTCACAGTCATTCATGAACGGAATCCTACTCGGAATACCACAGACAAGGTGAGACTTTCCGGATTCCCAGGATCCTACTCGGAACACCACAGACAAGGTTGGACTTCCGGATCCAGATAAATGCCGCCATCCATCTAACTTATACCACGAAGATTCTGTTGGGGAATCTAAGAGATATACATTCAAGCCTTGTTACACGCAGAACGGAAGTGGTTGTCAATCACGCGCGTTCATAAGTGAGAATGATGATGAGAGTTATTAGCTCATCACATTCATCATGTTCTTGAGTACGAATGAATATCTTGGAATAAGAATAAGATAGAGAATTGAATAAAGGAAAATAGAACTTCATTAATTGAGGTACAGCAGAGCTCCACACCCTTAATCTATGGTGTGCAGAAACTCCACCGTTGAAAATACATAAGCAAGAGGTTCAGGCATGGCCGAATGGCCAGCCCCCTAAACGTGATCAATGATCTCCTAAGAGAAGAATAAATAAACTGAGATCAAAGATGATTGATACATTAGTAATCATCCTATTATAATAAACTAGCTCCTAGGGTTTACATGAGTAAGTAATTGATGCATAAATCCACTTCCGGGGCCCACTTGGGTGTGCTTGGGCTGAGCTTGATTTATCCACGAGCAGAGGCTCCTCTTGGAGTTGAATTTCGATTTATGATGTGCTTGGGCGTTCAACTCCGGATTATGACGTTTTCTGGCGTTTAACTCCAGAAAGGAGCGTGTACTTGGCGTTCAACGCCAGTTTGCGTCGTCATTCTTCGAATAAAGTATGGACTATTATATATTGCTGGAAAGCCCTGGATGTATACTTTCCAACGCCGTTGAGAGCGCGCCATTTGGAGTTCTGTAGCTCCAGAAAATCCATTTCGAGTGCAGGGAGGTCAGAATCCAACAGCATCAGCAGTCCTTTTGTCAGCCTTTTTCAGAGTTTTGCTCAAATCCCTCAATTTCAGTCAGAATTTACCTGAAATCACAGAAAAACACACAAACTCATAGTAAAGTCCAGAAATGTGAATTTAACATAAAAACTAATGAAAACATCCCTAAAAGTAGCTCAAACTTACTAAAAACTATATAAAAACAATGCCAAAAAGCGTATAAATTATCCGCTCATCAGCTGCCGCCACAGCAGCTGCTGCAGCAGCAAGTTCATCAGCTCCTTTTTTTAGATCCCCTATTGGTGTGGCCCTTTATTCCACAATATGTGCATGTGAACGGCTTTAGCTGTCTCTTTAGAGTAACGGCTCCCTTAGGTTTCTTGTTTCCACTAGTACCCTCATCAGCATCTTTTCGTCTTTTGGTTGTCAGTTTTCCAGGTTTACGTTTAATGTTAGGAGCTTGGGGCTGACTGTAGACTAATTTTTCCCATAGGGATTGGCATGGGAGAGGATTGATGTGATGTTCATATGTCTGCCTGTATGAGTCCATGGTGACTAAGGGATGACAGAAGTCCTCAGGTCTCTTGTTCACTCGTGCAAGAGCAGCACAAGCATGAACACAAGGAATGCCTATAGTGAATAAACCAAGAAATGATCAACTCCACAACAGCCAATATAATCAATGAAGTATAGCGATTTATAATAAAGAATATAATAAAGTTGGTGCAAGGGCATATAATATCACCTGTTAACATCCAGAAATGACAGGTGCAAAGTCTCTTTCCTAAATCAACAATCATGTTAGTTGGGTGTCCATGGACCTCAAATTTTTCATATTCTTCATCTCCAGTCCATATAGGAACCCAATTCTTTGATTCCTTGCGAACCTTTTCCAATCGGCTTTGAATAACAGGAGGTAGTTTCCCCACATGGTTGTTCAACTTTACTTTATTCTTTGCAATCGATCGCATAACAAACATTCTTACCTCTTCAAGCAATGTGATGATTGGCTTGCTCCTAGCCTCCTTGATTCTTGCATTGAACACCTCACAGACATTGTTGCAAATATTATCCAGCTTTGGCCTGTGGCTAAATTGAGACTTTGTCCATGAATGCCTTGGCCAGTTGTTCAGGTATGTCCATGCCTCCTCGCTGACCCTCTTTATTTTGTCCATGTTATCAATAAAGTCTTGAAATGTGGTTGACCTAGCAGCATCCCAGAGGAGTCTCCTCAGCTCAAGATCCTTCCACTGTTTGTTGAAATTTTGCCATAGGTGCCATACACAGAAACGATGATGGACCTGTGGCATGACCTCTTCTACAGCAGAAATCAATCCCTGTTTATGACAAACACATGTATCGAAAACCAAATTCACACAGTAGGATCAACCAATATGAGTTATTCATACAGTCAAGCAATATCCATGGCTCAAGGAACTATTTTTCATGGAATGAACCAATCTCATACAGTACTAAATAATCCAGACTATTTAAGTAGGGTCAACCAATACCATATATTTATGCAAACTTCAGTAAATTTATGATAAACACAGATTTATATAGTTTATAAAGTCCAAATATGATCAACCAGTATCTTATATTCACACCATGGTTGCAATATCCAGGAATCAACTAACAACTTAACAAATGTGTAGCTAATTGAACAATTTAACATATAGTCCAGTATCATAAAGTCCAGAAAATGAACAATTTAACAAATGTGTAGATAATTGAATAACACAACAAGTTAAATTTAGGAATCGGTTACCTTCTTCATGTCAGATATGAAACACCACCCGTTTGCCTTATAGTCTCCTAAATCCTCGTGAAGTAGCTCAAGAAATCACTTACAGTTCTCCTTATTTTTAACATTGACTATAGCCCAAGAAATCACATATATGTGATGATTTGCATCTTGGGCTACAGCTGATAATATCTAACCTCCAATTTGTGTCTTCAGAAATGCACCATCAAGTCCAATTAGTGGGTGGCACCCTGATCTGAACTTGTTCTTGCAACCACTCAAGCAAACGTACATTCTCTCAAACATGACTTGTCCATCAGGCAATGGAATCACCCCAATCTTCACAGTAGATCTGGGATTCGTTTTCAGAAGTGTTTCAGCATAATCCCTTAACAAGGCATACTGTGCCTTCTCATCGCCATAAACAACATTTCTTGCATTGGCCAAGGCTCTAGCTATTGAGTTTCTATGTAGAATCAGATCACATTTTGACCTAAAGTACAATGCAGTCTCACATTGCTTGAAATTAGGATACTTTCTAACCTTTTTAACCAACTTACTAGCCAACCATGCTCTGTTTGTAGCCCTATTTGAATTTTCTCTTGGACATGTATGATCATCATAAAATGTCTTTATCTGCCAGCAACAGTCCTCATGATCTTTTGAAGCATACACAACCCATGCACACTCTTCTACTTAGCAAACTGTCATACACCTGATATTATCATTCTTAACGAACTTAATCCCCCTTCCCTCCTGAATGGTAAACTCTCTCACAGCCTCCCTGAACTTCATGCCCAGTTGAAGTTGCAGCTCACCAAACTTCTGGCCCCCTTGGAATATGAGAAATTCATCTGAATCCCCATCAGATTCCATCTCATCCTCAAAGTTAGGAGGAGTTTTCATCTTCTCTGAGTGCCAGGAGTTGGCTCCATTAGATTCTGCACCAGGGTCGAGAGCTTCATACCAAATTCCTTCACCTGGATTTCCTACAAAACCTAGGTCCACCTCTACATCTGATAAATCCTCAACTATTGCATCATCATCTTGCATTATATTATCTTTTCCTATCTTCTCCTTCCCTTTAGCCATGCCTGCCTTCTTTTGAACTTTTTTGACCTCTTTCGTAATTGGTTTCAAAACTCTTGCAACCAATTCTTCATCATTACTAGAGCTGCCATCACTACTTCCTGATTTATTGACAGTTAAATCCACATGAAGAGGTCCCTTGTCTTTGTTAGTGCTCTTTCCCTTTGTCTGAGATCTTGTTATTCTTTTAGGTGGGTTAAATTTGTGTTTGGGTTTGGAAGTGAAGTTCGACTTGGGCTTTGAATGAGTTTTGTTGGGCTTCAGAAGGTTCTTGGGCTTTGGAGTTGGCTTCTGATTATGTTTCACAATGGGAGCTGGGTTGGATTTTCTACTGAATTTTGGGTTGGGTCTATAATTGGGTTTGGGATTTCCAGGTTCATCCATGGGGTTGGGCTCTTCATTGGTGGGATTTGTAGTGAGGGGGTCAGCAGCAGGATGGTTTGGAATGGGAGTTACAGTAGAAGGAATTGTGTTTGCAAATGAGAGGTTTGGAATTGGGTTTGTAGTTGATTTGTCAACTGGGGTTTGATTTGAAGTATCCACATGTGTTTCCTTGTTACTCTGTAAGTCACCATTTGAAAACTCTTCTACTTCATAATCAAGTAACATCACATCCCTTTTCCCCTCCATCAATTCAGGTGTGGAAACTCCATGTTCAAAATACACATCAACTACTCCATTATTCCTCTCTGCATGGAAGCACATCTCCCTTAATTCATCATCACTTGTCAGAGTTCTCAGTCCCACCTCCAAGCTCCTTCCGGGAACCAGCCACCAGCACTCAACTACCTTGTCATACCCCAGCTCCTTGAAATAGTTTCTCACAAAAAAAAAAAAAAACATCTAGGGTATCCTCATCTAAATCTCCTAAACAACTTCTATTGTCAGGTGAGTAAACCAATTTTCTATCATCATTCTTCTTAAAGGTCCCACCATGGTGGAACATGATATCCAACAATTTTTCCAACTATAGTGAAAAACAAGTATAACAATTTATCTCATGTATGCTACTGATAATATAATCAGCAAACCACAGTACAACATAATCCAATATTGTTTAAAAACAGATACTTTATCACATTGCCATTGTAGAAACACCCTCATTCCCTGTGTGAAAATAGAGCATTCACAAAATTCAAACCCACACCACCTAGTACCCTAAACCCTACCTAATACTATAGCATTCAATAATTTTTCATCAACCAACACAAAATTTCTAACTCAAACTCACAATAATGGATACCTTAACTCTATAAAAGATAAATAAAAAATAGTTTATTCACTGCATGCCTACCTCTATGTCACGGGATTCAAGAGGAAGCTTTGCTCCTTCCTTCCCCGATTTTGAATGACCGACGAGCACGTTTCGACCCTCCCCAATTTGTCTCACCACAGAAAACCTCGAAGGACTACCAGAACCCAGGGTATGGAGCTTTCAGTTCAAACGTGATGAAGAAGATGAAGTGACGAAGTCTTTGAATATGGGGGTTATAACTTTTGGTAACTCCTTCGTGAATGAAGCGGCGTCATTTTTATTTGTTAGCGCCAAATACTAATATGACGCCGTTCTCCATAGTCCAGCATGGAAAAAAATTTGCCACATCATTGCCTCCGGAAACGAGTTTGGACGAAAAAGGGGGAAGGAACCAACTAGGTGCATTTTTTCCAATCTCGAGGACTTAAATAGTACAATTAGAAAGTCAGGGACTAAATCGGTGCATTTTGTGAATCTCAGGGACTACTTTGGAGTTTAACTCATTTTTACTTTATAAAGGGTTTCTACCTTTTCTATGAAGGATTTTTGATACTGCACTATTATTTTGGAAAGAGAATTTTTTCGTATGAGTGCAAGTTTCTAAACAATAATAAAAATATACATTAATGATATGTAATATAATATATAAGAATAAAACAAGTCAATTGCATGTACTTAATAATTAATTACTTATAAAAAATACAATAAGTATATACCAATATTTTAGACACTCCAAATCTGACCTCTCCTCATTAATTATCATATGAGCATACACACATAGTATTTAAATACAAAAAAAATCAGATTCAATTGGCTCATTTTTTTAGACAACAAAGCTTAAAAATTGATATAATTATATTTATGATCTTTTTTAAAAAATAATAATTAAAAAAAAAATACTTCCATCTTCATCAATCTATCCCTTGAAAATAAAGTTGAAAAAACCATCCCTATTTACATCAAACTTGAAAGCTCTTATTAAAATTTCTTGTTTGTTATAATTTTTTTTTTTTTTGCAAAAACAAAATTTTAATTATTCAAAGTCTTATATATAGTTTTATATAAGACTAAAATAAATGTAAATTATATATATGGTTGATATCATATTTACCTATTAATTTCATTTTTTTTGTCAAATTCAAATATATATGTGACCACTTGTATGTATGTTTTATTTAATTGCATTCCAATAGGTGATTTAAAAACAACAAAAAAGTCACTGCAATTGAACTAATACATATAAATAATTTAGTAAATTCTTATAACACTAGAGTTTTAAAACGCAAACAAATTTAAAATCTTCATAAGATTCAATTAAAAAAGAGAACGAAAAATTACAACTTACAAAAAGTGCTTCAATTCCAGAAATATTCTGGCATAAATTTGATTTGGTCAGAGTGTTATGTTTGACAGAATATTCAGTTGGAGAGCTTTTATTCAACAAAGACTTTAAAATTTCAGTTAGTGACGATTTTGGAGAATAAAGTTTTTTTTCCATCTGAAACTAAATCTTTGTCGGGTAATTTAATTTTATGCCTAACATTAGTCTTTTTGACTATTGTTCTAGTACTTTTGTCTATAGAAAACTTGAGTTTTCTCATAATAGCATCTGTTAGTCGTGTGTCGGAAATAGGAAATGCAAATAAAGGAGGATATGGAGGTATATGTATGTGAATCAAAGGAGATGTACATGGAGGTGAGGTTTGAGTAAATCCTGAAAAAAGATCATAAAAATTTGGCGATATAGGGTGGAAGAAAGGCATCATGTATTGAGATAAACCAATAAAAAAATTCGATTAATTGATGAAATATATCTTCTGAAGATTATTAACAATTTGTTTTATTTGCTTGAGGTGTGCATCTAATGCTTCATATTTTGGATTATTCACCTATTAAAGACATGAAATCATTTTAAAATATTTAATTATTCTTTTTCAAATATAGTTTTTATCAATAAATTTTTGTATTTAAAAAACTTTATTGATTTATTAAAATAGGTTTCCTATTTCAAATTAATTAATTTTTACAAAATGTCTCTCATTTTATAGAATCAAAAATCCAAGTAAATAGAAAAGAAAAATTCCAAAATTATGAAGGTCATAAAATACGATGAATGAAAAAAATAAAAAGATTTCAATATCACAATATAAAACCAAGAGATTAAAATGATCGAACACGTTTCAATAAAAAACGCTTAACAAAAGAAAATTTAAAAAATGGTCCACAAATAACAAAAAAAAAAAGACAAATTAACTTATTATATTTTTAAATTTTCTTATATTTTATAGGTAATGATGAACTTCATCTCAGTTGCTTTGGGTTCTTCTTCCTTCCCATTATTTTTTCTTTGTGCTCAAACAATATTGCGTTATCGTGACGGTAAGATTCAGAATTTTAAAAAATCTTATTATGAACAGATTTTAAATTTATTTATTTATTAGAGATTTTATTTTTAAAAATTATTTCATTAAAAATAATTAAATTAAATTTTGATAATTAAAATAGAGATTAAACTTAATCTCATAATTATTGGATAATTTTCTATATTTAAACTTTAAAGCTTAATAGTTGTAAAATAATAAAAATTTTATATGATTTAGTCTAAATAATTGAGATTTTAGAATTTAATACTTTGATTTTTATAAGCAAAAAAAATTAATTATATTATGGTTAATTTTAAATTAAAATAGTTAACTAAAGGCCAATTTACAAATTGATAATTAAATAATATTTTTAAAATATTTTTGAGGGATTAAATTATATTTCAAAATTTATACAATGTAACCTAATCTGATTTAGAATTTATCAAATTCTAATTTACTAAAAAATTCCTACTTTCATATTTTTCCCTAAAACCTACCCTAACCCTGAAAAAAAATATACAAAACCCTAATCCCTTTGTACCCATCAGCCATCATGCCTTCCCCCAAAAAACAAACAAAACACGTGCACACACACACAGTAAGGGAGGATAGAAATTGAGAAGAGAGAGTTCCGTCGGGGGAGAAGGGAAGAAAGGGAGGAAGGCGCTGGCGAGCATCACTGCCATCGAGCCATTCTGTCGCTGGTGCACGAAATTGTGATCACACTTTTCACAACTCCTCACAACTAACCAGCAAGAGCACTGGGTCGTTGATGAGCGGATATTTTATACGCGTTTTGGGGGTAATTTCATGTAGATTTTAGTGTGTTTTAGTTAGTTTTTAGTATATTTTTATTAGTTTTTAGGCAAAATTTATATTTCTAGACTTTACTATGAGTTTGTGTGTTTTTCTGTGATTTCAGGTATTTTCTGGCTGAAATTGAGGGAGCTGAGCAAAAATCTGATTCAGGCTGAAAAAGGACTGCTGATGTTGTTGGATTCTGACCTCCCTGCACTCAGAATGGATTTTTTAGAGCTACAGGAGTCCAATTGGCGCACTCTCAATTGGGTTGGAAAGTAGACATCCAGGGCTTTCCATCAATATTTAATAGTTTATACTTTGCGCGAAGATAAACAATGTAAACCAGCATTTAATGCCAATTCCATGTTGCATTCTGGCGTTGAACGCCAGAAACAGGTTGCAAGTTGGAGTTAAATGCCAGAAACAGGTTACAACCTGACGTTTAACTCCAGAAACAGCCCAGGCACGTGAGAAGCTCAAGTCTCAACCCCAGCACACACCAAGTGGGCCCCAGAAGTGGATTTCTGCACTATCCATCTTAGTTTACTCATTTTCTGTAAACCTAGGTTACTAGTTTAGTATTTAAACAACATTTAGAGACTTATTTTGTATCTCATGACATTTTAGATCTGAACTTTGTACTCTTTGACGGCATGAGTCTCTAAACTCCATTGTTGGGGGTGAGGAGCTCTGCAGCGTCTCGATGAATTAATGCAATTATTTCTGTTTTCTATCCAAACACGCTTGTTTCTATCTAAGATATTCATTTGCACTTCAATATAAAAAAGGTGATGATCTGTGACACTCATCACCAGACTCAACCTATGAACGTGTGCCTGACAACCACCTCCGTTATACATTAGATTGAATGAGCATCTCTTAGATTCCTTAATCAGAGTCTTTGTGGTATAAGCTAGAATCCATTGGCAGAATCCTTGTGAATCCGGAAAGTCTAAACCTTGTCTGTGGTATTCCGAGTAGGATTCAAGGATTGGATGACTGTGACGAGCTTCAAAATCGCGAGTGTTGGGCGTAGTGACAAACGCAAAAGGATCAATGGATCCTATTCTGACATGATCGAAGACCGACAGATGATTAGCTGTGTGGTGACAGCGCACCTGGACCATTTTCACTGAGAGGATGGGAAGTGGCCATTGACAACGGTGACGCCCTACATACAGCTTGCCATAGGAGAAACCTTGCGTGCGTGAAGAAGAAGACAGAGGGAAAGCAGAGATTCAAAAGATAAAGCATCTCCAAAGCTCCATCACATTCTCCATAACTGCGTAATAATTACTCAATTCATGCTCTTTCACTTTTTACAATTGAAACTAAAGAACCCTATTGGTATCTTAACTAAGAATAATAAGATAACCATAGCTTGCTTCAAGCCTACAATCTCCGTGGAATTTGACCCTTACTCACATAAGGTATTACTTGGACGACCCAGTGCACTTGTTAGTTAGTTGTGCGAAATTACATAGTGTGAGTGTGATTTTCATGCACCAGTCGTCCAAGTAATACCTTACGTGAGTAAGGGTCGATCCCACGGAGATTGACGGCTTGAAGCAAGCTATGGTCATCTTGTAAATCTCAGTCATGCGGATTCAAATGGTTATGAGGATTTAATAATTAAAAGATAAATAAAGCAGAAAATAACATAGAGATACTTATGTAATTCATTGGTGGGAATTTCAGATAAGCGTTTGGAGATGTTTTGTTACCTCTGAACCTCTGCTTTCCTATTGCCTTCATCCAATCATGCGTCCTCCCTTCCATGGCAAGCTGTATGATCCTCTCAGTGAAAATGGTCTGGCTACGGTCTCTGTACGGTTAATCAACTGTTGGATTTCTCATCTCGGATGAAAAATACCAGGCATAACTACCGTAGGGCTAATCATTTGTCGGTTCTCACTTGTGTCGGAATAAGATCCATTGATCCTTTTGCACACTGTCACTGCTCCCAATATTTGTGAGTTTGAAGCTCCTCACACTTATCGCTTCCCAGATCCTACTCGGAATACCACGAATAAGGTTTAGACTTTCTAGATCTTAGGAATGCTGTCTATTGATTCTAGCCTATACCACGAAGATCCTAATCACGGGGTCAGATGATCTGTTGTCAGGAGAGACGATGCGAATTTGTGGATTAGAGACCCAAGAGAGTATACTCCGGCTAGCATCCAATGACTACGTTGAACATCATGTAGACTACTTTGTTGTTGTCAGACACGCGGATCTTGGCTAAGCGAGTACTGAAGATAGTGGGTGATTGTTACGGGTCACCCCTTCAGTCTGACTTAACTGAATTAAGTACAAGAGTATATCTTGGAGAAGAAGTAGGTGTGAATTAAAGGAAAAACAATAGTACTTGCATTAATTCATGAGGAACAGCAGAGCTCCTCACCTTAATCTATGAGGTATAGAAACTTCACCGTTGAAAATACATAAGAAAAAAAGGTCTAAAAATGGCCGAATGGCCAGGCTCCCAAAATGCATAAGAATTCAAAAACAAGGGAAGAAGACCTGATCAAAGGATCGAAAAGTGGTCCAAAGATAGAATACAATAGTCAAAAAGTGCTATTTATACTAAACTAGTTACTAGGGTTTACAGAAAATGAGTAGATAGTGCAGAAATCCACTTCCGGGGCCCACTTGGTGTGTGTTTGGGCTGAACTTTGAAGCTTTCATGTGCATAGGCCATCCTTGGAGTTAAATGCCAGCTTGGGTGCTAGTTTGGGCGTTTAACTCCACCTTTGGTGCCATGGTGGACGAAATTGTGATCACATGTTCTTTATATTTTGATGATGTTTACTCTTAGGGCACTGTTTATTTTCACAACTCCGTTCAACTAACCAGCAAGTGTACTGGGTCGTCCAAGTAATAAACCTTACGTGAGTAAGGGTCGAATCCACAAAGATTGTTGGTATGAAGCAAGCTATGGCCACCTTGTAAATCTCAGTTAGGGAGATTAAATATTGATTTATGGGTTTCGAAAATAGAAATAAGAAAATAAATAATAAAAAGGATAGAAGACTTATGTAGATTCATGGGTAGGAATTTCAGTTAAGTATATGAAGATGCTGTATGGTTCAAGGACGTCTGCCTTCCCACTGCTTCTACTCAATCCTTCTTACTCCTTTCCATGGCAAGCTGTGTATAGGGGTTCACCATCAGCTGTGGCTACTTTCATCCTCTCGGGAAAATATCCTATGCGGCTGTCACTCGCACAGCTAATCAGTCTGGAGGCATCACCCATGGTTGATGGCTACATCCCATCCTCGCAGTGAAAGCTAATGCTCACGCACTCTGTCACAGTACGGCCAATCACCAGTTGGTTCCCGCTCCTACTGGAATAGAATCCCTTGATTCTTTTGCGTCTGTCACTAACGCCCAGCAGGTTGCAAGTTTGAAGCACGTCACAGTCATTTATTACCGGAATCCTACTCGGAATACCACAGACAAGGTTAGACTTTCCGGATTCCCAGGATCCTACTCGGAACACCACAGACAAGGTTGGACTTTCCGGATCCTCATGAATGCCGCCATCTATCTAGCTTATACCACGAAGATTCTGTTGGGGAATCTAAGAGATACGCATTCAAGCTCGGTTGCAAGTAGAACGGAAGTGGTTGTCAATCATGCGCGTTCATAAGTGAGAATGATAATGAGGGTTATCTAACTCATCACATTCATCATGTTCTTGGGTGCGAATGAATATCTTGGAATAAGAATAAGATAGAGACCGAATAAAAGAAAATAGAACTTCATTAATACTTGAGGTACAGCAGAGCCCCACGCCCTTAATCTATGGTGTGCAGAAACTCCACCGTTGAAAATACATAAGTGAAAGAGGTTCAGGCATGGCCGAATGGCCAGCCCCATAAAACATGATCAATGATCTCCTAAGATGAAGAATAAAACAAAACTGAGACCAAAGATGTCTAATACAATAGTAAGAGGTCCTATATATACTAGACTAGCTACTAGGGTTTACATGAGTAAGTAATTGATGCATAAATCCACTTCCGGGGCCCACTTGGTGTATGTTTGGACTGAGCTTGATCAATCCACAAGCTGAGGCTTCTCTTGGAGTTGAACTCCGAGTTATGACGTGTTTTGGGCGTTCAACTCCGGATCATGACGTTTTTCTGGCGTTTAACTCCAGACAGCAGCATGAACTTGGCGTTCAACGCCAAGCTACGTCGTCATTCTTCGAATAAAGTATGGACTATTATATATTGCTGGAAAGCCCTGGATGTCTACTTTCCAACGCCGTTGAGAGCGCGCCAATTGGAGTTCTGTAGCTCCAGGAAATCCATTTCGAGTGCAGGGAGGTCAGAATCCAACAGCATCAGCAGTCCTTTTGTCAGCCTTCTTCAGAGTTTTGCTCAAATCCCTCAATTTCAGTCAGAATTTACCTGAAATCACAGAAAAACACACAAACTCATAGTAAAGTCCAGAAATGTGAATTTAACATAAAAACTAAGGAAAACATCCCTAAAAGTAGCTTGAACTTACTAAAAACTATCTGAAAACAATGCCAAAAAGCGTATAAATTATCCGCTCATCACAACACCAAACTTAAATTGTTGCTTGTCTCCAAGCAACTGAAAATCAAATAGGATAAAAAGAAGAGAATATACTATAAATTCCAAAATATCAATGAATATTAATTTAATTACATGAGCGGGACTTGTAGCTTTTTGCTTCTGAACAGTTTTGGCATCTCACTTTTTCCTTTGAAGTTTAGAATGATTGGCTTCTCTAGGAACTTAGAATTTCGGATAGTGTTATTGACTTTCCTAGTTGAGCATGTTGATTCTTGAACACAGCTACTTATGAGTCTTGGCCGTGGCCCTAAGCACTTTGTTTTCCAGTATTACCACCGGATACATAAATGCCACAAACACATAACTGGGTGAACCTTTTCAGATTGTGACTTAGCTTTGCTAAAGTCCCCAGTTAGTGGTGTCCAGAGCTCTTAAGCACACTCTTTTGCCTTGGATCACGACTTTAACCACTTAGTCTCAAGCTTTTCACTTGGACCTTCATGACACAAGCACATGGTTAGGGACAGCTTGATTTAGCCGCTTAGGCCTGGATTTAATTTCCTTGGGCCCTCCTATCCATTGATGCTCAAAGCCTTGGATCCTTTTTTACCCTTGCCTTTTGGTTTTAAGGGCTATTGGCTTTTTCTACTGCTCCTTCTTTTTCTATATACTCTTTTTAGCTCCATTTTTTTTTTCGAATGCTTCTTCTTTTTCATTGCTTTTTCTTGCTTCAAGAATCAATTTCATGATTTTTCAGATCATCAATAACATTTCTCTTTGTTCATCATTCTTTCAAGAGCCAACAATTTTAACACTCATAAACAACAATATCAAAAGACATATGCACTGTTTAATCATTCATTCAGAAAACAAAAATCATTGTCACCACATCAATATAATTAAACTAAATTCAATAATAATTTCGAAAATTATGTACTTCTTGTTCTTTTGAATTAAAACATTTTTCTTTTAAGAGAGGTGAAGGACTAATGGATTTTATTCATAGCTTTAAGGCATGGTTACATACTAATGATCAATAAAGACACAAAACATAGATAAACATAGTATTAAAAACCGAAAACAGAAAGAAATAAAGAACAAGGAATGACTCCACCTTTTAGTGGCGTCTTCTTCTTGAAGGACCCATGATGTTCTTCAATTCTTCTATGTCCCTTCCTTGCCTTTGTTGCTCCTCCCTCATTGCTCTTTGATCTTCTCTTATTTCTTGGAGAATGACGGAGTGCTCATGATGTTCCACCCTTAATTGTTCAACATTCTGGCTCAAATCTTCTAAAGAGGTACTGAGCTGCTCCCAATAGTTGTTGGGAGGAAAGTGCATTCCTTGAGGCATTTGTTGATGATGAACTTCCTCATGTTCTCCTTGAGGGCCGTGAGGAACTTCTCTTGATTGCTCCATCCTTTTCTTAGTGATGGGCTTGTCTTCTTCAATGGAGACATCTCCTTCTATGATAACTCCAGCTGAGTAACATAGATGGCATATAAGGTGGGGGAAGGCTAGCCGTGCCATGTGTGAAGGCTTGTCAGCTATTTTGTAGAGTTCATTGGAGATGACTTCATGAACCTCTACTTCCTCTCCAATCATGATGCTATGAATCATGATGGCCCGATCCACAGTAACTTCAGATCGGTTGCTTGTAGGGATGATGGGTCTTTGGATGAACTTCAACCATCCTCTAGCTACAGGCTTGAGGTCCAGTCTTCTTAGTTGGACTGGCTTGCCTTTGGAGTCTATTCTCCATTGGGCGCCTTCCACACAAATGTCCCTAAGGACTTGGTCTAACCTTTGGTTAAAGTTGACCCTTCTTGTGTAGGGGCATTCATCACCTTGCATCATGGGTAAGTGAAACGCCAACCTCACATTTTCCGGACTAAAATCCAAGTACTTCCCCCTAACCATTGTGAGATAATTCTTTGGGCTCGGGTTCATACTTTGATCATGGTTCCTAGTGATCCATGCATTAGCATAGAACTCTTGAACCATCAATATTCCAACTTGTTGCATGGGGTTGGTTATGACTTCCCACCCTCTTCTTTGAATTTCATGTCGGATTTCCGGATACTCATTCTTTTTGAGCTTGAAAGGGACCTCAGGGATCACCTTCTTCTTTGCCACAACATCATAGATGTGGTCTTGGTGGCTTTTGGAGAAGAATCTCTCCTTCTCCCATGACTCGGAGGTGGAAGCTTTTGCTTTCCCTTTTCCTTTTCTTGAGGAAACTCCGGCCTTAGGTGCCATTGGTAATGGAAAAACAAAAAAGCTTATGCTTTTACCACACCAAACTTAAAATTTGCTCGTCCTCGAGCAAGAAAAGAAAAGAAAAGTAGAAGAAGAAGAAGAGAATATTGTGGAGAGGGAGTGAAGTGGTTTCGGCTATGTGGGAGAAGATGGGGTTTGTGATGGGTGAAAATGAAGAAGAATGGAAGGTTATTTATAGGGAGGGGGGAGGGTTAGTGTTCGGCCATTTTGGGTGGGAATGGGTGGGAAATTGAATTTGAATTTTATGAGGGTAGGTGGGGTGTATGGGGAAGAGGAGGTTGATGTGAATGGTGAATGGGGTAATTGGGAAGAGGAATTGAGGTGATTGGTGAAGGGTGTTGGGAAGTGTGACATGGAGAATGAGATTTAGGATTAGGAGAGTGTGATTAGGATTAAAAGGTAAGGTGGTAGGTGGGGATCCTGTGGGGTCCACAGATCCTGAGGTGAGGATCCTGTGGGGTCCACAGATCCTGAGGTGAAAACAAATACCATTCCTTCACCATATAGGCATGTAACATGCCTTCATGCATCATCCTGGCATTCAAACGCCCATTGGTGCATGTTCTGGGCGTTCAACGCCCATGTAATGCATGTTTCTGGCGTTGAACGCCAGTTTCATGCTTGTTCCTGGCGTTCAGCGCCAGTTTGTCCTCTCTGTGCACCATCCTGGCGTTTAACGCCAGGTTGTTGCTTGTTTTGGGCATTCAGCGCCAGAATGGTGCTCTGTTCTGGCGTTGAACGCCGGCCAGATGCACCTTACTGGCGTTGAACGCCAGTCTGCGCTACCTCCAGGGTGAAAATTTTTTTCTTCTGTTTTTGACTCTGTTTTTAATTTTTTTGATTTTTTTCGTGGCTCCTCATGATCATGTACCTAATTAAACATAAAAATAACAAAGAAACAAAATAAAATAAAATTAGATAAATAAAATTGGGTTGCCTCCCAACAAGCGCTTCTTTAATGTCAGTAGCTTGACAGTGGCTCTCATGGAGCCACAAGGTGATCAGGTCAACTTAAGTGTGGTATTCCCAACACCAAACTTAGAGTTTGGATATGGGGTTTGTACACCAAACTTAGAGTTTGGTTGTGGCCTCACAACACCAAACTTAGAGTTTGACTGTGTGGGCTCTTCTTGACTCTGAACTGAGAGAAGTTCTTCATGCTTACTCTCTTTTGTCACAGAGGGATGGCCATGTGCCTGAAACACAAGGTAGTCCCCATTCAATTGAAGGACTAACTCACCTCTGTTGACATCTATCACAGCTCCTGCTGTGGCTAGGAAAGGTCTTCCTAGGATGATGCATTCATCATCTTCCTTCCTAGTGTCTAGGATTATGAAATCAGTAGGGATGTAAAGGCCTTCAACCTTTACTAGCACGTCCTCTACTATTCCATAAGCTTGTCTTATGGATTTATCTGCCAATTGTAATGAGAACAAGGCAGGTTGTACCTCAATGATCCCCAGCTTCTCCATTACAGAGAGTGGCATAAGATTTATCCCTGACCCAAGGTCACATAGAGCTTTTTCAAAGCTCATGGTGCCAATGGTGCAAGGTATTAAGAACTTGCCAGGATCTTGTCTCTTTTGAGGTAGAGTTCTCTGAATCCAAGTATCTAGTTCACTAATGAGCAAGGGAGGTTCACTTTCCCAAGTCTCATTACCAAACAGCTTGGCATTCAGTTTCATGATAGCTCCTAAGTATTGAGCAACTTGCTCTCCAGTCACATCTTCATTCTCTTCAGAGGATGAATATTCTTCAGAGCTCATGAATGGCAGAAGGAGATTTAAAGGAATCTCTATGGTCTCTAGATGAGCCTCAGATTCCTCAGGATCCTTAATAGAAAACTCCTTCTTGCTTGAGGAACGTCCCATGAGGTCTTCCTCACTAGGATTTTCGTCCTCCTCCTCCCTTGTGCATTCGGCCATGTTGATCACATCAATGGCCTTGCACTCTCCTTTTGGATTCTCTTCTGTATTGCTTGGGAGAATACTGGGAGGAATTTCAATAACTTTCTTACTCAGCTGGCCCACTTGTGCCTCCAGATTTCTAATGGAGGATCTTGTTTCATTCATGAAACTGAAAGTGGCCTTTGACAGATCAGAGACTATATTGGCTAAATTAGAAGTGTTTTGTTCAGAATTCTTTGTCTGTTGCTGAGAAGATGATGGATATGGCTTACTATTGTTCAGCCTATTGCGTCCACCATTGTTAAAACCTTGTTGAGGTTTTTGTTGATCCTTCCATGAGAAATTTGGATGATTTCTCCATGATGAGTTATAGGTGTTTCCATAAGGTTCACCAAAGTAATTAACCTCTGCCATGGCAGGGTTCTCAGGATCATAAGCTTCTTCAGAAGCTGCCTCTCTATTTCTGTTGGATGCATGTTGCAGTCCATTCAGATTTTGAGAGATCATGTTGACCTGTTGAGTCAACACTTTGTTCTGAGCCAATATGGCATTCAGAGCATCAATTTCAAGAACTCCTTTCTTCTGAGGTACCCCATTATTCACGGAATTCCTCTCAGAAGTGTACATGAACTGGTTGTTTGCAACCATGTCAATGAGTTCTTGAGCCTCTTCAGGCGTTTTCTTCAGGTGAATAGATCCACCTGCAGAATGGTCCAATGACATTTTCGAAAATTCAGAGAGACCATAATAGAATATATCTAATATGGTCCATTCTGAGAACATGTCAGATGGACATCTCTTGGTCAACTGCTTGTATCTTTCCCAAGCTTCATAGAGGGATTCACCATCTTTTTGTTTGAAGGTTTGAACATCCACTCTCAGCTTGCTCAGCTTTTGAGGAGGAAAGAATTTATCTAAGAATGCAGTGACAAGCTTATCCCATGAGTCCAGGCTATCCTTGGGTTGTGAATCCAACCATACTCTAGCTCTGTCTCTTACAGCAAAAGGGAAAAGCATGAGTCTGTAGACTTTAGGATCAACTCTATTCGTCTTTACAGTCTCACAGATCTGCAAGAACTCAGTTAAAAACTGATAAGGATCTTCAGATGGAAGTCCATAAAACTTGCAGTTTTGTTGCATTAAAGCAACTAGCTGAGGCTTAAGCTCAAAGTTATTGGCTCCAATGGCAGGAATGGAGATGCTTCTTCCATCAAACTTGGACGTTGGTTTTGTGAAATCACCAAGCATTCTCCTTGCATTATTATTATTATTTTCGGCCATCTCCTTCTCTTGTTCGAAATTTTCTGAAAGGTTGTTCCTGGATTGTTGTAATTTAGCTTCTCTTAATTTTCTCTTCAGAGTCCTTTCAGGTTCTGGATCAATTTCAACAAGAGTGCCTTTATCCTTGTTCCTGCTCATATGAAAGAGAAGAAAACAAGAAAAGAAAAAGGAATCCTCTATGTCACAGTATAGAGATTCCTTTATGTTAGTAGAAAAAGAAAGGGGGTAGAGAAATGAAGAAGAGGGTTCGGATTTTTGGACGAGGAGAGGTGAAGAGAAGTGTTAGTAATTAAATAATTAAATAGAAGAAGAGAAGAGGAGGGAGAATTCGAAAATAATTTTGAAAAAGTGGTTAGTGAATTTCGAAAATTAAATATAATAGATAATTAAAATTAAAATTTAAAACAATTAAGAATTTTTGAAAAAGAGAGGGAGAATTTTCGAAAATTAGAGAGGGAAGAGTAGTTAGGTGGTTTTAAAAAAGATAAGAAACAAACAAAAAGTTAGTTAGTTTGATTGAAAAAGATTTGAAATCAAATTTTGAAAAAGATAGGAAGATAAGAAGATATTTTGAAATTAAATTTTGAAAAAGATAAAATTTTGAAAAAGATAAGATAAAAGATAAAAAGATTTTTAAGAAAAAGATATTTTGAAAAAGATTTAATTTTTAAAATTACTTAACTAACAAGAAACTACAAGATAAGATTCTAGAACTTAAAGATTGAACCTTTCTTAACAAGAAAGTAACAAACTTCAAATTTTTGAATCCATCACATTAATTGTTAGCTAATTTTTGAAATTTTGATTTAAAGATAAGAAAAAGATTTTGAAAATAATTTGAAAAAGATTTTTGAAATTTTCGAAAAAAATAGAAAAAAATGGAAAAGATATGATTTTTGAAAAAGATTTTGAAAAGATAAGATTTTTAAAATTGAAATTTTGACTTGACTTGTAAGAAACAACTAATTTTAAAAAAATTTTTGACCAAGTCAAACCAAAATTTCGAAATTTTGGAGGGAAATAAGGAAAAGATATTTTTTTTTAATTTTTGAATATTTTAATTATGAGAAAGAAAAACAACAAAAATACTCAATGCATGAAATTTTTAGATCAAAACAATGAATGCATGCAAGAATGCTATGAATGTCAAGATGAACACCAAGAACACTATGAAGATCATGATGAACATCAAGAACATTATTTTGAAAAATTTTTGATGCAAAGAAAACATGCAAGACACCAAACTTAGAAATTTTTAATGCATGGAAAATATGAATGCAAAGATGCACATGAAAAATAACAAACAACAAAAAACAAGAAATCATCAAGATCAAACAAGAGGACTTATCAAGAACAACTTGAAGATCATGAAGAACACTATGAATGCATGAGATTTTCGAAAAATGCAAGAAAAATTTTTAAAGCATGCAATTGACACCAAACTTAAAAACTAACACAAGATTCAAACAAGAAACACAAAATATTTTTGATTTTTATGATTTTCTAATTTTTTTTTGAATTTTTATTAATTTTTTCGAAAATAAAGTTTAGAAAAATGAAAAATAAAAGAAAAATTTTGAAAAAGATTTTTGAAAAGAAAATTACCTAATCTGAGCAACAAGATGAACCGTCAGTTGTCCATACTCGAACAATCCCCGGCCACGGCGCCAAAAACTTGGTGGACGAAATTGTGATCACATGTTCTTTATATTTTGATGATGTTTACTCTTAGGGCACTGTTTATTTTCACAACTCCGTTCAACTAACCAGCAAGTGTACTGGGTCGTCCAAGTAATAAACCTTACGTGAGTAAGGGTCGAATCCACAGAGATTGTTGGTATGAAGCAAGCTATGGCCACCTTGTAAATCTCAGTTAGGGAGATTAAATATTGATTTATGGGTTTCGAAAATAGAAATAAGAAAATAAATAATAAAAAGGATAGAAGACTTATGTAGATTCATGGGTAGGAATTTCAGTTAAGTATATGAAGATGCTGTATGGTTCAAGGACGTCTGCCTTCCCACTGCTTCTACTCAATCCTTCTTACTCCTTTCCATGGCAAGCTGTGTATAGGGGTTCACCATCAGTTGTGGCTACTTTCATCCTCTCGGGAAAATATCCTATGCGGCTGTCACTCGCACAGCTAATCAGTCTGGAGGCATCACCCATGGTTGATGGCTACATCCCATCCTCGCAGTGAAAGCTAATGCTCACACACTCTGTCACAGTACGGCCAATCACCAGTTGGTTCCCGCTCCTACTGGAATAGAATCCCTTGATTCTTTTGCGTCTGTCACTAACGCCCAGCAGGTTGCAAGTTTGAAGCACGTCACAGTCATTCATTACCGGAATCCTACTCGGAATACCACAGACAAGGTTAGACTTTTCGGATTCCCAGGATCCTACTCGGAACACCACAGACAAGGTTGGACTTTCCGGATCCTCATGAATGCCGCCATCTATCTAGCTTATACCACGAAGATTCTGTTGGGGAATCTAAGAGATACGCATTCAAGCTCGGTTGCAAGTAGAACGGAAGTGGTTGTCAATCACGCGCGTTCATAAGTGAGAATGATAATGAGGGTTATCTAACTCATCACATTCATCATGTTCTTGGGTGCGAATGAATATCTTGGAATAAGAATAAGATAGAGACCGAATAAAAGAAAATAGAACTTCATTAATACTTGAGGTACAGCAGAGCCCCACGCCCTTAATCTATGGTGTGCAGAAACTCCACCGTTGAAAATACATAAGTGAAAGAGGTTCAGGCATGGCCGAATGGCCAGCCCCCTAAAACGTGATCAATGATCTCCTAAGATGAAGAATAAAACAAAACTGAGACCAAAGATGTCTAATACAATAGTAAGAGGTCCTATATATACTAGACTAGCTACTAGGGTTTACATGAGTAAGTAATTGATGCATAAATCCACTTCCGGGGCCCACTTGGTGTATGTTTGGGCTGAGCTTGATCAATCCACGAGCTGAGGCTTCTCTTGGAGTTGAACTCCAAGTTATGACGTGTTTTGGGCGTTCAACTCCGGATCATGACGTTTTTCTGGCGTTTAACTCCAGACAGCAGCATGAACTTGGTGTTCAACGCCAAGCTACGTCGTCATTCTTCGAATAAAGTATGGACTATTATATATTGCTGGAAAGCCCTGGATGTCTACTTTCCAACGCTGTTGAGAGCGCGCCAATTGGAGTTCTGTAGCTCCAGAAAATCTATTTCGAGTGCAGGGAGGTCAGAGTCCAACAGCATCAGCAGTCCTTTTGTCAGCCTTCTTCAGAGTTTTGCTCAAATCCCTCAATTTCAGTCAGAATTTACCTGAAATCACAGAAAAACACACAAACTCATAGTAAAGTCCAGAAATGTGAATTTAACATAAAAACTAAGGAAAACATCCCTAAAAGTAGCTTGAACTTACTAAAAACTATCTGAAAACAATGCCAAAAAGCGTATAAATTATCCGCTCATCATGCCAGTTCAGGCGTTTTACGCTAGAAAAGGGTCTCTGGTGGCCGTTGGACGCCAGTTTGGGCCATCAAATCTCGAGTAAAGTTTGGACTATTATACATTACTGAAAAGCCCATGATGTCTAATTTCTAACACAATTAAGAGCGCGCCAATTGGGCTTCTTTAGCTCCAGAAAATCCACTTCGAGTGCAAGGAGGTCAGAATCCAACAGCATCTGCAGTCCATTCTCAGCCTCTGAATCAGATTTTTGCTCAGGTCCCTCAATTTCAGCCAGAAAATACCTGAAATCACAAAAAAACACACAAACTTATAGTAAAGTCCAGAAATGTGATTTTTGCATAAAAAATAATAAAAAATATACTAAAAAATAACTAGAACATACTAAAAACTACCTAAAAACAATGCCAAAAAGCATATCCGCTCATCACAACACCAAACTTAAATTGTTGCTTGTCCCCAAGCAACTAAAAACAAAATAGGATAAAAAGAAGGGAATATACAATAAATTCCAAAACATCAATGAAGCTTAGTTCTAATTAGATGAGCGGGGATAGTAGCTTTTTGCTTCTGAACAGTTTTGGCATCTCACTTTATCCTTTGAAGTTCATAATGATTAGCATCCATAGGAACTCAGAATTCAGATAGTGTTATTGATTCTCCTAGTTCAGTATGTTGATTTTGAACATAGCTACTTATGAGTCTTGGCCGTGACCCTAAGCATCTTGTTTTCCAGTATTACCACCGGATACATAAATGCCACAGACACATAACTAGGTGAACCTTTTCAGATTGTGACTCGGCTTTGCTAGAGTCCCCAGTTAGAGGTGTCCAGAGTTCTTAAGCACACTCTTTTGCTTTGGATCACGACTTTAACCACTCAGTCCCAAGCTTTTCACTTGCACCTTCATGACACAAGCACATGGTCAGGGACAACTTGATTTAGCCGCTTAGGCCAGGATTTTATTCTTTTGGGCCCTTCTATCCAATAATGATCAAAGCCTTGGATCCTTTTTACCCTTGCCTTTTATTTTAAAGGGTTACTGGCTTTTTGCTCTTGCCTTTTGGTTTAAAGAGCTATTGGGTTTTTCTGCTTGCTTTTTTTTCTTTTTTCTTTTATTTTTTTCTCCCCCTTTTTTCGCAAGCTTTGTATTTTTCACAGCTTTTTCTTGCTTTAAGAATCAATTTTATGATTTTTCATATTATCAATAACATTTTTCTTTTTTCATTATTCTTTCAAGAGCCAACAATTTTAACATTCATAAATTTCACTATAAAAAATATTCAATGTTCAAGCATTCATTCAGAAAACAAAAAGTATTACCACCACATCAAAATAATTAAACTAATTTCAAGATAGAATTCAAAATTCATGTACTTCTTGTTCTTTTGCAATTAGAAACATTTTTCATTTAAGAAAGGTGAAGGATTTATGGGACATTCATAGCTTCAAGGCATAGACACTAGACACTAATGATCATGTAATAAAGACACAAACATAGACAAAACATAAAGCATATAAACCAAAAAATAGAAAAATAAGAGCAAGGAAATTAAAGAACGGGTCCACCTTAGTTATGGCGGCTAGTTCTTCCTCTTGAAGATCCTATGGAGTGCTTGAACTCCTCAATGTCTCTTCCTTGCCTTTGTTGCTCTTCCCTCATGGCTCTTTGGTCCTCTCTAATTTCATAGAGGATAATGGAGTGCTCTTGGTGCTCCATCCTTAGTTGCTCCATGTTGGAACTCAAATCTCCCAAAGAGGTGTTGAGTTGCTCCCAATAGTTGTGTGGAGGAAAATGCATCCCTTGAGGTATCTCAGGGACTTCTTGATGAAGGAATTCCTCATGCTCTTGTTGAGGTCCATGAGTGGGCTCTCTTATTTGCTCCATCCTCTTTCTAGTGATGGGCTTTTGAGATGAATCTCTCCATCTCCCATGACTCGGAGTTGGAAGCAATTGCCTTCTCTTTCTATTTTCTAGAGGTTTCTCTGGCCTTGGGTGCCATTAATGGTTATGAAAAAACAAAAAGCAACGCTTTTTCCCACACTAAACTTAAAAGGTTTGCTCGTCCTCAAGCAAAAGAAGAAAGAAAGGAGTAGAAGAAGAAAAAATGGAGGAGATTGAGGTGGAGAGTGGTTCGGCCAAGGGGGTTTGGAGTGTTTGAGATGTGTGAAATGGAAGGTAGTGAAGAGATGATAGGGAAGAGGGTAGGATTTGATAGGTGAAAGATGTTTGGAGAAGACTATTTTGGAAAGGTGTGAAGAGGAATGAGGGTGAGTTGGGGGTAGGTAGGGATCCTGTGGGGTCCATAGATCCTGAGGTGTCAAGGAACTCTCATCCCTGCACTTTTCTGGCGTTTAAACGCCCTCTGTGTGCCATTTTTTGGCATTTAAAGCCAGCTCTGCTACCTTTCCTGGCATTAAATGCTAGGCTGATGTCTTTTTCTGGCGTTTAACGCCAGCCAGACACCAGACATCCCTTTTCTGGCGTTAAACGCCAGTCTGCCTGCCAATTCTGGCATTTAATGCCCAGAATGCTGCTAGACTGGGCATTAAACGCCCATTCTGCTATCCTTATTAGCATTTAAACGCCAGTAAGATTGTCCTCCATGGTGTGCTATTTTTTATGCTGTTTTTTATTTTGCTTCAATTCTGCAGCCGTTTTTGTGACTTCACATGATCATCAACCTAAAGAAAGCATATAATAATAATAATGGAAAATAAAATGAAAGAGTAATTAATATAGATAAATAACATTGGGTTGCCTCCCAATAAGCGCTTCTTTAATGTCAATAGCTTGACAGTGAGCTCTTACAGAGCTTCACAGATGCTCATAGCATGATTGTGGCCTCCCAACACCAAACTTAGAGTTTGAGTGTGGGGGCTCTGCTTGAATCTGTATTGAGAGAAGCTTTTCATGCTTCCTCTCCATGGTTACAGAGAAAGATCCTTGAGCCTTGAACACAAGGTAGTCCTCATTCAATTGTAGGACTAACTCTCCTCTGTCTACATCAATCACAGCTTTTGCTGTGGCTAGGAAGGGTCTTCCAAGGATGATGGATTCATCCTCATCCTTTTCAGTGTCTAGGATTATGAAGTCAGTAGGGATGTAAAGGCCTTCAACCTTCACTAAGACATCCTCTACAAGTCCATAATCCTGTTTCATTGATTTGTCTGCCATCTCTAGTAAGATTCTTGCAGCTTGTACCTCAAAGATCCCTAGTTTCTCTATTACAGAGAGTGGCATGAGGTTGATACCTATCCACAGGTCACACAGAGCCTTTTCAAAGGTCATGGTGCCTATGGTGCAAGGTATTAAGAACTTTTCGGGATCCAGTTTCTTTTGAGGGAATGTCTGTTGAATCCATGTATTCAGTTCATTGATGAGCGACGGAGGTTTATCCTCCCAAGTCTCATTACCAAATAACTTGGCATTCAGCTTCATGACTGCTCCCAGATACTGAGCAACTTGCTCTTCAACAATGTCTTCACCCTCTTCAGAGGAAGAATATTCATCAGAGCTCATAAATGGCAATAGTAAGTTTAGTGGAATCTTTATGGTCTCTGTATGAGCCTCAGATTCCTTTGGTTCCTCAATAGGGAACTCCTTATTGGTCAGTGGACGTCCCTTGAGGTCTTCCTCACTGGGAATCACTGCCTTTTCACTATCTCTAGGTTCGGCCACTTTGGATATGGTTATGGCCTTGCACTCTCTTTTGGGATTCTCTTCTGTATTGCTTGGGAGAGTACTAGGAGGAGTTTTAGTAACTCTTTTACTCAGCTGACCTACTTGTCCCTCCAAATTTCTAATGGAGGACCTTGTTTCGGTCATGAAACTGAGGCCTTTAGAAAAGATCTCGCGTACTCGAAAATCGGGGTTGTTACAAATCTTATTCTTAACATATATTCTTGAAATATATTTAGATATAGTGTATACTATTATTTATTAAAACAAAAAATATTTTAAATACTTGATATAATTAAAATAAGACATTAAAAAATTAATTTATATTTTAAAATCAATAAAATATCAAAATATCATTACGATTTATCTAAAAAATACTTTATATTTTATATGTATACGTGTCTTCGTGTCTTATAAAATTTTAAAATTCACGTGTCGGCATGTCCCATGTAGTGTCGTGTCCCATGTCCATGTCAGTGTCCGTGCATCCTAGATTCCAGTTATGAAATAATAAACATGTCATCATATAAGGCGAAAAAAAAATTTTGTTTGTTCTTCCTTTTCGATACAAAGAAAAAAAATAAAGGGTCACTTTCTATTTCCATTAAGATCATGAACCTCTCCGTTCCAAAATAGATTTTCATTAGGCATATTATAATAATATGGAGAATATAACTGATACAATGGTGTTCCATTATATGAATGACAAGGTGGAATGGAAAATCCTGAAAAGGTAGGATACATAGACAATCCATTCAAGTGTTGATTATGAAATTTCACAGGATTTATTGAATTAGGTTGAGATGATTTTCTAATGTCATAGCTATTTGGTTGCCCACTCTAAAAAAATGCACACAACAAAATTTTAATATCTTTTTAGTAAAAATAAAAATATTGCTATTATATGTGTAATTTATTCACCACACAAACCTTGTGCACATCATTTATATTAGAATACCACTTATATTTTTTTGGACCTTGAAGTTGTGTCATCAACTTCTTATACCTACATACATGCATCTCATACGACATAATTAAGTAAGTATAATTTTAACTGAATAAAAACAAAATATATATGTAATGAAATCTAAAAATAAAAATGTATATATAATAAAAAGGCTAAAGATTACTTTTTTTAAAAATAAATATTTTTTAAAAAAGTTATATACAAGATTTCAGGTTATACAAAGAAGTAAAGATAGAAAGAAAGAAAAAAATTGAAAAATAGAAAGACAAGTTTATATATTGAATTTCACATTAACATACTTCGATAGCCTTAACTCCATTCTTATTCTATTATGTAGCTAATTTATTTGTTCCATTGTTACTAAAACATCTATGATCTACACTCTGAATATTACTCTTATCATTGTTTTCGTGATTTGTTTCTTCTTTAGCATAATTTTATAATAACAAAATATATTAGAAAATTTTTAAATAAATAAAAGATCGTTAAAAATTTTGATAAAACAGAAAATTAAAATTAACTTCGCATCATTGAGTTCATCACTCGATTAGTGATGACCAGTATGTAGGATGTCTCTACTGTATAACTCTAGACACCTTCGAATCATATGACCACGACATGTACAATGAGAATACTTACGAGATTTTATCGCTCATCTATTTTGACAATGGACTCCCTTTGTCTTCAAAACAGTTGGGTCACCGACCAAACCCACATTAGAAAGAATCCTGGAGTTAGGATCATGTCTCTTTTTAAGCTTTTGGATTAGTCCAAAAATGTCATCTCAGTTCTTTGATTCAGACTCACATAATGTGAAACACAGTGTTGCTAGAGCACCATATCTAATACCAATATTTTTAAAATCAGTATCCATGAATGTAACTGAACATACATAATTTTTTTTAGCATTTTTAGTCCACCTCTTGCAAACAAGAGTATCAGGAATGGTATCAATGTAGTCATGTCTCATAGTATAAAAAATATGATAACATGGAATGTCACGATTTTCAAACAAACAACAATCATAAGCAAATTTTTTAGTGGCTTTATCATATTGTACTTGACATTCCCTCCCAGGTTGCCTATATTTATTTATTCTCACCCTAACTTCAACGTTGCTTACTAAATGGGTTACAACATTTAGCTTGCTAGCTTCTTCTATCTCACACCGAAACTCTTTAAACATACTTCTATTGAAAACATCGGCGACTTGCTTTTCAATGTCTTCAAAACATGTGGTCAACACAGGAGTTGTAAATAATGATTTAAAATTGGAAAGGAGTTCATTTGTCTGATAATGTGTCAATTCTTCATTAAAGTTATGTATCAATTCCAAAACGTAGTACTTTTTACTAATATAATTCTTTATCAAGGAGTGGGTACTTTCGTATTGTGACGTAGTCCTGATTCTACCAAAAAATTTATCATTTAAAATATGATGAAGCCTACATTTTTTTGATCCTGTATGTCTTTTGCAACCATTCATTCTCAGAAAGCCCGTAGTCAGATATCAAATTATGTCATCTTCTCTCAAACTCTTCAGGAAAAAATTTTCATACATTCGGTGCTTTAATCCATCTAAGAATTATGAATTCTTTATAGCTTCATAGGCATTGTGGTATAGATGTCATGCACAAGGATGGTGTGTAGTATTTGAAAGAACTTCTTTTATTGCCTCCCTCATTGCAAGATCTCCATCTGTCACCACGGCTATAAGTTGTTTATTACCCATTATCTCCATGAACATCTTCAACACCAAAACATAGGTTTCACGCATCTCATAAGATAATAAGCCACAACCAAAAATACATGTTTGTCCATGATGATTTGTTCCTGAGAAGATAACCAATGGCCTATTATACTTGTTTTTTTGGTATGTCGTGTCGAAGACCAACACATCACCAAAACATTGGTAATCAGTGATGCTAGACCCGTCGGCCCACACTAAATTATCAAGTTTACCATCTTTTAAAGTAAACTTCTCTTACAATAGTGGGTTCTCATCTGCCTTAGAAATTAGGTAATTCAATGCTGCATGTGCATCACCATCTTTTATCTTTGCACGCCTCGATTTGTCAAAATGATTGTATAGATTTTTTTGTGAATTCCGTCCTATTCGGACCTTCTTTTTACGGCACCATGAATCCCATTATATGTCAAGTTCTAATACCATAAAAGTGCAAGCTATCATCCTCTACTTTATCAGCGTCGGCCATTGTTTGACATGCTGGAACAAACTGGATATACTTAAGTGGGATGAGGTCATGGTTGTGGGTTTCTTCAAATTTGGTGACTCACCACTTTTGTAAAATCAAGTCATAGTGAAATCTAATCTTTACTTGACACATTACACATGTGATTGACATATGATCCTTTTTTCTATTCTTCATCTCCAAGTACTTTTTTTGTGTATTCTCTCCGTTACAAACCATCTGTTGCATATTAATGTTTCCATTGATATCTTGTCTTCTTTTGTCAAGCCTCGAAACAAAATTGTGTACTCTAGCATAATTTCTATAGAAATCACAACATTGATCAATAGTGTCAAACTCAATACTCCACATATCATCATAATTTAATTCGTTTAACTTTTTTCAACATCTTGAATTTCGTAGCTATAATTCGACACCTCCATAGATTTACTAATTTTACCGTCATTGTTAATAATATCTTCCTCCTCCTTATCAAAACTACTATCATATCCAAAACACAACTCATCACATTCGATAGATTCTTCTAAAAATTTATTGTCATCGATGTTCATGCTTATGATGAAATTCTATTCAAAAAATAAATCATAAAAATAATTAATTAAGATACTAACAAATTTTACAAAAAATTAATTTAAAAAAACAAAAAAAGTCATAAATTAAGCAATTATAATCTGTCAAATTCAAAAACCTCCCATAACAAAAATACTCAAATGCACCAAAGGATATACACACCCATTATAAATGGGATCTAAAGCCCCCATGAGACGCATAAACCATTTTATCCCAACAAGCCAATTACTAAATTTCTAAAAGTATAGAAAAAAAATTAACAACTATTTAAATAATCGGGAATAATCATCTGCCATGCCAAGGTAATAGAAGGCGTGGAACTAAATATAAAAATATAAAAGCACAATTAATCTAAAAGATTCTTTAATTTATATAAAATCAGATATGAAGATACAAATTAAATAAGCGGGTTATCAATCTCAATCTATACAGGCATATAGCTCAAAAAATTATATTCATCGAACTAAAGAAGATGAATTACTTTCTATCATTATTAGTCACCTATTGTAATTGAGAACATATTAAATTAATAGCAGCAAAATTAAATGTGATGACAATTGTAAAAGCAGAAAAATTAGTAAATAATTAGCAGATAAATTAATTATTATTTAAAGAAATTATAAAATAGAATTTTTTAGTTTAATGGGATAGAGAAAATTAAAACAATAAATTTGACACTAATTTTAAAGAATTTGGCTCAAGATTGGGCCAAACGGGCCAAACCGGTCGAACTGGATCCAAACTGGGCCCATGGACCCCACCCACTCACTTAATAAAGTGAGTTCAGATCCTTCTCTCCCCATTTTGCATGCTGAACACGTTGAAGCAGCCATAGGAGAAGGAAGAAGAAGCAAACCCTTGGTGTAACTTCAAATCACCATATCTTCTCACTCCGAGCTCCGATCGCCGCACCGTTTACGGCTATATGACCACAGCGTCGAGCTCTATAAAGCCCCTAAGGTTATTTAAGAGGATCCAATTAGCTTAAGAGAAAGGATTAATTTCACCCCTTTAATCCTTGGGTATGGTAATATGTATGTAAATGGTTTGGAGCTTGATTGAGTTTTTGGAAGCTTGAAAGTGGACTTTTGGTGCTGGAAAATCTGTTTGGGAGGTATTGAGCCTTGGAAGCTTGAAAAAAAGTTGAATTGGAGGTGTTCCGAATTTTATCGAGGAATCGGCCAATGTATGGTTTCGGTTTCCTGTATCTAAAATGTAATGTAATGTGAAAACTTAGGCTAGAGACTTTAGGATAGGAATTCAATTTGAGATGTTATTGATTGGTTATAATGGATTGTATAGATTATGTGGTGATTGGTTTTTGAAGGTGGAATTGATGTCTTTGTTGATGATCCATGTGATTTATGCATGATTAATGATGATTGTATGAGTTATTGAGGATGATGGTGGAAGTGCTGTGTATGCCATGAGCCGAATAACTATATTTGATATTGAATTATGGCTGAGTATGTATATGTATATGATTGATGATTAAAGGATTATGATTAATTGAGGAAGCTTGAAAATGTAGGGAGTATGTCGGAGATGCAAATACGTTTAATGAATGAATGTGAGTATGGTTGTATTTTCTCTCTGGTTGTAAGGGTGACAGGGCACAGATACTCTCTAACAGTGATAGGACACAGATACCCTCTAACAGTGACAGGACAGAGATATCCTCTAAAGGTGATAGGGCACATATACCTTCTAACGGTGACAGAGTATAGATACCCTCTAACGGTGACAGGGCACGTATTTTCTCTAACGCTATTAATGCGCAACAGAGAGACGGTGTCCGAGTTAGCTACTGGACATGTCGGGTTGACTTGATAACCGACAGATGAGACTCATCAGCCACTAGGACAAACATGCATCGTATGCATCTATATGTTTGTTTGGTGTGGTTTGTTTGGAATGCCTAATTGATTGCATCACTACTTGCTACTTGTTTATCTGCTGTATGTGCTTTCTACCTGTGATTTCCTTGTATATAATAATTGTGTTTGTAACAACTATTCCCAATGGCGATTGGGAGGTCCGAAGGAGTTGGATTGGGGAGGTTTAGATAGATTGAAGACCCGTAGCTGGTTGCCTGTTCTATTTTATGGTTTAGTTATGTTTATAAGCTTTAATTATATGTCAGAAGTTCTAAGATTGGCTTTGCCTTTTCCAGGACATTATATGTTAGATATGTGGGCACTGTTACCATGCTGAGAACCTCCAATTCTCACCCATGTGAATTTTATGGTTTTCAGATGCAGGATGTGAGGCTCCTCGCTGAGGCATGCTGGAAGCTTCTGATTTAGCGAAGTTCTTTATCTCTCGGGGTTTATTTTGGACATATTTATTTATATAGATACTTATTGTCTCCATTGTTTATATGTATATTGTATTAACTTCTCTTAGAGGTTATTTTTGAGAAATAGGTTTTGTAACTCTGTATTTTGGGTTTCCTTTGGGTTATCCTATATATATGTATGTATACTTATATGCTCAGGCCGATTACCTTCGCGAACCGAGTCTTGAGCTTTGTTATCTGTATTTTGGCACTCTTCTGTATATATACCCATGTTAGTTTATCTTTTACCTTGCTTCGCTTACGTTATCGCATTCGGGACTGTTGCACTTTTTAATTTAACGATTTTGCTTAACCCTTTTCTTCAAAGGCTCCTAGTTATAAATATTTTTCACAATATTATATATATATAATTTTGTTTTTAGAGGTCTTAATACCTCACCACCTCTGTTTTATGATTTAAGCATAAAACTCTGTGTGGTAGGGTGTTATAACAATGCTAATAATTGATTTGGTAATTACTAAGAGAGAGTCAACAAAATACAATCCATGGTTTAAACAGAGGATACAAGCAAAATAAATTCATATAAGAGCCAAAATAAGTACAGAGAATATTTTGAAGGATGAAATCTAACTTAATATCACCGTTGGCTCTATGCTCCTGGTTCAGAAGGGAGAAATAGACTGTTGTCAGCAGTAATTGCGGACGCAGTGGCCACGACGAGACACAACGATGCTGTTGGAGGAGCCGGATGTAGGCCGTGCAAACAAAGGTCACAGGAGAACGTGATAGACGGTGATGGAGACCCGACAACTTTGGTGGATCGGAGGAGGCAGACACACAAGGGTCATGGAGGCTTAGGATGTGAGAGATGGTGGCGAGACGCAATGACGTTAGTAAAGCAAGCAGAACCATGGGCGGTGGAATCAGGGTCACGGAGGGCAAGGACGCGATAGCCGGTGATGGAGATAAACGAAGAAGTGAAAGACAGAAGGGATATGGTGGTGTTGGTGAGCGGTGGTGGGAGAGCTACCGACGAAGGGTTAGATTTAAGGGTGAAGTATTTTTCTGAGTTGAGGATCTTTAGTGTTTGAGGGCCAAGGGTCATGGGAGAGTGAGAAAAAAGAGAAGAATTTTTTATTTTGTATCAATTTTAATAAAATATAATATTTAACCATGATTAATCATGTATGGTTAATGGTATATATATTGGTATTTGTACGCAAATCATCTTTAATACAACTTTAAAATTTATTAACTTTTAATTTTTTAAAATTATTTAATTATTAGCTGACTGGGATTAATGATACCACGTGTCTATATTATATTGGTCCATATATAAGGTATAAATTCTCTCATAAATCTTGGGTATGAGAGCAATCACAACCCTTATATGTTAAATTTATCTTATTCTTGTCTAATACCTTTTCGAGATGTAATTCATTCGCCTTCACACCTTTTAGATAACCTTCTTCTGACTATGACGATTATAACTTAGTCGGCGAGAAACAGAAAGTGTGGGTACCTACAAAAGCACTCCTATGCTCAACTAAGTAAAATGTATATTATGGTCAAGTGATTTAATTTTGGAATGTTAAAATTATATACTTCTCCCTTTTTTTTCTGACAATGATGGATCCAAAAAATTTTGATAGTAGAGACAAAGTATATATAACATAATAATAATTTTTATAATAAAACTATTATATGTACATAAAAATTAGCTATTAAATTATCTATTAACTATTATATATTTATGTATAAATATATGTATTGTTTAACTCATTTTTAATATATATTTTATACAAATAATTTTTTTTTATGTACATATAGTATGATTATGATGATGATTATTGTTATTATTATTATTATTTTAAATTATGATGGATCAATAAAATAATTTACAAATTAAAATACAAAAACAATACTTCAAACAATAACATATCATTTAGAATTTTATTTTTCAGGTTTTATATTTTAAAAGAATTGAGTAAGATTTTTCTTAACAATATAATTGAAATATCTATTTCTATATATATTCCTAAATAATTATTTAAAAATTTACTTCTCATACAATTAGAAGTCAATTCTTACTGATATTCATAGTTGAGAAAGTTCTTTCAATTAATGTAGTTCTTACGAAAAAATTAAAGCCAATTTCAAAAGAAGATAAATAATACTATTACGAGTTGATTTTTATGAAGCAACATCAATCTCATTTAAATTGAAAACTGATTATTCTAATAGATATCTAATATGAAATTCTTAAATTAATTATTAAGTACCAAAAATTGATTAAAAATTATTGTGGAATCAAATTCAATAATTTAATAAGGACTAATAAATATTATTATCATATAATACTCAAAAAAATTTTAAATTATAGTGGGGCGCTTGGCCCCACAACAAAGAGCATAGATCTGTTCCTATCTTTTGATGACTTATATAATCACTTTGATATTGTAACTATCTTTGATTTTATATTTTCGTTGATCAGTTATGATTGTAGAAATAATGATAAAAGAGATACCGATTAAAGAATAAATATCCGTTTTTCTATCAGTTACAACTAAATTATTACACACAGATTATAGTATTTAAACTTGACCTGAAAAAATTTTCAATGAAGTAGGTTCAACTTTTAATCTTTCCAATGTATAACTCGATTGTTTAATAATAGTAGTGAGCCCCCAAGTTTAATTAGGTTTATTGAAAATCTTTAAATATGCAAACGTGTGAATAATCACGCTAAAAATCTCCCTTTTTTTTTTTTGTGAAAATGAGCATTTGTTACGGTTACTTGTAATTGAATAACTACACTTAATAAAAGAAAATGAGTGTGAACAGTGTGAGATGTGATCAAAGGTAAGAATGGGTAATTGTAAAAAGTAAACTTTTAGAAAATATAGTTATTGTAAAATCCGGTAAAATTGTAATTAAATAAATAATAAATTAAATATGGAAAAAATTCATTAGAAAAAATTAGAATGATAATTTAAAATTTAAATATGATATTTGGATTCAGTGAATTTTTTTGAGTCGAAAAACATAATTTTCTGTGTGAAAACACATAATAGAAATTTGACCGGCAGTACCGGCTGAGATCTGTCCAGTATTGCAGCTGAGAAAAATAATTTATGAGTGAGAGAGATTAAAAAGTTAGAATTTACGATTTAGAAAGTAAAAATATTTAAAGCGCGATTTAAAACCCTAATCTTAAAAGTTTTGGCCCAAAATTAGGTCAACGGGATAACCTAAGTGAACCAGGCCTAAGTGGATCCAAGATCCAATATATATAAACCTTAGTTATGAGTATTTCAGCTCATTAAAGAGAGTGGAGTGCTGAAATGGAGAAGAGGGGAAGAAGAGTGAAAACCCTAACTCCATCAAACTTAAAACCACCATAACTTTTTATCCGGAGCTCCGATTGATGAGCCGTTTGCGACCATGCGTTGCTCTTCTTACCCTATTCAATTTTATTTAGGTATTGTGGTGAGTATATCACTGTCCTTTTTTCCAGTTTCAATTTTCCTCCTTAAATTCAAAATTTGGTATGGGGGTAAAGTAATTTTGTAATTTTGGTTGTTTAGGAGTGCTTCAGTATGAGCCATTTGGTGATATTCATCACAAAGTTCAGTGGGTTAAGGTAAAAAATCTTAAAACCCTTGTGATTTATTAAATTTTATGAACTCTAGATAATGTATATGTGAAATTAGTTATGTTAGTGTTGTTGGGTGTATTTGGAGCACTTGGAACAAGGTGTTGGTAGCTAAAGATTATTGTTGATGATTGAGAGCTTTGGAAGCTTAAGTTATGATGTGTTTGAATGTGAACCTCCGTCATTAAGGTACAGTTTAAGTACTGTGTGGTGTGATGAGAATTCCTAGGCTAGATACCACTAGGATTCGGTTTGAATTGTGTAAATAGTTGGTATTAATATTTATATTTGATATGTTGTATAAATTAATGATTGGGTTGAGAATTCTATGAATTTTCATGTTTGGTATGTTGAGAAATTTGATAAATTGGATAATGATTATTGGTTTGTGGAATATGCATTGAAATTGTAAATTTGAGCCGAAGGCTGTGGATTTTTGGCCGGAGGCTGGGAAAAGTTAAAGATGGTAGGTGATGATTGAATTGTATGATAATATATGAGAATTTGATTGGTTGATGATGCGTGAGCATCTTATACCCTTTTCATAGCATTTTCTAGTTGTTTTTAGTTATATTTTATTAAGTTTTACTATGTTTTAATGCAAAATTCATCTTTAGATCCTACTTTGATTTTTGTGTTATTTTTATAATTTTAGGTAGATTTTGGGCAAATTTGCCAGAGTCTTGCTTAGAGATGAAGAGACGATAGCATATGTTATCAATCCTGACCTCCTTTCATTCCAACGCGTATATCTTGAGCTAGAGATATAAATCCCGTAAAATTAGAGAATAATTAATCAATAAATTAACTTTTAATAAAGGAGATTAAAAATATAAATTTTATAGTAAAATAAGATAGAGCTAATTAAAACAAAAATTTTGACACTAATTTTAAAGAATTTGGCCCAAAATTGGCTCGAACGGGCCGAACCGGACCCGAATCGGGCCCGTGGGCCAACCAACTCACTTACTTAAGTGAGCTTCAACTCACTTCTCTCTCTTCTGCATGCAAGAACGTAGAAGCACAGCCAAGAGAAGGGAGAAGAACGAAGGTGAGACTCCAACCCTCACTTCCATATTCAATCCGGAGTTCTGATTGAACGGAAGTATGACCCCTTTTTTCTACATGAGTTCTTGCGAGTCCCTGACAAGATAGTATTGAACTACAGCTTGAGAATACATCTCCTAAACTGCAAATCACCTAGACTAATTTGGATATGTGACATAAAATCCTGTTAGCTTTGGGTAATTGAGGCTTTTGTGGCGCTAAACTAGAATACTGATCTTCACCCTCGTTTGAATTGAATGACCACTGACTCTGACTTTTGATGAAAATCAGAGGAGATTAAATTGTTAAGGAATTGGGTTTTAATTACTTACAATTTTCCATGGAATGCATCATTCATTGTTAAATTATTCAGTAAGAAGTATTAATCCAGAAAGATAAACATCTCCGATACCTTAACTCCTTCCATATATTATCTCTCTACCAATCTTTAATTGCTTTTCTTTACTTTCTTGTTTTATGCGCCTACAATAACAACTCTCTTTACTTTTCACCTGACTAAGTCCAGCAAGATTGTTGAGTTAAGAAATTAACTAAATTAATTAGTGATGACAAACATTATTTTTGGGCAAATAAATAATTAGTGTTGATTAATTATAATTTTATATTACTAATTATTTATAAAACTGCTGCAGGCCAAAATCTGATTTACAGCCCAAATGGAATGGAAAATAAAACAAGGCTAATGGGTTAATGAAATAAACAAAGCCCAAAAAGGAATCAAAGCTGAGAAATCAAAACAGGCCAAGCTAATGGATACCCGATCCAAGCCTGTATCCATCAATTCAAGTTAATCCCACCAAGCTTCTCATACAAGATTGAAGCCTTCATTCCCTCTCACTTGCTTTTACCAAAGCAACGTTCCTCTCTATGTGGTCTAAGTCAAATCAGTTTCAGAAAAGTAAGAAAGAGAAAGAGAGAAAGAGCTTCTTCACCAAGATAGTCACCAAAGAAGCAAGAAAGAGAAACTAAGCTTGAAAGGTAGAAGTCATCTCAACAAATCCAAACCAAATCAAGCTTAGGTTATAGGTAAATCTTTTCCTCATACATGCAACTCGGTCTTATCTCTTCTTTCCAACTCTCTGCTCTATCCGAAAATGGCATTCAAGGGAAAGTTGTTCTCTACCCTATTCTGTTTCACATCTACGGTCACAAGTGATACTTGGGGACCAAGTAGTTTTTCAATGGCTAAGATCAAGTTGACCATGAGAAGATTTCAATGGTTGCTGTTTTATGACTTTTGGTCAAGATGAGGAAGTCAGAAGGAGAGTTTCCACTCTGGGGATTAAAGTGAAAAAATGAATCTGTGGGTTGGTGAAACTAAAGGCTCAAGGTGTTGACCTTGGAAGAAGAACCAAGCAACATGCAAGGAGATAAAAAGGAAGCTTGCTGTCCATTCAAAGGTAAGGAGAAAAAACCAGAGAGTGAGAACAGTGTTCTATGAAGTATTCCCTGTAAAGTTCCTCTACTTGGATAATGCTTTCTATCAAAGAAGCATTCGGCCAATACTGAAGAACTAAATCAGTGGTTTGCAAAGCTGGTTTTTCACATAGCAAATAGGCTGTTGAAGAAGTCAATCTCCTTCATGTTTTACTGATTGTAATGTACTTTTCCAAGTTTATCTTTCTGTAATTTCTTGAGAGAAAAGGCATTGTGAGAAAGCTTAAGTAAAAGCCATGAGTGGAAAAAGGCTGAGTGATACACTTGAGAGAAAAGCCTAGAGTTATTTTTCTGATTTCTTTAGGTTAGCTAAGTGTCTTGTATCTTGTACCTGTTTGGTATCCCTTTCTTAGTTGGGTTAGCACTAAGAGTGAATAGTTAGGAGATAGCATAGCCAATGTCAAGTTAGGATAGAACTTGAATGTGAAATTGGTGTATGTAATTCTGTTAACTATAGTGAAATTCTTCCATAATTGTGGAGGAGACTGGATGTAGGTTGCATAGCACAAGGCAACCGAACCAGGATACATGCTGTGTTCGCTTTTCTCTTCTCTGCTGAGTTCTGTTTTCTGATATTCATGAGACAAAAATAAATTGTCTCATAAATTTCTGCTGCTGATTTCAAACAGAATCAGAATTGTAATTTTATAAAAAAAATCATAACAGCAACTTAAAAGGAAGGCATACATTCAACCCCCCATTCTCTAAGCCTACCACAACCTTCAATTGGTATCAGGAGCTAAGGTCTCAAGAAACAAGCTTAACCGCTTGGAGCAAAGATCCAATGGCGAACAACTTGGGTACAACTACAGTTGCTTACACCCTCACTGAAGGCCAGTCAAACAACCGGCCACCTTTCTTCAACGGGAAAAACTATCCCTATTAGAAAGAAAGGATAGGGATCTTCATCCAATCCATTGACTACAACATATGGAAGATCGTTGTGAGTGGTCCCAAGATCCCAACAAAAACAAGTGCTGATGGAGTGGTGACTCCAAAAGAAGAAACTGAATGGAATGAAGATGACAAGAAGAAGATAGAGATGAACGCTAAAGCAATCAACCTTCTTCACTGTGCTATCAGCTTTGAAGAGTACCGGAAGGTGTCTAGATACAAAACAGCCACAGAAATCTGGGAAAAACTCCAGGTTACACACGAAGGCACTAAACAAGTCAAAGAAACGAGGATTGATATGCTACGAAAAGAGTACGAGATATTTAGCATGAAGGATGGAGAAAGCATTGATGAAGCATTTGAGAGATTCTCAATCATAATCAACAACCTTGATGCTATGGGTACAAACTATGCAGAACAAACCTTGGTGAGAAAACTCCTTAGAAGCCTCACAAAAGAGTGGGAAAACACTGCCACTGTCCTAACCGAGAGTAACAACATAAGTCCCATAACCTATGATGAGCTGAGAGGAAAACTCCTTGTCTATGAAGCCACACACACAAACACAGACTCAAAGAAAAAGGGAATAGCCCTCAAGTCACAAATAGAACCAAAAGAGAGTGAGTCTAGCGATGGTATTTCAGATGACGAGCTTTTGTTTTTTGCTAGGAGATTTAGAAGGATGATGAAGAGCAAGGGCAAATACAAGGGTTCAAGTTCAAAGGAGCACAAGATAGACTTGAGCAAGGTAACATGTCATCATTGCAAGGAGGCTGGACACTTCAAGTCAAACTGTCCAAAGCTCAAAAAGGAGGACAAAGGAAAGAAGAAAAGGAAGAGAGTACTCATGGCAGCTTGGGAGGATCTTGAGAATGACTCAAATGAAGAAGAAGAATCTGAAGGAGATGACAAAGACTGCTTCATGGCTGGAAACAACAATCTTGATGAGGTAAACTATTATGATTTGACCATCGAGGACTTGCATGCTATCATTGATGATCTCACTTTAAACACATCAAAACTGCTTGATAAATACAATGAATGCAGATCTGAAAGAGATGTGTTAAGAGCTGAAAATAATTTTTTAAAAGAAAAAGTGAAGGAAACTGAATGTGCATTGGACATCATAGAAAAAAACAGATTTCTAAAATCTGAACTTGAAAAATTAAAAGGAAAGCACATTGTAGATCCTTCTCATGAGTTAATTGCTGAAAATGAAAGATTAAATGATAAGATTAAAAGGCTGAATGGTGACTTAGCAAAATTTGCTTAAGGTTCCAAAAACTTGGACAAATTACTTGCAAGTCAAAGACCATTGTTTGAAAAATCTGGTTTAGGCTACATAGCCAAGGAAGATGCAATTTCTAATACTTCCTCTATAAAATTTGTGGCTTCTTTGTCAAATACCAAATCTATACCAAACAAATCAGGTATCGGATATGTTTCAACTTGTGAAGAAAAAATGAGGATGCTTTCAAGAAACCAACATTTTACAACAAAATCTCATTTTCGAAAGGTAAAAATATTCAAAAAAATTCTGGTGAAAACATTTTTGCAAAGAGGAATAATTATAACAAAAATCAGATTGTCAAAAGAAATGCATCTCCTCCAAAAACCAGAAAATTCCAACCATTTAATCATTTCAAGCAATATAACTCACCTCAATTTCAGCGGCACACATCAGAAAATCATTGTGTTAATTGCAAGAAATTTGGTCACTCATATGCACAATGCTTCATTGAAAAAAGAGTTGTTGGAAACAAAGTTTACAATATTGTTTGTGATTTCAATGCACTTGGGCAACCAAGATGGATTAACTTCAAAGGATCCAAATTAATTTGGATACCTAAGGCTACTTGAAACTCATCATGCAGATTTGCCTAGCATCCAAGAACAAAAAGGACATGTGGTACATGGATAGTGGATGTTCAAGGCACATGACTGGAAGGTCAACCTACTTCATCAAACTAAATAAATATGATGGAGGTTTTGTGACCTTTGGAGATGATGGTAAAGGTAAAATTATTGCTATTGGAAAAGTAGGTAATGAGCAATCTACTTTCATTGATGATGTGCTTTTGGTATGTGGTTTAAAGCACAATCTTTTGAGTATAAGTCAGCTGTGTGATTTAGGATATTTAGTTATTTTCAAAAGGCTTGAATGCTGTGTTGTTAATGAAAAGATAAATGAAGTAATGTTTGTTGCCAAGCGTTTCAATAATATGTATGGACTTACTCTTGATGAACTAAAGGATCAAAATGTAGCTTGTCTTCACTCTAAAGAATCTGAAAAGTGGTTATGGCATAAGAGATTGGGCCATGCAAGTATGTTTCAAATAAACAAACTAGTAAAGAAAGAATTAGTAAGAGGTCTCCCTTTGATAAAGTTTGACAAAGACATCACTTGTGATGCTTGCCAAATGAAAAAACAAACAAAAAGTTATTTTAAACCAAAGGAAGATATCTCTACTAAAAGACCACTTGAGTTGCTACACATTGATTTATTTGGTCCAACAAGAACTCAAAGCCTAGGAGGTAAACATTATGGTTTAGTAATTGTAGATGACTATACTAGGTTTGGTTGGGTTTTATTTCTTGCACACAAAAATGAAGCCTTTTCGGCCTTTGAACCTTTTTGCAAGAAAATTCAAAATGAAAAGGATTTGAAAATCTCTTCTATAAGAAGTGATCATGGAACTGAATTTGAAAATAATTTGTTTGAAACCTTTTGTGAGGAATTTGGAATATCTCACAACTTCTCTTGTCCAAGAACACCACAACAAAATGGTGTTGTGGAAAGAAGAAATAGAAGCATACAAGAGATGACAAGAGCTATGCTTTGTGAGAGTAATGTTCCAAAATTCCTTTGGGCTGAAGCGGTTAACACAGCTTGCCACATTTTAAATAGAACAATCATAAGAAAATTTTTGAAGAAAACCCCTTATGAACTTTGGAAAGGGTACCCACCAAACTTAGATTACTTGCACATCTTTGGATGCAAATGTTTTGTTTTAAATAACAAAGAAAATTTGGGTAAATTTGATCCAAAGGCTTATGAGTGTTTGTTTGTAGGATATTCCACAACTAGTAAAGCATATCGGGTTTATCATCAAGATGCTAGAATTATTGAGGAGTCCATACATGTTACATTTTGTGATACTAACTTGGTGCAAAGCATTTTGGAAGATTGTGATGCAGGAAATCAAGCTCAAAAGGAGGATGAAACTGCTCAAAATCATGGAAAAGAAAATTCTGGACAAGCTGAACCAGAAACTGCAAATGCTGAAAATTCAAGAGACAATTCCATTTTGTCTCATGAATCTGAAGGAAATCCTGTAGCCAGCAGCGTCCAGAATCCCTTGGTAACTGAATCTGCCTCCAAGTCCACCAGACCTCGTGAGTGGAGATTCTTGAAGAATTATCCTGAGGAATTTGTCATTGGGGACGTCTCTCATGGAGTGCAAACAAGGTCTTCCACTAGAAAGGAAAATGAAGGATCCAACATAGCCCTTCTATCACAAATAGAGCCTCAAAACGTCAAGGAAGCACTTAGTGACCCTTCTTGGGTTAAAGCTATGGAGGATGAGCTTCTTGAGTTTGATAAGAACAAAGTATGAACTTTGGTTCCAAGGCCAAGTGGAAAGAAAGTGACCGGCACCAAGTGGATATTTCGGAACAAGTTGGGAGAAGATGGTAGCATTGCAAGAAACAAGGCAATGCTAGTGGCACAAGGATATGACCAAGAAGAAGGAATAGACTTTGATGAATCCTTTGCCCCTGTTGCCCGAATGGAAGCCATAAGACTTCTCTTAGCTTATGCTGCATATTGTGGTTTTAAATTATACCAAATAGATGTGAAATGTGCATTCTTGAATGGAGTGATAGATAGAGAAGTGTATGTGGAGCAGCCTCCTGGTTTTGAAAATAAAGAGTATTTTAATCATGTTTTTAAACTATCTAAAGCTCTCTATGGTTTAAGACAAGCTCCTAGAGCTTGGTATGAGAGACTTAGCTCTTTTCTTTTGAAAAATGGTTTTCAAAGAGGCACCACTGACACAACTCTATTCATCAAGAACTCTAATGATTCTTTTATTCTAGTCCAAATATATGTTGATGACATTATTTTTGGATCAGCCAATGAATCCCTTTGTTCTGAATTTGGAAAACTCATGACAAGCGAATTTGACATGAGTATGATGGGTGAACTTAATTTTTTCCTTGGGCTGCAAATCAAACAAACTGAGAATGGTATTTTCATTCATCAAGAAAAGTATGCCAAGGAATTAGTTAAGAAATTTGGTATGGAAAATGCCAAACCCATGGGAACTCCCATGCATCCTAATTCTAAATTAGATAAGGGAGAAACTGAGAAAGATGTTGATGAGACTAGGTATAGAGGGATGATTGGTTCTCTTATGTATGTAACTTCCTCTAGACCCGATATTGTGCAAAGTGTTGGATTGTGTTCTAGGTTTCTGATGAGCGGATAATTTATACGCTTTTTGGCATTGTTTTTAGGTAGTTTTTAATAGGTTCAAGCTACTTTTAGGGATGTTTTCATTAGTTTTTATGCTAAATTCACATTTCTGGACTTTACTATGAGTTTGTGTGTTTTTCTATGATTTCAGGTAATTTCTGGCTGAAATTGAGGGACCTGAGCAAAACTCTGATAAGGAGGTTGACAAAGGATTGCTGATGCTGTTGGAATCTGACCTTCTTGCACTCGAAATGGATTTTTTGGAGCTACAGAACTCCAAATGGCGCGCTCTTAATGGCGTTGAAAAGTAGATATCCAGAGCTTTCCATCAATATATAATAGTCTATACTTTATTCGTGATTAGACGACATAAACTGGCACTCAACGCCAGTTCCATGCTGCATTCTGGAGTCAAACGCCAGAAACACGTCACGAACCAGAGTTGAACGCCCAAAACACGTTACAACTTGGCATTCAACTCCAAGATAAGCCTCAGCTCGTGTAACATTCAAGCTCAGCCCAAACATACACCAAGTGGGCCCCGGAAGTGGATTTATGCATCAATTACTTACTTTTGTAAACCCTAGCAGCTAGTTTATTATAAATAGGACTTTTTACTAGTGTATTAGACATCTTTGAACGTTTAGTTCTTAGACCTTGGGGACTGGCCTCTCGGCCATACCTGAACCTTCATCACTTATGTATTTTCAACGGTGGAGTTTCTACACACCAAAGATTAAGGGTGTGAAGCTCTGCTGTACCTCAAGTTTTAATGCAATTACTATTATTTTCTATTCAATTCGATTTATTCCTGTTCTAAGATACCATTCGTACTTCAACCTGATGGATGTGATGATCCGTGACACTCATCATCATCCATCCGTATGAACGCGTGCCTAACAACCACTTCCGTTCTACAAGCGAAAGCTAGAGTGCGTATCTCTTGGATTCCTTAATCAGAATCTTCGTGGTATAAGCTAGAATTGATGGCGGCATTCATGAGAATCCGGAAAGTCTAAACCTTATATGTGGTATTCCGAGTAGGATTCTGGGATTGAATGACTGTGACGAGCTTCAAACTCGCGATTGCTGGGCGTGATGACAAACGCAAAAGAATCAAGGGATTCTATTCCAACATGATCGAGAACCAACAGATGATTAGCCGTGCCGTGACAGAGCATTTGGACCTTTTTCACTGAGAGGATGGGATGTAGCCATTGACAACGGTGATGCCCTACATACAGCTTGCCATGGAAAGGAGTAAGAAGGATTGGATGGATGCAGTAGGAAAGCAGAGATTCAAAAGGAATACAGCATCTCCATACACTTATCTGAAATTCCTACCAATGAAATTACATAAGTATTTCTATCCTTTATTAATAAATTAATTATCTCTTTATATTTTCGAAAACCCAATAATCAATTATTATCCGCCTGACTGAGATTTACAAGATGACCATAGCTTGCTTCATACCAACAATCTCTGTGGGATCGACCTTTACTCACGTAAGGTATTACTTGGACGACCCAGTACACTTGCTGGTTAGTTGAGCGAAGTTGTGAGGTTATATTTAGACCATGGTATTGAGCACCAAGTTTTTTGGAGCCATTACTGGGGAATTAATTTCGAACAACAATTTAAGCATAAATCACAATTTCGTCCACCAAGTTTTTGGCGCCGTTGTCGGGGATTGTTCGAGTTTGGACAACTGACGGTTCATCTTGTTGGTCAGATTAGGTAATTTTCTTTTTTGTTTTATTTTCAAAAAATTTTCAAAAATTTTTCAAAAAAAATTTATCCCTATTTTCGAAAAAAATTTTTAATTAAAAATAAATTATTTTATGGCTTCAAAACTTTTAAGAATGGATTCTAGAGTTTCATGAAGCATGTTGAATCCAAGCTGGCTGTAAAGCCATATCCAATTTCTTTTGAACTGAGGCTTCCTCTTCACATGCTTGAACTATGAATGCTAAAGCTTGGCTGGCTATTAAGCCATGTCCAATTCCTGGATCGGAGCTTTAGGCTAAACATTGAAAGATTCCTGGAATTCTTCTTAAAAATTTTAAATTTCTTATTTTCTTTTCCTCTATGTTTTCAAAAAAAAAATAAAATAAAATACAAAAAAATCATAAAATTATAAAAATCAAAAATATTTTTGTGTTTCTTGTTGTAGTCTTGTGTCATGTTTTAAGTTTGGTGTCAATTGCATATTCATATTGTTCTTGCAATTTTCAAAAATTTATGCATTCATAGTGTTCTTCATGATCTTCAAGTTGTTCTTGGTAAGTCTTCTTGTTTGATCTTGATGTTTTCTTGCTTTGTGTCTTTTATTGTTTTTCATGTGCATCTTTGCATTCATATTGTATAAGCATTAAAGATTTCTAAGTTTGGTGTCTTGCATGTTTTCTTTGCATCAAAAATTTTTTCAAAAATATGTTATTGATGTTCATCATGATCTTCAAAATGTTCTTGGTGTTCATCTTGACATTCATAGTGTTCTTGCATGCATTATGTGTTTTGATTCATAATTTTCATGTTGTGAGTCATTTTTTATGTTTTTCTCTCTCATAATTAAAATTTTAAAAATCAAAAAAATATCTTTTCCTTGTTTTTCTCATAAATTTCAAAATTTTGGGTTGACTTAGTCAAAAAAATTTTAAAATTAGTTATTTCTTGTTAGTCAAGTCAAAATTTTAAATTTAAAAATCTTATCTTTTCAAAATCTTTTTTAAAAATCAATTCTTTTTCATTTTTTTATTTATTTTCGAATTTTTTTTATTTGAATTTTTCAAAAATCTTTTTCTTAATTTTATCTTTATTTTCGAAAATTATGCTAACAATTAATATGATTGATTCAAAAATTTGAAGTTTGTTACTTTCTTGTTAAGAAATGTTCAATCTTTAAATTCTAGAATCATATCTTTTAGTTTCTTGTTAGTCAAGTAATTAATCTTAATTTTAAAAATTAAATCTTTTCTAACCATATCTTTTCAACCATATCTTTTTAATCATATCTTTTATATCATATCTTTTTCAAAATTTTATCTTTTTCAAAAATTTGATCTCAAAATATCTTATCTAACTTCTTATCTTCTTATCTTTTCAAATTTGATTTTAATATCTTTTTCAACTAACTAATTAACTTGTTGTTTGTTTCTTATCTTTTTCAAAACCACCTAACTACTTTTCCCTCTCTAATTTTCGAAAATATCTCATCCCTTTTTCAAAAGTCTTTTTAAAATTAACTAATTGTTTTAAATTTTAATTTTAATTCTATCTCACCTTTAATTTTCGAAAATCATTAACTGCTTTTCAAAATTAATTTCGAAAATTTCTCCCTCTCTCATCTTTTCCTATTTATTTATTTATTCATTTACTAACACCTCTCTTCACCTCTCTTCATCTCAAGTCACTACCCCTATCCTCACCCTTCAGTTTGGATTCTCCTTTCTTTATTCCCTTTCTTCTTCTACTAACAATAAGGAACCTCTTTACTGTGACATAGAGGATTCCTCTTCTCTTCTTTTCTTGTTCTCTTCTTTTTCATATGAGCAGGAACAAGGAAAAAGACATTCTTGTTGAAGCTAACCCTGAATCTGAAAGGACTCTGAAGAGAAAACTAAGAGAAGTTAAATTACAACAATCTAGAGACAACCTTGCTGAAATTTTCGAATAAGAAAAGGAGATGGCAGCCGAACCCAACAACAATAATGCAAGAAGGATGCTTGGTGATTATACTACACCTACTTCCAAGTTTGATGGAAGAAGCATCTCAATTCCTGCCATTGGAGCAAACAATTTTGAGCTGAAACCTCAACTAGTTGCTCTAATGCAACAGAACTGCAAGTTTCATGGACTTCCATCAGAAGATTCCTACTAGTTTTTAACTGAGTTCTTGCAGATCTGTGAGACTGTTAAGACTAATGGAGTAGATCCTGAAGTCTACAGACTCATGCTTTTCCCTTTTGCTGTAAGAGACAGAGCTAGAGCATGGTTGGACTCTCAACCTAAAGATAGCCTGGACTCCTGGGATAAGCTGGTCACGGCCTTCTTGGCTAAATTCTTTCCTCCTCAAAAGCTGAGCAAGCTTAGAGTGGATGTTCAAACCTTCAAACAAAAAGATGGTGAATCCCTCTATGAAGCTTGGGAAAGATACAAACAGATGACCAAAAGATGTCCTTCTGACATGTTTTCAGAATGGACCATGATAGATATATTCTATTATGGTCTATCTGAGTTCTCTAAGATGTCAATGAACCATTCTGCAGGTGGATCCATTCACCTAAAGAAAACGCCTGCAGAAGCTCAAGAACTTATTGACATGGTTGCAAATAACCAGTTCATGTACACTTCTGAGAGGAATTCCGTGAATAATGGGACGCCTCAAAGGAAGGGAGTTCTTGAGATTGATGCTCTGAATGCCATATTGGCTCAGAACAAAATGTTGACTCAGCAAGTCAACATGATTTCCCAAAGTCTGAATGGATGGCAAAATGCATCTAACAATACTAAAGAGGCATCTTCTGAAGAAGAAGCTTATGATCCTGAGAACCCTGCAATAGCAGAGGTAAATTATATGGGTGAACCTTATGGAAACACCTATAATTCATCATGGATAAATCATCCAAATTTCTCATGGAAGGATCAACAAAAGCCTCAACAAGGCTTTAATAATGGTGGAAGAAATAGGCTCAGCAATATCAAGCCTTATCCATCATCTTCTCAGCAACAGACAGAGAATTCTGAACAGAGCACCTCTAACTTAGCAAACTTAGTCTCTGATCTGTCTAAGGCCACTTTAAGTTTCATGAGTGAAACAAGGTCCTTTATTAGAAATTTGGAGGCACAAGTGGGCCAACTGAGTAAGAAAATCACTGAAACTCCTCCTAGTACTCTCCCAAGCAATACAGAAGAGAATCCAAAGAGAGAGTGCAAGGCCATTGATATAGTGAATATGGCCGAATGCAAGGAGGAAGGGGAGGACGTGAGTCCCAATGAGGAAGACCTCATGGGACGTCTCCCAACGAAGAAGGAGTTCCCTATTGAGGACCCAAAAGAATCTGAGGCTCATATAGAGACCATAGAGATTCCATTAAACCTCCTTCTGCCATTCATGAGCTCTAAAGACTATTCTTCCTCTGAAGAGGATGAGGATGTAACTGGAGAGCAAGTTGCTCAATATCTAGGAGCTATCATAAAGCTGAATGCCAAATTGTTTGGTAATGAGACTTGGGAAGGTGAACCTCCCTTGCTCATTGGTGAACTAAATACATGGGTTCAGCAAACTTTACCTCAAAAGAAACAAGATCCTGGCAAATTCTTAATACCCTGTACCATAGACACCATGACCTTTGAGAAGGCTCTGTGTGACCTGGGGTCAAGCATAAATCTTATGCCACTCTCTGTAATGGAGAAGCTGGGGATCATTGAGGTACAGCCTGCCTTATTCTCATTACAAATGGCAGACAAGTCAGTAAGACAGGCTTATGGATTGGTAGAGGACGTGTTGGTAAAGGTTGAAGGCCTTTAAATTCCTTCTGATTTCATAATCTTAGACACTAGGAAGGAGGAGGATGAATGCATCATCCTTGGAAGACCTTTCCTAGCCACAGCAGAAGTTGTGATAGATGTTAACAGAGGAGAATCAGTCCTTCAATTAAATGGGGACTACCTTGTGTTTAAGGCACACGACTATCCTTCTGTAACAAGGGAGAGTAAGCATGCAGAGCTTCTCTCAGTACAGAGTCAAACAGAGCCCCCACAGTCAAACTCTAAGTTTGGTGTTGGGAGGCCACAACCAAACTTTAAGTTTGGTGTTGAATCCCCACAACCAAACTCTAAGTTTGGTGTTGGGACTATACAACAATGACCTGATCACCTGTGTGGCTCCATGAGAGCCCACTGTCAAGCTATTGATATTAAAGAAGCGCTTATTGGGAGGCAACCTAATTTTCATTTATCTAATTTTATTTTATTTTCATTGTTCTTTTATGTTTTATTAGGTTCATGATCATGTGGAGTCACGAAAAAAATATTAAAATTAAAAACAGAATAAAAAATAGCAGAAGAAAAATCACACCCTAGAGGAAGGACCTACTGGCGTTCAACGCCAGTAAGGCGCATCTGGCTGGCATTCAACGCCAGAACAGAGCATGGATCTGTCGTTGAACGCCAGAAACAAGCAACATCCTGGCGTTTAAATGCCAGGATTGCACACTGAGGAAAGCTGGCATTCAACGCCATAAACATGCTGTAGATGGGCGTTGAACGCCCAGAACAAGCTTAGAGCTGGCGTTTAATGCCAGAAACAAGCACCAATCTGGCGTTAAACACCAGGATTGCATCCAGAGGGCATTTTACACGCCTCATTGGTGCAGGGATGAAAATCCTTCACACCTCAGGATCTGTGGACCCCACAGGATCCCCACCTACCTCAACTCACCTTCTCTCTTCTTCCCCATCACCTCTTCACCACTCACATCCATCCATCTCTTTCCCACCCAATCCCACCCATATGGCCAAAACATACACATCTCTCCCTTTCCTCCATATTTTCTTCTCCTTCTATTCTTTCTTCTTTGCTCGAGGGCGAGCAACATTCTAAGTTTGGTGTGGTAAAAGCATAGCTTTTTTATTTTTTCATAACCATTGATGGCACCTAAGGCCAGAGAAACCTCAAAAAAAAAAAAGAAAAAAAGAGAAAAGAGAAGACAAAAAGCTTCCACCTCCAAGTCATGGGAGATGGAGAGATTCATCTCAAGGGTCCATAGCTCAGTAGAAAAGCATTTGACTGCACATAAAGAGAACATGAGGAATTCCCTCATCAAGAAATCCCTGAGATACCTCAGGGGATACATTTTTCTCCACATAATTATTAGGAGCACCAAAATCACTAGGGAGGAGCAACAAAGACAAGGAAGAGACATAGAAGAGCTCAAGGACATCAATGGTCCTTCAAGAAGGCGCCACCCTCACTAAGGTGGACTCATTCCTTGTTCTTAAATTTTTTTCTACTTTTCGTTTTTTTTATGTTATATGTTTATCTATGTTTGTGTCTTTATTACATGATCATTAGTATTTAGTAACTATGTCTTAAGGCTATGAATAATTCCATGAATCCTTCACCTCTCTTAAATGAAAATGTTTTTAATTCAAAAGAACAAGAAGTACATAAGCTTCGAATTCATCCTTGAATTCAGTTTAATTATATTGATGTGGTGACAATACTTTTTGTTTTCTGAATGAATGCTTGAACAGTGCATATTTTTGATCTTGTTGTGTATGAATGTTAAAATTGTTGGCTCTTGAAAGAATGATGAACAAAGAGAAATGTTATTGACAATCTGAAAAATCATGAGATTGATTCTTGAAGCTAGAAAAAGCAGTGAAAAAGCAAAAGCTTGAAAAAAAAAAGAAGAGTGGCAAAAAAAAAGAAAGGAAAAGAAAAGCAAGCAGAAAAAGCCAATAGCCCTTAAAACCAAAAGGCAAGGGTAAAAAGGATCCAAGGCTTTGAGCATCAATGGATAGGAGGGTCCAAGGAAATAAAATCCAGGCCTAAGCGGCTAATTCAAGCTGTCCCTAACCATGTGCTTGTGGCATGCAGGTCCAAGTGAAAAGCTTGAGACTGAGTGGTTAAAGTCGTGATCCAAAGCAAAAAGAGTATGCTTAAGAACTCTGGACACCTCTAACTGGGGACTTTAGCAAAGCTGAGACATAATCTAAAAAGGTTCACCCAGTTATGTGTCTGTGGCATTTATGTATCCGGTGGTAATACTGGAAAACAAAGTGCTTAGGGCCATGGCCAAGACTCATAAAAGTAGCTGTGTTCAAGAATCAACATACTTAACTAGGAGAATCAATAACACTATCTGAAATTCTAGGTTCCTATAGAAGCCAATCATTCTAAGTTCCTATACGCTCTTTGGCATTGTTTTTAGGTAGTTTTTAATAGGTTCAAGCTACTTTTAGGGATGTTTTCATTAGTTTTTATGCTAAATTCACATTTCTGGACTTTACTATGAGTTTGTGTATTTTTCTGTAATTTCAGGTAATTTCTGGCTGAAATTGAGGGACCTGAGCAAAACTCTGATAAGGAGGCTGACAAAGGATTGCTGATGCTGTTGGAATCTGACCTCTCTGCACTCGAAATGGATTTTCTGGAGCTACAGAACTCCAAATGGCGCGTTCTTAATGGCGTTGGAAAGTAGACATCCAGAGCTTTCCAAGAGAGAGGAGAGAACTTCTCTCTCTAAAAACTACATCTAAATTATGAAAAGTGTGTATTATCAATGTATGATGATGAATTAATGGATTTCCCCACTTTATAGCCTCTAATCTGTATTTTCTGGGCCAAGAACTGGGTCAAAAACAGCCCAAAAATCGCTGATTGTGAAATCTGGTTTGTACAGGTCGCGGCAAAGTGACGCGGAGGCGTCATCCACGCGTTTGCGTGGATTGAGATTTTGCAGATGCGATGCGGGTGCGTCATCCACCCGTTTGCGTCGCCTAACTTCAGGGCAGCTATGGCAAATTATATATCGTTGTGAAGCCCCAGATGCAAGCTTTCCAACACAACTGAAACCATCTCATTTGGACCTCTGTAGCTCATGTTATGACCGTTTGCGTGCGAAGATGTCAGGCTGGACAGCTTTGCAATTTCTTCAACTTCTTGTATTCCTTCCACTTTTGCATGCTTCCTTTCCATCCTCTGAGCCATTCATGCCCTGTAATCCCTAAAATCACTTAACACACATATAACGACATCTAATGGTAATAAGAGAGGATTAATATTAGTGAATATAAGGCCAAAGAAGCATGTTTTCAATCATAGCACAAAATCCGGAAGGAAAACTGAATAAGTGTATGAAAGGTTGATAAAATCCACTCAATTGAGCACAAGATAAACTATAAAATAGTGGTTTATCACCCATCTTTAACATACTCAATAATTCAATATAAGTCAATCATCATCAGTACAACTCTCGTTCATTTCCTATTCAGCATTTCCACATTTTTCAAACATAAATCATCACGTCATCATCTTCCTTTACTACCAAGTTACTCCTCTCTTCAGGTTTAACCCTTTCCCTATGGTTAGGAACTAAATTTGGGACCTTAAATGGTAATTATAGAAGTTTAGAAGCTAGAAAATAGGTTTAATTGATAAAAATATAACTTTTCCAAAACAGGGGTTCTGCGTACAGACGCCATGCTTTAATTTGCATACGCGGAGGTGTACTTTGCCCATCTCGCGTACACGACCCTTGTCCATGTACGCGTGCCCCTTGGACAGGGAAGCCGTCTCACATCGCTTGGTATGGCCCACATACACGAACCTGTAAATCCTCCTATTCCACGTACGCATGCACACTCCCACATACGTTGGACATCTGAGCAGAGCCCAGGGTCCGCGTTGCATTGTGTTTGTGTACGCAAGCCCATCAAAAGTCGTAAAAAGCTGTTAAGTTCTACAGAAATCACTTTTGCAAACTAAACTTTCGACACGCATAATATTTTCGTTAAAAATTATTTTTTAGTCCTTTCTTGCACCTAAGGGAGAGAGAGATCGATAGAGGTGTTGTCTGGTCCACGATTGCCGCCCCACCTTGTAGTTATCATCAGGGCCTTCCACTGCCATTGTGGCACCATTGAGCACGAGGAAGAGAGAACCGCGGGCTAGTGATCGCCGAGAGGAGGAGTCGTGCTTTCATGCCATTGTTGAAGTCAACCTTATCGTCGTCGAACCCGTCAGAAGCTGCCGCCATCGCCGTTTGAGTCTGATCGGAGGAGAGGAGGTGACGGTGGAGGATGTTGGCATTGCTGCATGCGAGAAAGAGAGGCTGGTACGCTATTACCGGAGCTGCAGCTGCTCCATTCTTAATTCGTTTGATGCAGTAAGTTGTTCTGCTCCAAAAAGCCCCTTTAATTGTTGTTCCGTTATATATTCCTGAGGATGTTGCGGCATTATTGTGATAGGGTTGAGTTTTTGAGGTTGCATGTAGCGATTAGAGTTGATGCGGTTGTCGCAGAATCAGAACGAACCTATGGTTGTGGCTGCCACTATTGCGGGCCGAGAAAAAGAGGGTTTTTGACGCATTGTAAAACTTTCGGGTTTCAACTATTCGAGGTAGGGGTGCTTTTCTTAAACTTATTTTACTTTCAAGAATTGTTAAAAGTTGATATTAATGCGAAGAATGTATTTTTATGATTTTGAAAGTCTTATGGACTGAACTATGTTGCTTTGAATAAATGTAATTGCTTGCCTGGTTGGTTGTTATTGAAGTGGTCACTTAATGGTTATATTGGTTTCTTGATTATATTAAAGTCATTGAGAATTCTGATTTATTGATTTATTTTGTTAAGTTGGTGATTGCTAAAATAATTTGGGATTCGTAAATATTTTGATATTTGAACTGGTTTTGTTGATTTATTGGAAATGATTCGAGATATGAAAATGATTTGAATTTGGAAGCAGTTTGATTTTGAATTGGTTTGATTTTGAAATGATTTAATACTGAAAATGGTTGAGAAGCGTTTGATAAATGGGTTGGTTGGAACCCGAGAAGGGTGGCAAAGTCCAAGTTTTAGGAGAAGTGCTGCCAAAACTTTTATAAAACTTTGAGAGTTATGCATTTTAGGGTTTTTTATTGGAATTAAAGAATGGATTGTTGAAGTTGGTTTGAGACTTTTGCTTTGGTGAAAAGGAGTTTTATGAAAGAGAAATAGATTTGAAAATGTTTTTAAAGAGAGATTTTGATATTGAAACACTTGGGCAGTACGCAAAGGTTGTGGTTTGTCCCACTTGCTTTGGGTTAATGTTTGAGATGCCTAGATAGTATGCAAGGATTGTGGCTTAGTTCCTCTTGCTTCGGGTCAAGATTTTAAAAGATTGTAGTTTTGAATGTCAGCTTTGACCTGGCAAGGATTGTGGTAGTGTACCGCTTGTCCAGTATCGCGATGGATGTAAGGATCGTGGGTTTTTACCACCCACAGGTTGTGAAAATATTTATGGGAATCATGGTTATTTACTGTCCACGGGTGTGTGTTTTCCAATTAAAAGTCTTGCGAAGATAATGGTGGTGTACCACTCGCAATAGTGGGGATCGTGGTAGTGTACCACTCACCAGGTGAGGATCGAGGTGGTGTACTGTCCACCGATTTTTAAGAAGACAGTATCTGGGTTAGCTACCGGATGTGTCAGGTTCTGGGTGTGAGCGCACAGCCAGTAGGACAGGCATACATCATGATGAATTTGTTTGCTTTGTTTGGGTGTGATTAAGTATTTTGGTTTGTCTATCTAATGAATTCTGTTTAACTGGTAACTGTGATACTTGTTGTATCTGTTCTTTAAATGTGTTTGCCTTGTATTTGTTTGTGATTGTGATTGATTCTGTTTTGGGATTGAGTTTTGATGATGACTTGATTTGATTTGGGCCGGAGGCCAAGTTGATTTAATTTGGGCCAAAGGCCGAGTTGATTTGGTTTGGGCCATAGGTCGTGATTGGTTGGATCAGTGGTAAGTTTCAGTTAAAATGGTTTCTTAGTAACTGGTAAAATGTATGGCATGTATTTTGCATGAAATCTTTTTTATAAGAAAAATATGAGTTTTAAATTTGGATAATGAATTGACGATCACTACGATTGAAAATAGTTTCATTCAAAATATCTTCCTACGACAATTCTTAAAAACCCTCTTTTGAGAACCAGCGAGGGCGATGTTCTAACCCCCTACAGACTTCTTGTTTTAGGACGGATGAGGAAGCTTGCAGAGTGTTTAATTTGCTAGGTTCTTAGATATGCTATTTCTGTTTGTATACATATGATATAGATTTTTCTCACCTTTATTATTACATTTTTGTAAGAGGGTTAGGAGTCGTGACTGTAATGACATGTATGTATACAATATTTGTAAGTTGCTTCAGTAAAAAGTTTCCTATATATATATATATATATATATATATATATATATATATATATATATATATATATATATTGTTGGTTTTCAAGTAAAAGTATTTCCGTATTTTTAATGAAAATAGCGATATGGTTTTGAGTCAAAGGCTCTTATTTATGATTAAATATATGGAAGTCATCGTAATATTCTCGCTATCAGAGTGGTGAAACTGGAAGCATGACATTCTGATAATGAGGATGTTACAGAGTGAGCAGCGATGGAGGCAACACCGATTGAAGTTTCCAATGGTTGCGAGAGAGGAATAGAGGGTTCGAGCTGAGAGAGGGCTGATGAAGATGGGGTTTCCAGGAGAGAGGGTTGCGAGAAAGGGTTCTCAGCTGAGTGATGATGAGGGTTCAAAGGTTTAGGGTTCTTACTTCTCAATAAGGACTGTTTTGAGTGAAGGCTGTGATGCATAAAAACTTGTCTCTCAACAAATTTTCCTTCGGCAAGTATACCGAATTGTCGTCAAGTAAAACTCACAATAGAGTGAGGTCGAATCCCACAAGGATTGATTGGTCAAGCAATTTTAGTTAGAAGAATCTGCTAGTTGAGCTAAACAGAATTTAGATTGAGATCAGAAATTTAAATGGCTGGAAAGTAAATAACAGAAATTAAAGTGCAGAATCTTAAATGGGGATTTGGGGTAATGAGCATGAAATTAAATGGCAGAAAGTAAAGAGAATGGGTAAGATCAAAAATGGGGAAATTATTGGGTTCAGGAGATGTTGCATTCTCCGGATCAAGTTCATTCTCATCTCTTCCTTAATCAATGCATTCATTAATCTCCTTGGCAATCTTAAGTGATTGGATCCCAATTCCTTGGCAATCCAATCTCTCTAAGCTTGAACAATTGCCCAATTCCTTGATTTAATTGCTCATGGAAAGAGATGAAGTGTGGTCACTGATTATACCACATGCATTTCCAAATCAAAGTGTTGGGAGGATTACATGTCACTATATCCGTCCAAACCCCAATTTGGTCCAACATGAGAAAGCATTTCTAGCATGATCTCCTCATCCCTTTTCCAAGGTTCAAAGGAGATCTAATTATGGAGAGTTTCTTTTCCAAGACAACTAACCAATTGAATTAAGATCGAAAGCTTTCTAGTAAGATCAAGAGAAAAGAAAGAAGAAGAAGAATGAAAACTACAATTGATCCATCAAATTACAACAGAGCTCCCTAACCCAATGAAAGGGGTTTAGTTGTTCATAGCTCTAGAAATGAAAAATGGCAGAAAAGAAGAATCCCTACTAAAAGTGCAGAAAAGTAAATCTATAGAGAGTAGTTCCCAAAAGTGCCAAGCTTCTCTATAGTTCAAAACTACTCCTATATATACTACTCCTCTTGATCTTCTAGTGAGTTCTTCAAGTCTTGGATGTGGGCTTTGGATCTTGGGTTGAAGCAGTTCTCATCTTTAGTGGGCCCAACTTGCAGAGAAATATGAATTAGGCTTTGGGTATTTAGTAAGATTTAACGTTGATTGCCATTGTGGGTTCGAGAACGTTAGTGGCATTCACTTTTTCCACTAACGTTCCAACCTCATATATCCACGTTAAATCCAATGTTAGTGGTCTTAACGTGACCACTAACGTTGCTTTCTCACAATTTGGCCAACGTTATTGGGACTCACTTTTCCCAATAACGTTGGCTTGTACCCCTTCGCGAACGTTAATGGGAATCACTTTTCCCATTAACGTTGCTTAGTGCCCCTTTGTTCCTACGTTAGAGTCCACGTTAGTTGATGACAGGTCATCATATACCCATTTTTCAAGCTAATTTCACTTGTTTTTATTAGTCTTTATGCACTTTCTTTCATCCTAAGTAAGTGATTTGGAATGAAAATGCATAACTTCTTTAAATCAAGCAACTACCATTAAATTGATGCTAAATCATGAGGTTTGAGCTAAAATTAATTAATTTTTAATGAATTATAAACCTTATGAATTTAGAGATACTTTGAGTGGTTGTTTTGGTTTCTTGTAGGTGAAGAAAAGAAGAAAAGAAGAAAAACGTGGCTTAAGAAGTGTGGCCAAGAGATAAGAAGTGTGGCACATGGAAGGGAGGAAGCTACACTGCCCTCCAAGAGAGCACACTGCCCTCCAGGAGAGCAACATAATGAGCCAAACTTTGAAAAACAACATTGCCCTACCCACAACAAGGGCGGAGCACAATTTGATGCCAAGGAACAAAGGGAGCAAAAACTCTGCCCTGCCCTCCTCAAGAGCAATATCGGGCTCATCAAAGAAATAAATTCAAGGAAAAAGCTTACCAATGCTTGCCACAAGGTTCAAACTCATGAGCAAGGGGGAGTGGGGGAGCGCTACTCACAAGCTTGCTTTCAATCTCCCAGGATCGAACACGGCACCATGAGGAAGCAAGGAACTAGGCCCTACTTTGGTGCCAAGAAAACCAAGGAAAAAAAGCAATGTGTGCCTCCACCAAGTTTCGAACTTGGAACCCACCTTTTGGCAACATTGCCCTGCCCTCCACAAGGGCAGGGCAGCATTTTGTGGTGCATGGCCAGCGCACAAGATTGGCGCGCACCAAGGAAGTCTCGGCCAGCAGCAGCACGCACGGGCAGCAAGCTTGGCGCACCATGAAAACTCTGCCCTGCCCTCCACAAGGGCAGGGCAGCATCCTGCAGCATCACACACACCAAGCACGCACGCAATGAGCCGCACGCACCAATTGCTGCTCTGCCCTCCACAAGGGCAAGGCAGCCTCCTGGAAGCCACTTTCTCATGGGCTAAAAATTGGATCAAAAATCCAATTAAATTCATTTCTTCACCAAATCAAAAGCCCATCCAAATTCCGCAATCCAAGAATAGAAAGTGTATAAATAGGAGATAGTTTGATGTAATTAGGACCCTTCTTTTGATTTTTGAACTTTTACATTTTGAGACTTCATTGAGAGCTAGGAACTGAGATTTTAGAGAATTGGGGGGGAGAATTGATCTCTCTTCTTCCTCGTTCTTGCTTGAGCACTTTTTACTTTTCTTGTTTGAGTCTTGGGTGTGAAGAATTGAGGAATTTCTGTCTCAATCTCCATTCAAGATCTCTTTAATTTCTCTACTGCATAATTGAGTTCAATTACATTTCCTTTACTGCTTCTTCTTTAATTTCTTATTAATTGCTTTGTGAATTTGGATTTGGGAAGGCAATTGAGATCTAGACTTTGCTATCTAGTCTTTGGAGTCCTGAGATCCCATTTCCCCTTTTGGTTCTTCTGTGAACCCCTGCTGCAATTAAATTTTCCTTTCTGTTTGAGATCTAACAGAATTCAAATCATTTCTGGCTTTGATAATTGCTGTAATTTAATTTCCCTTGCTTAAATTCTGAAATCCCATTCCTCAAATCCCTTTTCCATTCAAGCAATTTATATTTCTTGCACTTTAAGTTACTGCAATTTACATTTCTTGCACTTTAAGTTTCAGTCATTTAATTTCTTATTCTTTAAGATTCAGCTCTTTTACTTTCAATTCTCTTAAATTTCTGCAATTCACCCCTCTCCCTTTACATTTTCTGCTATTTACTTACTGTTGGATACAAAATCACTCAACCAATACTTGATTCGCTTGACTAAATCAACCACCGAACTAAAATTGCTCAATCCTTCAATCCCTGTGGGATCGACCTCACTCCCGTGAGTTTTATTACTTGATGCGACCCGGTACACTTAACTGTGAGTTTTGTGTTGGATCTTTTTCCACACATCAAGTTTTTGGCGCCGTTGCCGAGGATTGAAATAGATTGACAATGATTAAGTGAAGTGGAGATCTAGATCAAGCACTTTTTCTTTATTTCTAACTAACACACTAACTGTTTGAATTTTTGCTTAAACTAACTAAAACTTCATTCTAGCAATAGATTGAAGTTTCACTGGTTTTCTGGATCTGTGTGTTTCTTATTGTGTGTTTGTATGTCAGGTACAGGAAGAGCTTCCCCTATTTTCTCTGAAATTGACCAAAGAACTCTTCGAAGAATAAGAAGAGCTGAAAGATGGAAGAACGTTATTGGAGAGGAAGAATCTGAGGAGAAATTCCAAGAAATGGAAGGAGATCCATCAAATCCCAATCAACCAGAAGGAGGGGCCAACAATAACCCACAACAAAGAAGAGTACTGGCTTCCTACACATTTGCAAATGCTAGACATTGTGGGAGTAGCATTCTTACCACTAATGTCAATGCAAACAACTTTGAACTAAAGCCACCACTCATCACATTGGTCCAAAACAACTGCTCTTTTGGAAGAGGGCCATTGGAGGACCCGAATCAACATTTATCTACCTTCTTGAGGATTTGTGACACTGTCAAAACAAATGGTGTACCTCCTGACAGTTACAAGTTGCTGCTCTTTCCATTCTCTCTCAGGGACAAAGCCACTCAATGGCTAGAAACATTTCCAAAGGAAAGCATCAACACTTGGGATGATTTGGTGAGCAAGTTTCTTGCCAAATTTTATCCCCCTCAAAGGATCATAAGATTGAAGACTGAGGTGCAGATATTCACTCAAATAGATGCTGAAAATTTATATGAAGCATGGGAAAGATATAAGGCACTGCTGAGGAAATGTCCACCAGAGATGTTCACTGAGTGGGATAAGTTGTAGAACTTCTATGAAGAACTTACTCTGAAAGCTCAAGAGGCACTTGATCACTCAGCTGGAGGATCATTACAACTCATGAAAACTACAGAGGAAGCTCAAAATCTCATTGATATGGTGGCTAACAACCAATATTTCTTTGCTCACCAAAGGCAACGCCAACCATCACAAAGGAGAGGAGTAATGGAGTTGGAAGGAGTAGATTCAATCCTAGCTCAGAACAAAATGATACAGCAGCAAATTCAACAACAGTTTGAGCAGATGGCCAAGAGAATTGATAGTCTTCAGGTTGCATCAGTGAGTGCCACAAGCCAACCATCAACTACTTGGAGGCAAAATGAAGAAATTCAAGAGGAGCAACAGTAAGAGCAAGTCCAATACATGCACAACCAAAATCCTGGAACAAATGAAGTCTATGGTGATACTTACAACCCCTCTTGGAAAAACCATCCCAACCTCAGATGGGGAGACAACCACAATCAAACTCAACAGCCATGGCAAAGGAACTTAAATCAAAACAATTGGAAAAGCACAAATCACAACCAGCAGCCAACTAACCAAAACTTTTACAGAAAACCCCAAAATAATTACCCCAACTCTAACCATTATCCACCCAATAACCAACCAACTAACCAAAACACTCACCATCATCCATCAACACCCCAAAACCAACCAATCTCACAAGACTCTCAGAGGATTACTAATCTGGAGATGCTCATGGAGAAGATGATGAAGAACCAAGAATTGACAACAAAGAACCAAGAAGCTTCCATGAAGAGCCTAGAAAGGCAGATTGGACAAATCTCCAAGCAGATTTTTATTGAAAGACTTTCAAGCTCACTACCAAGTGACACCATTCCTAATCCAAAAGAAGAATGCAAAGTCGTACAATTAAGGAGTGGAAAAACATTGGTGGATGGCAACCAAGGGGCAACCAAGAAACCTACGGAGAGTGACAAAGAGCCAACAGAGAAAGATGGAGCTAACAACAAGGACATAACAAGCAAGAATGTCCCAGAAAAGCTCACAGAAGAAAACAACCAACCAAAGAACTTAAAGAAGGGAAAGCAGATCATGGAAGAACCTATTCCAAAACAGCAGCAAGTGGAAAAGAGTCCTACACCTTCACTACCTTATCCACAGAGATTCCAAAAAGAAGCAAAGGATCAACATTTCCACAAATTCTTTGAGACTTTCAAGAAGCTGGAAATCAACATACCTTTGGCTGAGGCATTGGAGCAAATGCCTCTATATGCCAAGTTCTTAAAGGAGCTCATCAATAAGAAAAGGAGTTGGAATGAGAAGGAGACTATAATGCTCAGTGAAGAATGTAGTGCATTAATAAAAAAAAGGGCTCCCTCCCAAGCTTGAAGATCCTGGAGGTTTCTTCCTACCTTGCACTATTGGAAGCCTATTCATCAACAAGGGGATGTGTGACTTAGGAGCAAGTATAAATCTAATTCCATCTTCTCTAGTGAAAAAGCTTGGCATAGGAGAGGTGAAACCAATACAGATGTCCTTGGAATTGGTGGACCAATCAGTGGTATATCCTAAAGGGTTGATTGAGAACCTTTTAGTTAAGGTTGATAAGTTCATCTTTCTGGTAGATTTTGTGATCCTAGATTCAGCAGAGAATGACAATGACTCCATAATACTTGGTCGACCATTTTTTGCCACTGCTAGAGCCATTGTAGACATAGAGCAGGGAGAGCTAACCCTCAGGATGCATGAAGAGAGCATCACCTTGAAAGTGTTTCCAGAATCACTAAGTAATGAAGAAACAAGAAAGACAAGTGACTGTCTTCCAAGGCAAGCAACCAACAACACAGTAGAACAGAAGAGTGAGCAGGTACAAGGAGGGGAAGGAATTCAAAAAGAGGCCGGGATGATAAACAAAAAGGGAGGTATCACAACTCGAGTCACTGTCAAAGGAGACAGATCAACAAGAAAGAAAAAGAAGAAAAACAAGAAGAAGGCTTACAAAGGGTGGAAGAATAAAAAAATTCCAACTGAAGGATTTTCCAAAGGTGACAAAGTACAATTAGTATATCAACAGCTGGGAACAGAAGATCATTACACTGTCAACCAAGTACTCTCTCTTGAGCACATTGAAATTGAGCATCAAGGCACACAGAGAAAGCTTACAGTGAGAGGGGACAAGTTGAGACATCACCAGCATCAACCACCTTAAAGGGAGTTCAATGTCAAGCTAGTGAGAATAAAAGAGCGCTTCATGGGAGGCAACCCATGATTTAAGATTCCTGTCATTGCTTTTATTCAATAAGTTATGATTACCTGAGCATGATTTTGAACGTTCATATAAATGCATACATTGTTTTGAAGCACATGTCAGACTTCTAAGTTTGGTGTGCCTTAAGGCACACCCAAGCTTATTTTTCAAAAAAAAGGGGGTTATTCTTAGAACATATGCATAGTCCTTTTTGATGAAGCATATGACCAAACACTAAGTTTGGTGTCTGCATGTGTAACAATGTTCAGAAGATCATTTCCTATTCATGGAATCAAAATCATACAGAGAGGGATCATGCATCATTATATTTTTTTTTTTGAAAAAAAACAATATATATATATATATATATATCAATTGTGAAGAATTTACTGCATTGCTAAGCCATCTTCTCAGTAAGAGATAAGTTTGGTGTTCACCAACCTTTAGCAATTCTAATTAAGGGACACAATTGATCATTTATGAAAAAGAAACAAAAAACATTTTTCTTCTTTATTGCAATTCACTTACCAACGTATACATTCATATCCTAAGGCTAGCTGTTTTGGTTTATTCAGGAACAAGAGATTGAGACAAATACAAGGAGAGGCCACGGCTAGGACAAGCTAAGTGAGGAGTGGTCACATGTGCCTAGAAAAGCATGCTCCTTGGGAAGCAAAATTTGCATGCATGCATCATCGAACACCTAAATGCATGCAACCAATGAGAAGAGAATCCTCGTCAAAGCCTCAACAATGCATGCAGACCATTCAATCCATGAACCTTCTGTATGATCAACTCAATCTTAACCCTTCATGAGCACCAACGAACTCCTTCCTCATTCATTATGGTTTTGTTAGAAAGTTTGAAGAATTTGCCTATAAATAGCCATTAGCACTAAATGGTTTACACATTCATTCAAGCTACTTTCACTTGTAAGCCATAATCTCCTCTACTCCCAAAACTAAAACCAACAATTCCCTTATCTTACACAACAAAACCGAGCATCATCCCAAACACAACACATCTTTCCTCTACTCTCACTTTTCCCTTCTTCTCACCTCAAATCTAATGGCCTCCTCAAGTTCAAAAAGAAGGCCGGGAAAGGAACCAATGGTGACCGAGCCTCCATCATATGATGCAAAAAAATTTAGGTCCCAATTCCATGAAGGGAGATATCATAGGTTCATGAAAACAAAGAATGTCATCTATGAGAAGGGCCTTGAGTTGAGGGACGGGGAATACCCCATCATGAGGCAAATTACTAAAGAAAGAAGGTGGGAACTTTTATGTGCTCCTCTTGTTGACATCAGTGCAGTCATGATCAGGGAATTCTATGCAAATGCTGTAAAAGAGAACAAAGATAGTGTCCCCTATACGAGTTATGTCAGAGGAGTTGAAGTGAATTTCAGTCCAGCAGCCATCACAAGGGCCCTGAAGTTAAAAATTATAACTTATGCAGAGCCTAGTTATGAGACCAGATTGCAGATGGAGAACAATCCTGATGAGATCTTGCAATGGTTATGTATGGAAAACACAGACTGGGAAAGAGATTCAAAAGGAATCCCAAGCCACTTGAAGAGAATAAATCTCACTCCTGTGGCCAAGGGATGGTATGAAATAGTAAGGAGATCTATCCTTCCTACTGGAAACGCCTCTTGGGTCACAATCAAACGAGCACTCTTGACATACTGCATCCTACATGGAGGTGAAATCAACCTCGCATAACTCATATCCGACAGTATTCAAGAGATGGCCAACAGCACAAGCAAATCAAGTGGTCTTGGCCATCCAAGTACAATTCTCAGACTATGCAATAAAGCTGGAGTAATCTTTGAAGATGAGGACACAGAAAAAGTGAAAAAAGGGAAAGGAATCACCAAGAGGAGCATGGAAGGGTTGAATGAAGAAGATGATCAAGAGGGAGTGGTAGCTCCCAGACAAAGAAGACCTCAAAGAGAGGGAGAACAAGAGCAAGCTCATGGTGCCATAGACATGAGCCAGCTGCACAGAGCAATTAAAGAGCTATCTCAACAACTCATGCAAACTCAACAAGAGCAAAATCAAGGGCGCCAAGAGCAATATCTAGAGCCCCATCCAGAGTTTCGGGAGCAATATGGGAGGGATAAAGAGGAGCAAGAAGCTTGACAGCGTCAAATGGAGGAGAAGCAAGAGAGATGGCAACAACAAATGATGACTCAGCAGCAAGAGTTTCAAGCACAAATTCTTGAAGGACAAAAAGAGCAATACAAAGAATTCAAAGAATCATATGATAAGCTGTACTTTAGTCAAGCTAAAGCAGGGGAATATAGTCACAACCTGTATCAATGGAAGAATATTCATCACACCATGAGAGAAGTTAGATATGCACAAAGAATGGAGAGTGATGAAAACATACAAGCAAGGTTGGAGTACCTGACCCATAATTTGCCAACACTCAATCCACAGATTAAGCCATTTGAGCAATGCCCTGAATTTGGAGCCAAGCAACAAGCAAGGTCTCATCACTATACGGAGGTAAAATTTAACAGATTGGAAGAAGTTGGGCTCTCAGGACTCTTAGATTCTGTCTGGGATAGAAGATGTCCTGGTGAAGAAATCCGAGACTATTCCAAGCTAGGGAAGAGAAAGAAGAAAAAGGGAGAATCAAGTAGCAGCCACAACCATTAGAAGGTGGCAAAGTTCTTTCATACCTCTTCCTTCATACTTCTAATAAGGAGAAGCATGTCTGAAACATGATATGCCTCCACTGTTTATTTCCTTTTTATTTCATTTTCTTGTACTTTTCCTTGTTCAATAAGTAGCTAGAGAAATGATCTGCATAATGCTTGTCATCCATCACCTAGCTGAATTTTGTTTTGTTTCCCATATGCTTGAATAAAAGAGAATTGTTTGAATTGGAAAGTGAATATCCAATGTTGCATAAGTTAGAATGGAAGTTAATGGTGGTGTATGTGTTTGATTAAATGCATAACTCATAAAATAATTGCTGCATAATATCATTTTCATTTAAGTGTGATCTAGCTTGCTGTTATAAAGGTTCTTATCAGTAAAGAAAAAAAAAAGCCCTTGAGAACAAAAATAAAACAGAAAGAAAAGAAAGAAGAAAAAGCCAATGTGGCAAGAAAAACAAAGAATAAAGGCTGGACACCAATAGCTTGGACCCTAGGACACATGCCTGTGGTGTTCTTGTACTAGGATATGCTTGGATAAGTAAATTCTGAGTGGTATTTCAAAACCCGATCACTCAGATCAACTGATTTGGGATGGCCAATTGAAAGTCCACAATAAAGAGCAACCTAGATACAGAATATTTAGTTATCCAAAGAGATGCTGGGCATCAATGATCCTAGGAAGAAATAGTGAGCCATGTGTCTGTGGTGGAAAGATGTTGAGTAAAAATAAAGCCAAAGGCTACTACTGCAACATTAGACACCAAGCCTCCAAAAGAATAACAAGCTTGTTAAGCAACACGAGAAAAGAAAAGTTAGCAAGGGAACAAAGAAAGAATAAACCTTATAACAGCAAGTTTAGTAAGCCTTTGAGGAAAAATGTATATTATGTAACAGCAACAATAATTGAGTTATCATTGTCTGCATAAAAACTCCATGAATCAAGTTCTGCTATGTGCCTAATAAGGATATGTTTTCTTTTCTTGTTCATTTCATTTTCTCTTAGTTTTGATGCCTGCTTGGGGACAAGCAAGAATTAAGTTTGGTGTTGTGATGACAGGTCATCATATACCCATTTTTCAAGCTAATTTCACTTGTTTTATTAGTCTTTATGCACTTTCTTGCATCCTAAGTAAGTGATTTGGAATGAAAATGCATAACTTCTTTAAATCAAGCAACTACCATTAAATTGATGCTAAATCATGAGGTTTGAGCTAAAATTAATTAATTTTTAATGAATTATAAACCTTATGAATTTAGAGATACTTTGAGTGGTTGTTTTGGTTTCTTGTAGGTGAAGAAAAGAAGAAAAGAAAAACGTGGCTTAAGAAGTGTGGCCAAGAGATAAGAAGTGTGGCACATGGAAGGGAGGAAGCTACACTGCCCTCCAAGAGAGCACACTGCCCTCCAGGAGAGCAACATAATGAGCCAAACTTTGAAAAGCAACATTGCCCTGCCCACAACAAGGGCGGAGCACAATTTGATGCCAAGGAACAAAGGGAGCAAAAACTCTGCCCTGCCCTCCTCAAGAGCAATATCGGGCTCATCAAAGAAATAAATTCAAGGAAAAAGCTTACCAATGCTTGCCACAAGGTTCGAACTCATGAGCAAGGGGGAGTGGGGGAGCGCTACTCACAAGCTTGCTTTCAATCTCCCAGGATCGAACACGGCACCATGAGGAAGCAAGGAACTAGGCCCTACTTTGGTGCCAAGAAAACCAAGGAAAAAAAGCAGCGTGTGCCTCCACCAAGTTTCGAACTTGGAACCCCACCTTTTGGCAACATTGCCCTGCCCTCCACAAGGGCAGGGCAGCATTTTGTGGTGCATGGCCAGCGCACAAGATTGGCGCGCACCAAGGAAGTCTCGGCCAGCAGCAGCACGCACGGGCAGCAAGCTTGGCGCACCATGAAAACTCTGCCCTGCCCTCCACAAGGGTAGGGCAGCATCCTGCAGCATCACACACACCAAGCACGCACGCAATGAGCCGCACGCACCAATTCCTGCTCTGCCCTCCACAAGGGCAGGGCAGCCTCCTGGAAGCCACTTTCTCATGGGCTAAAAATTGGATCAAAAATCCAATTAAATTCATTTCTTCACCAAATCAAAAGCCCATCCAAATTCCACAATCCAAGAATAGAAAGTGTATAAATAGGAGATAGTTTGATGTAATTAGGACCCTTCTTTTGATTTTTGAACTTTTACATTTTGAGACTTCATTGAGAGCTTGGAACTGAGATTTTAGAGAATTGGGGAGGAGAATTGATCTCTCTTCTTCCTCGTTCTTGCTTGAGCACTTTTTACTTTTCTTGTTTGAGTCTTGGGTGTGAAGAATTGAGGAATTTCTGTCTCAATCTCCATTCAAGATCTCTTTAATTTCTCTACTGCATAATTGAGTTCAATTACATTTCCTTTACTGCTTCTTCTTTAATTTCTTGTTAATTGCTTTGTGAATTTGGATCTGGGAAGGCAATTGAGATCTAGACTTTGCTATCTAGTCTCTGGAGTCCTGAGATCCCATTTCCCCTTTTGGTTCTTCTGTGAACCCCTGCTGCAATTAAATTTTTCTTTCTGTTTGAGATCTAACAGAATTCAAATCATTTTTGGCTTTGATAATTGCTGTAATTTAATTTCCCTTGCTTAAATTCTGAAATCCCATTCCTCAAATCCCTTTTCCATTCAAGCAATTTATATTTCTTGCACTTTAAGTTACTGCAATTTACATTTCTTGCACTTTAAGTTTCAGTCATTTAATTTCTTGTTCTTTAAGATTCAACTCTTTTACTTTCAATTCTCTTAAATTTCTGCAATTCACCCCTCTCCCTTTACATTTTCCGCTATTTACTTACTGTTGGATACAAAATAACACAACCAATACTTGATTCGCTTGACTAAATCAACCACCGAACTAAAATTGCTCAATCCTTCAATCCCTGTGGGATCGACCTCACTCCCGTGAGTTTTATTACTTGATGCGACCCGGTACACTTGCCAGTGAGTTTTGTGTTGGATCGTTTTCCACACATCATTAGTATAGCTAACGTGACTCTTAACGTAGGTGTGATCAACCTTCGAGAGCGTTAGTGACACTCACCTTTGTCACTAATGCTCCAAATGCCACATTCTCTACGTTGGAACTCATATTAACTAAGTTAACGTGGCTCTTAACGTAGTAGTGATGCCATCATCCAACGTTAGTGACAAAAGTGAGTGTCACTAACGTTGGCTCTTTGATCTCAACTCCATGTTAACTTTCACGTTAATAGTCTTAACGTGAAAGTTAACGTAGGCAATGATAGTTGGTCCAACATTAGTGACAAAAGTGAGTGTCACTAACGTTGGCTTTTGTTTTCCTCTTCCACGTTAGAGTTCACGTTAACTAAGTTAACGTGACTCTTAACGTGGATCATTGCCAAGTTCTCCAACGTAAGTGGTGTTCACATTTTCTCTTAACGTTGGAGTTTCTTTTTCTTCTACGTTAACTACCATGTTAACTTAGTTAACGTGGCAAGTAACGTGAGCTTTGGATGGCTTCACAGGCATTATTGGTGATCATTTTTCTCATTAACGTTGCAAGCTTTACCATTCCACGTTAGTGTTCATGTTAACTAGGTTAACGTGAATACTAACGTGGTTCTTCCTTGCTTCCTTTGCCCTCAAAACAAGCAATTAAAGTGCATCAAAGCTCTAGCAAAAGTCATGAGATTATGCATTATCAATTTATCATGCAATTCTAGCAAAATACTCATGAAATTATGCAAAGTTCACAAAAGTTACTTGAATCAAGGTGTAAGTGTAATTTCATCCAAAACTTGCCTTATTCACTAAGAAAATGCATGAAACTACCCTAAAACAGTAAAGAAAAGGTCAGTAAAACTGGCCTAGATGCCTTGGCATCACATCACCAAACTTAAAGCTTGCTTGTCCCTAAGCAAGTACTGAAGCATAAGAAGAATGAAATGAAATAACAAGAAGATAAAATAGAAGTAGCATTCCTGGTTTTTGGGGTTTCATGCATAGCAACTTAGGTTCTTTCCCTTTAGGTTTCAAGCCTTTATCAAATCCTTAGTCACTTTCTTGATTGCATCCTTTGAGACTTCTTTCTTATTGATCCTTCCTTCTTTTTCAAAGTTATTTTTCTTTTTGCTAAGTGCTTTGTAAGAGGGCGACTCTTTATGATAAGCTTTCAGCCAACACTTCCAAACCAGTTGGTTTTAAGGTGCTAGATGTTAAGACACCCCTAAGGACCTACTCCCTCAAGTCTCTTTCCCTCATACATACACACCACAGGCATATGGTTTGTTATTTTTCCTTTCTTGAGACCTTGGTGTCCAGCACCTCTTTGGGTTACTAAGTGTTTTGTAGCAAAGGTTGCTCTTGATAGTGGACTTTCAGCTGATAATCCCGGATTAGTTAATCCAAGTTACCAAGTGATAATGCACCCCTCAGAGCTTATTCATCCAAGTATATCTTTTGTACTTAAACACCACAGACACATGCCTCAATTTCGAAACCCTTGATGCCTAGCATTGTTTCTTATTGTGTTTCTTTCCTTTTCACTTTTATTGCTCTTCCTCTTTTCTTATTGGGATCTTATTGTTTAGCTAGTCTCAAAAGGTGTGTCTCAAACAAAGGACTTAGGATAGATAGTTGCTTTCTTTCTTTACTTGGTGAATGGTGCGCGAAATTGTGAACAATACTTTTCACAACTCTCATAATCCCCGGTCATGAACCCCAAAAACTTGGTAGTTCAATCCCATGGCATTACACAACTTCGCACAACTAACCAGCAAGTGCACTGGGTCGTCCAAGTAATACCTTACGTGAGTAAGGGTCGATCCCACGGAGATTGTTAGTATGGAGCAAGCTATGGTCATCTTGCAAATCTTAGTCAGGCAGACTCAAATGTATATGGTGATGAACAAAAATAACATAAAAGATAAAGATAGAGATACTTATGTATATCATTGGTAGGAACTTCAGATAAGCGCATGAAGATGCCTTCCCTTCCGTCTCTCTGCTTTCCTACTGTCTTCATCCAATCCTTCTTACTCCTTTCCATGGCAAGCTCGTGTAGGGTTTCACCGTTGTCAATGGCTACCTCCCATCCTCTCAGTGAAAGCGATTGCATATGCTCTGTCACAGCATAGCGGAATTCAGCTGTCGGTTCTCGGTCAGGCCGGAATAATATCCATCGATACTTTTGCGTCTGTCACTAACGCCCCGCCTGCTAGGAGTTTGAAGCACGTCACAGTCATTCAGTCATTGAATCCTACTCAGAATACCACAGACAAGGTTTAGACCTTCCGGATTCTCTTGAATGCTGCCATCAGTTCTCGCCTATACCACGAAGACTCTGATCTCACGGAATGGTTGGCTCATTTGTCAGGCGAGCACTCGGTTGTCAGGCGATCAACCATGCATCGTGCAATCAGGAATCCAAGAGATATTCACTAGAGCCTTGGTTGTTTGTAGAACAAGAGTGGTTGTCAGTCACCTTGTTCATAAGTGAGAATGATGATGAGTGTCACGGATCATCACATTCATCAAGTTGAAGAACAAGTGATATCTTGGAACAAGAACAAGCGGAATTGAATGGAAGAACAATAGTAATTGTATTAATACTCGAGGTACAGCAGAGCTCCACACCTTAATCTATGGTGTGTAGAAACTCCACCGTTGAAAATACATAAGAACAAGGTCTAGGCATGGCCGAATGGCCAGCCTCCCAAATGATCTAAGAACTAGATGTCCAAAGATTCCTCTATGAAAATACAATAGTAAGAGGTCCTATTTATAAGAAACTAGTAGCCTAGGGTGTACAGAGATGAGTAAATGACATAAAAATCCACTTCCGGGCCCACTTGGTGTGTGCTTGGGATGAGCAATGAAGCAATTTCGTGTAGAGACTCTTCTTGGAGTTAAACGCCAGCTTTTATGCCAGTTTGGGCGTTTAACTCCCATTTAGGTGCCAGTTCCGGCGTTTAACGCTGGAATTTCTTGAGGTGACTTTGAACGCCGGTTTGGGCCATCAAATCTTGGGCAAAGTATGGACTATCATATATTGCTGGAAAGCCCAGGATGTCTACTTTCCAACGCCGTTGAGAGCGCGCCAATTGGGCTTCTGTAGCTCCAGAAAATCCACTTCGAGTGCAGGGAGGTCAGAATCCAACAGCATCTGCAGTCCTTTTCAGTCTCTGAATCAGATTTTTGCTCAGAACCTTCAATTTCAGCCAGAAAATACCTGAAATCACAGAAAAATACACAAACTCATAGTAAAGTCCAGAAAAGTGAATTTTAACTAAAAACTAATAAAAATATACTAAAAACTCAACTAAAACTACCAAAAACATACTAAAAACAATGCCAAAAAGTGTATAAATTATCCGCTCATCAGTGAACCAACTTAGCTTACTAATCATCCTACCATAAACATTCAGAATGCACTTCACACAATAACTCCACTCTTGTTCTTTTTATAACATTTTCTTTTTAATTAACTTAAAGAGACAAGCATACAAGTAAGAAAGGTGAAAGTGAACACTTAGGACATTAAGCTAGCACACTTAGCCTAAGCAATAAAACTTAAATGCATATTTGAAAGTCCTAAACTACCATGGAAGCATGTTCTATTTCATACATGATTTTCCTTATTTAAAGCTTTGAAAAAGGTAAACTAAGAAGGAACTTCACCACCTTTCACTTATTGGTATGCTCATGTTCTTCTGCTCCCTTGGGATTCTCCTTGATTACTTGAGTCTCCATTCCCCTTGCGCTTCCACATCAGCTTTTTCCAGAAACCGGCATCCTCCATCTTCTTCTTCAATGCTTCCTTTTGCTGTTTCACCTTCCCCTCTTCTTGTTCTGTTAAGTTCTTGCGAACTTCCTCATAACTTGGGATGTTGGGGTGCAAGTGATGCATATGCTCAGTCATATAGTTTAACCTTGCCTGAGTATTGGCGCTGAATTCTTCTCGATGCAGTTGCCTTTCTTCATTGAGCACATTGAATTCGTTGAATGCTTTCATCTGATTCATCTGGCGTTGATTGAGTTCCTGGAGGCATTTATCTTGGCTTTCTTGCCTTTCAGACACTTGACTGATGGCTTGAGTGAGCTGAGAGTAGTGCTCTTGTTGCTGCTCCATTAGCTGTTTCTGCCATTCCTTTTATTGATTCATCCAATTTGTTAGCATTTCCTCTTGACGATCCATTCTCTGAGATTGAAATTGCAGTTGTTGTTCTTGTCCTTCCATGTATATTCTTGATAAATCGTCAATGGCTCCTCGGATGTGACCCAAATTGATGTTGGTTGGGTCATAATACCCTTCTTGATGCTGTTCTGTTGGTTGGGTTTCTTCTTGGATAGGTTCTTCCTCTTGTGCTTCTTCTGATGCCCTCTTCCTTAGATGGGGTCTTTTCTGCTATTGAGCTGGAGTCACATGGGTTATGCGTTGGAGTGTAAGTGATCTCCCAAGACCTACCCAAGTTGGATTGTTGTCTTCAAAGACAACCTTGGCTTTCATGCATAATCTAAGGATGGTGCTGGGGTACCAAAGTCTAGCACCTGAATCTTTCTTCTCGGCTGATTCTTGAATTCCCTCAGCTATAATTTCATGCACATTGATGCTTCCACCCTTTATTAAACAATGTACCATGGTAGCTCGAGCAATATTGACCTCAGAATTGTTTGCGGCTGGAAGGATAGATCATCTCACAAGCTCAAACCATCCCTTGGCTTCTGGGATGAGGTCTCCTCTCCTGATGAACCGGGGCCTCATATCCGAATACCTTTCCCAATCAGATCCCACAATGCATATGTCACCTACAATTTCTTCCAGTTCATCATTGTCGGGGCCATTGTTCATTCTTTCTTGGTACCCGAGCTCAACAAATTGTGGTGCTTTCAGATGAAGAGTTCTAATTATAGCATTTGGGCTGAAATCTACCTCTGTTCCTCTTACATAGCTTTTGAAGGTAGGGGTTATGGTCTTGTCTTCTCTAACCACATTTGCATAAAATTCCCTTATGAGAGTTTCATTTACCCTTGCTTCTGGGTTAGTGAGCTTTTGCCAACCCCTTTTCTCAATCTTCTCCCGAATTTGTGGACATTTATCTTTGTTGAACTGGAATGTTGATTCAGGCAGTATCTTCTTATCCTTTATTCGTTCGAATTCGAGCTCATAGAAGGCTGTTTTGAATCTCCCGGCGTTGAAGGAAGGCTACTCCATGGGTTCCTTTCCTCTTCGCCTTTTGGAACTTGATGATGCCATGTAGGATAGTTGATATATTGGTTAGTTCTCAAGATGGTTAGGAGGGTGTGTGTGAAGCCTTTGGTGGAGGATATGCCCGAAAGGAGGGAGTGGGAAGGGTGAGAATAAGTGTGTATGGAGAGATTGTGTGAAGGGGTTTATATAAAAAGATGGCAATTGATTGAAGGGTGTGGATTGATAGTGTTGTTTGATAATGGACGGTTGGGGTTTTGGATTGAATGAGCACAAGGATCACCTCCTTTATGGGGATCTTGGTTCGGTCTTCAAAATTATCTATTCCCAATGTTGCATGGCAACACTTCCAAGGACATTCCCCATGAAGACAAGTGTGAAATTCCCTTGGCCGAATCTCCCTTCTTCAATTGCCCTATCAAGTACCATCAATGTCCTTTTTGATTCCCTATACATGAAAAGAAAATGCGATGGGTTATTTGAAATTTTTGGTGGGAAAAAGTAAATGTGAACTAAAAAAAAAATTCTTTTTCTTTTGTTTTTTTTTTACATGACTAAATGCTTTATATGAATGCAAATCAATCAACCATTAAGCTTCCCATGCATGCATGTTGGTACACCAAACTTGTTTGTGATCACATGGTGCAACAAGTTTGGGGAATAAATCTTCCTCATAGGGTGTGTTCAAACCTCACTTGGTGTGCTTTGAACACCAAACTTATCATGTACTATACATTGCATGTAGAGGAGCTTTATATTAGTTGTCAAAATTGATTTGAAATTTCATGGAAATTGTCTTATTACTACTATTAAAGATTTAAGAAAGAGGTATAGAACATGAGTTGCCTCCCATGAAGCGCTTCTTTAACGTCATTAGCTTGACGGTTGACCCTTGTCAGGGTGGTTAGTGGTGCTTGAAATCTTCTCCTCTTGCAGTGAACCTATGTCCATTGGCTTTGTTGATAAGCTCCATATGCTCTAAGGACAAGATTTTGTTGATAGTGTATACAGGAGGCAGCTGAGATGGAATAGTGGGGAGGTGAGGTGGTATAGATGAAAAGTATGTAGAGATCACTTTATCACCTGGTGAGAAATTTTCTGTAGGGATCTTTTTGTTTCTCCATCTTCTGGGTACTTTCTTCCTTGTCTCAATTGATGTTGTCTTGCTTTCTATAGATTCTTTCCCTAAGGACTCTTTGTTGCTAGCTTTGCATGAATCTGGTGGTTTTGGTTCCCTTTGGATTACCTTTGAATGTGGTTCTTCCTGAATATATGGCTTCCCATCCAATATGGTTTTCAATTGTGTTGTTTGTGATTTCTTGTTTGTTTCTTGCATCAGTGCTTCATTCTGCTCTTCTCTTGATTCTTTGTTCTCTTAACTTGATTCTTATGAGAGGTTGAAAACATTGAAAGTGAGCTGCTCATCATGTATTCTCATCACTAGCTCTCCTCGCTCTACATCTATAAGTGCTCTGGCTGTGGCTAGGAATGGTCTTTCCAGAATGATGGGGTAAATAAGATTCTCATCCATTTCCAGAACAACAAAATCTGTGGGAAGATAGTAGCTCCCAACCTTAACCAGTACATTTTCTACCGCTCCTATTGCTTGTTTTTTAGTTTTGTCAGCCAATCTGATGATTACATCAATAGGAGTTAGCTCATTGATTTGGAGCTTCTTCATGAGGGAGAGAGGCATTAAGTTGATACTTGCTCCCAAGTCACAAAGTCCTTTGTCAATCATTGTTTCTCCTATGGCACAAGGAATGTGGAAACTCCCTGGATCCTCCTTCTTTGTGGGTGGCCCTGGTTGAATGAGAGCACTGCAATCCCTATTCATTTTTATGGTTTGTCCACCCTTCAATGGACTTTTTCTGGCTAGTAGCTCCTTTATATACTTAATGTAGAAAGGCATTTGCTGGAGAGCTTTGATAAATGGTATATTTACATCAAGAGATGCAAACATATCAAGGAACCTTGAGTACATTCTCCCTGCTACACCACCTTTTAACATGTGAGGAAATGGTGCATATGGGTTCAATACCTCCTTCTTCTTCAGCTCTTCCTTGGATGTGGGTTGGGGTGTATAGCTTCCTTCATCACTTGTGGTTATCATTTTGCATTCTTCCCATCTCACCTTCTTTGTTTCTCCTCTTGGATTCTTCTCTGTATCACTGGGGAATCCATCAGTGGGTTTGGGAATTTGTTGAGATAGATACCCTACTTGGGACTCCAATCTCTTGATGTTTTCTCCTTGGTTCTTGATATTGGCTCGCACTTCTTCCTTAAACACTTTGTTGTCTTGGATTTCTCTGTATAAGTTTTCAAGTAGAACCTCAATCTTTGAGAGCCTATCCTTGGTTATTGATGGTGGGTTGAGATTAGGTGGTTGAGAAGATTGGTTATATGGACGTTGGTAATATCTCTGTGAGGTGTTTTGATGAGTTGCATTGTTGTTAGAGTTGAGGTTGTGGTGTCTATGGTCTTACCCTTGGTCTTGTTGGTTTCCCCACCCAAAGTTAGGGTGATTTCTCCATCCAGAGTTGTAAGTTTTGGAGTATGGATCATGGACTTGTCTAGGTGAGTTTCCAACATAATTGGCTTGCTCCCAGTCACCTTCTTCTCCTATGTTTACTCCTTCTTGAGCTGATGATTGATGATAGGTCATCATATACCCATTTTTCAAGCTAATTTCACTTGTTTTACTAGTCTTTATGCACTTTCTTGCATCCTAAGTAAGTGATTTGGAGTGAAAATGCATAACTTCTTTAAATCAAACAACCACCATGAAATTAATGTTAACTCATGAGGTTTAAGCTGAATTTAATTGATTTTTAATTAATTTATAAGCCTTGTGAATTTAGTGATACTTTGAGTGGTTGTTTTGGTTTATTGTAGGTGAAGAAAAGAAGAAAAGAGGAAGCGTTGCTTAAGAAAGCGTGGCCCAAAAGAGAAAAAGTGTGGTGCATAAAAGGAGGAAGCAAGCATTGCCCTCCACAAGGGCACACTGCCCTCTAGGAGGGCAACATAAGGAAACAAGGCTTGAGAGGCAACACTGCCCTGCCCACAACAAGGGCAGAGCACAAATTGGTGCCATGAATCAAGAAGAACAAAACACTGCCCTGCCCTCCTCAAGGGCAATATCGGGCTCACTAGAGGAAGAAATCCAAAGAAAAAGTTCACCATTGCTTGCCACAAGGATCGAACACGGCACCATGAGGAATCAAAGAACTAAGCCTTACTTTGGTGCCAAGAAAATCAAGGAAAAAGTGTAGCGTGTGCATTGCCCGAGTTTCGAACACGGGACTTCAAGTTGGAAACATTGCCCTGCCCTCCACAAGGGCAGGGCAGCATTTTGTTGTAACACGGCCAGTGCACCATTCTGGCGCACCAAGGGAAGTCTCGGCAGCACCAACAGCACGCACGGGCATCATTCTGGCGCACCAAAAATTCCTGCCCTGCCCTCCACAAGGGCAGGGCAGCTTCCTGCAGCACCAACACGCATGCACCAAGGCACCAACAGCCGCATGCATCATTTTCTGCCCTGCCCTCCACAAGGGCAGGGCAGCCTCCTGGAAGCAAATATTCTTGGGCCAAAAATTGAATTAAAAATCCAATTTAATTCAGTTCTTCACCAAATCAAAAGCCCATTCAAATCCCAAGATCCAAGAATAGAAAGTGTATAAATAGGAGCTAGTTTGATGTAATTAGGACTTTTGGACTTTTGCTTTGAGCTTTGAAGATCCACTTTTATTTTGCAATTTTTGACTTTTCTTTGAGAGACTTCACCGAGATTTCTGAGAATTTGGGAGGAGAATTGATCTCTCTTCTTCCTGGTTCTTGCTTGGGCATTTTTACTTTTCTTGTTTGAGTCTTGGGTGTTAAGAATTGAGGAAATTCTGTCTCAATCTCCACTCAAGAGCTCTTTAATTTCTCTTCTGCATAATTGAGTTCAATTACATTCCCTTTACTGCTTCTTCTTTAATTTCTTGTCAATCGCTTTGGGAATTTGGATCTGGGAAGGCAATTGAGATCTAGACTTTGCTATCTAGTCTCTGGAGTCCTGAGATCACATCTTCCTTTAGGTTCTTCTGTGAACCTCTGCTGCAACTCAATTTCCTTTCTGTTTGAATTCTAAGTATTTCCAATTCATCTTCTACTTTATTACTTGCTGCAATTTAACTTCCATTGCTTAAATTCTGAAATCCCAATCCTCAAATCCCTTTTTCATTCAAGCGATTTATATTTCTTGCACTTTAAGTTACTGCAATTTACATTTCTTGCACTTTAAGTTTCAGTCATTTAATTTCTTGTTCTTTAAGATTCAGCTCTTTTACTTTCAGTTTTCTTTAATTTCTGCAATTCTTCCCTTCCCCTTTACATTTTCTGTTATTTACTTCCTGTCAAATACAAATCACTCAACCAAAACTTGATTCGCTTGACTAAATCAACCACTGAACTAAAATTGCTCAATCCTTCAATCCCTGTGGGATCGACCTCACTCATGTGAGTTATTATTACTTGATGCGACCCGGTACACTTGCCGGTGAGTTTTGTGTCGGATCGTTTTCCGCACATCAAGTTTTTGGCACCGTTGCCGGGGATTGAAATAGATTGACAATGATTACGTGAAGTGGAGATCTAGATCAAGCACTTTTTCTTTAATTTTAACTAACACACTAACTGTTTGCATTTTTGCTTAAACTAACTAAAACTTCACGCTAGCAATAGATTGAAGTTTCACTGGTTTTCTGGATCTGTGTGTTTCTATTGTGTGTTTGTATGTCAGGTACAGGAAGAGCCTCCCCTATTCTCTCTGTACTTGACCAAAGAACTCTTCGAAGAATAAGAAGAGCTGAAAGAGAGAAGAACGTTATTGGAGAGGAAGAATCTGAGGAGGAATTCCAAAAAATGGAAGGAGATCCATCAAATCCCAATCAACTAGAAGGAGGGGCCAACAACAACCAACAACAAAGAAGAGTACTGGCTTCCTACACATTTGCAAATGCTAGACACTGTGGGAGTAGCATCCTTACCCCCAATGTCAATGCAAACAACTTTGAACTAAAGCCACAGCTCATCACACTGGTTCAAAACAATTGTTCTTTTGGAGGAGGGCCATTGGAGGATCCAAATCAACATCTATCTACCTTTTTAAGGATTTGTGACACTGTCAAAACCAATGGTGTGCCTCCTGACAGTTACAAGTTACTGCTCTTTTCATTCTCTCTCAGAGATAAAGCCACTCAATGGCTAGAAACATTTCCAAAGGAAAGCATCAACACTTGGGATGATTTGGTGAGCAAGTTTCTTGCCAAATTTTATCCCCCTCAAAGGATCATAAGATTGAAGACTGAGGTGCAGACATTCACTCAAATGGAGGCTGAGAATTTATACGAAGCATGGGAAAGATATAAGGCACTATTGAGGAAATGTCCACCAGAGATGTTTACTGAGTGGGATAAGTTGCAGAACTTCTATGAAGGACTTACTCTGAAAGCTCAAGAAGCACTTGATCACTCAGCTGGAGGCTCACTACAACTCATGAAAACTACAGAGGAAGCTCAAAACCTCATTGATATGGTGGCCAACAACCAATATTTCTTTGCTCATCAAAGGCATCGCCAACCATCACAAAGAAGAGGAGTCATGGAGTTGGAAGGAGTGGATTCAATTCTAGCTCAGAACAAGATGATGCAGCAGCAGATTCAACAACAGTTTGAGCAAATGGCCAAAAGGATTGATGGCCTGCAAGTAGCATCAGTAAGTGCCACAAGCCAACCATCAACCACATGGGTGCAAAGTGAAGAAACTCAAGAGGAGCAACAGCAAGAGCAAGTCCAATACATGCACAACCAAAATCTTGGAACAAATGAAGTCTATGGTGATACTTACAATTCATCTTGGAAGAACCATCCCAACCTCAGATGGGGAGACAACCACAATCAAACTCAGCAACCATGGCAAAGAAACTCAAATCAAAACAATTGGAAAAACACAAACCACAACAACCAGCCAAACACTAACCAAAATACATACAGAAAACCACAAAACACTTACCCCAACTCAAACCATTATCCACCCAATAACCAACCAACTAACCAAAACACCTACCATCATCCAACAACACCCCAAAACCAACCCATCTCACAAGAATCCCAGAGGATTACTAATCTAGAGCTGCTCATGGAGAAAATGATGAAAAACCAAGAATTGACAACAAAGAACCAAGAAGCTTCCATGAAGAACTTAGAAAGGCAGATTGGACAAATCTCCAAGCAGATTTCTATTGAGAGACCCTCAAGCTCGCTACCAAGTGACACCATTCCTAACCCAAAGGAAGAATGCAAAGTCGTGCAATTAAGGAGTGGAAAGATATTAGTGGATGGCAACCAAGGAGCAACTAAGGAGCTCTTGGAGAATGACAAAGAGTCAACAGAGAAAGATGAAGCTAACAACAAGGACATAACAAGCAAGAATGTCCCAGAAAAGCTCACAGAAGAAAACAACCAACCAAAGAACTCAAGGAAGGGAAAGCAGATCATGGAAGAACCAAATCCAAGACAGCAGCAAGTGGAAAAGAGTCTTACACCTCCACTACCTTATCCACAGAGATTCCAAAAAGAAGCAAAGGATAAACATTTTCACAAATTCCTTGAGACTTTCAAGAAGCTGGAAATCAACATACCTTTAGCTGATGCATTGGAGCAAATGCCTCTATATGCCAAGTTCTTAAAAGAGCTCATCAACAAGAAAAGAGACTGGAACGAGAAGGAGACGGTAATGCTCAGTGAGGAATGTAGCGCTGTGCTCCAAAAAGGAATTCCACCAAAGCTCAAAGATCCAGGGAGTTTTGTAGTATCATGCACCATAGGCAAACTAACCTTAGACAAAGCCCTCTGTGATCTTGGAGCTAGTATCAACTTAATGCCCCTGTCCATGATGAAGAATCTTGCTATAGAAGAACTCAAACCCACCAGGATGTCACTAGTCATGGCCGACAGATCAATCAAGACACCCAATGAAATTGTAGAAAATCTGTTAGTGAAGGTTGGAAAGTTTATATTCCCTGTGGATTTTGTGATCTTGGACACCGACGAGGAAGGAAACAATTCAATCATCTTGGGAAGACCATTTCTAGCAACTGCGAGAGCCATTATAGATGTGGAAAAAGGAGAAATGATCTTCAGAGTACACAATGAGCAAATGATCATAAATGTTTTCAAGTCAATGCAACACCCTCCTGAGCAGGAAGATTATTTAAGAGTGGCTATGATAGAGAGCCTGGTGGAAGAAATGTTAGACACTAATCAGCATGAGCAAGAAGAAGAAAATCAAGAAACAGTAGAGGAACACGCAGCTGAGATCTCTATTGACAAAGAGGTGGAACCAAGCAAGAAAGAAGAAGTGCAAAAACAAGAATTAAAGCCATTACCTTCCCATCTCAAATACGCATTTCTTGGCACTTCAGAGAGCTTCCCAGTGATCATCAACTCATCCTTGACAAGGAAAGAAGAAGGAGAGCTTCTTGATGTTCTCAGAGCTCACAAGGATGCTTTAGGATGGACCATTGATGGTCTGAAAGGCATTAGCCCTGCAGTGTGTATGCATAAAATTCTCTTAGAGGACAATTCCAAAGCAGTAATTCAACCTCAGAGAAGGTTAAATCCTGCAATGAAGGAAGTTGTCCAGAAGGAAGTAATGAAATTGTGGAATGCAGGGATAATATATCCTATCTCCGACAGCTCATGGATAAGCCCAGTTCAAGTAGTACCAAAGAAGGGTGGAATGACAGTCATTATCAATGAGAAAAGTGAACTCATCCCCACAAGGACCGTGACAGGATGGAGGATGTGTATTGACTATAGGAGGCTAAATGATGCCACACGCAAAGATCATTTTCCACTTCCTTTCATTGATCAGATGCTTGAAAGGTTGGCTGGCCATGCTTACTATTGCTTCCTGGATGGCTATTCTGGGTATAATCAGATAGTGGTAGATCCAAAGGACCAAGAAAAGACTTCATTCACATGCCCAGTTGGAGTTTTCGCTTTTAGAAGAATGCCATTTGGACTATGCAATGCCCCAGCCACTTTTCAAAGGTGTATGCTCTCCATTTTTTCAGATATGGTCGAAAAGTTTTTAGAGGTTTTCATGGATGACTTTTCTGTTTTTGGTGATAATTTCAATACTTGCCTGAAACATCTAACTCTTGTTTTGAAACGGTGCTAAGAAACTAATTTGGTTTTGAACTGGGAGAAGTGCCATTTCATGGTGCCTGAGGGGATTGTTCTTGGTCATAAAGTTACAAGAAAAGGGATAGAGGTTGACAAGGCAAAGGTGGAAATTATAGAAAAGCTCCCTCCACCAACTAATGTGAAATCTGTTAGAAGTTTCTTGGGGCATGCAGGATTTTATAGAAGGTTTATCAAGGATTTTTCTAAAATAGCCAAACCTTTGAGTAATCTGTTAATGATTGATAATCCTTTTGTTTTTGATGAAAATTGCCAGCATGCCTTTGAAACTTTAAAACACAAACTCACAACAGCACCAATTATCACACCTCCGGATTGGGAACTACCCTTTGAACTCATGTGTGATGCAAGTGATATTGCAATTGGTGCTGTACTTGGACAGAAGAAGGGAAATTTGCATCATGTCATATATTATGCAAGTAAAGTATTGAATGAGGCTCAAAAAAATTACACCACAACAGAGAAGGAATTGTTAGTTGTAGTCTATGCATTTGATAAGTTTAGATCATACTTGATAGAATCTAAAATTGTGGTTTATACTGATCATGCTGCCCTCAAGTATTTGATGTCAAAGCAGGATGCTAAACCAAGACTTATCAGGTGGATACTACTCCTACAGGAGTTTGACATTGAGGTAAGGGACAGGAAAGGCACTGAAAACCGAGTTGCTGATCATTTGTCAAGGCTGCCACAAGAAACGATTCAAAAAGCCTCACCACCTGTGAATGAAAGCTTCCCAGATGAACACTTATTGCTGGTTCAACAAACACCATGGTTTGCTGACATAGCAAATTACAAAGTGGGGAGAAAAATACCTCAAGAATTCTCTAAGCAACAAGTGAAGAAGCTAATCAATGAAGCAAGAAAGTTTTTATGGGATGAACCTTTTCTGTTCAAAAGATGTTCTAATGGAGTAATTAGGAGATGTATCCCTGAAAGTGAAACAAGAGATATATTGTGGCATTGCCATGGTTCAGCTTATGGTGGACATTTTGGTCCAGAAAGAACAGCTGCAAAGATATTGCAAAGTGGGTTCTATTGGCCAACTATTTTCAAGGATGCTAGAGAATTTGTCCACCAATGTAATGAATGCCAGAGAGCAGGAGGATTGACAAGAAGGAATGATATGCCGTAGAATTTCATTTTGGAATTAGAATTATTTGATTTATGGGGCATTGATTTCATGGGACCCTTTCCCCCTTCCTATTCCTTCAGATATATATTAGTAGCAGTGGAGTATGTCTCAAAGTGGGTGGAAGCCATAGCAACAACTACTTGTGATGCACAAATTGTCCTTCAATTCCTCAAGAAGCACATCTTTACTAGATATGGGGTACCCAAGGGTCTTATTAGTGATAGTGGTGGTCATTTCTATAACAAACAAATGGAGAAACTTCTTCATAAATATGGAGTTATTCATAAAGTAGCCACACCATATCACCCTCAAACTAATGGGCAGGCTGAATTAGCAAACAGAGAATTGAAGAAAATCCTAGAGAAAATAGTAGGAAGCACAAGAAAGGATTGGGCTAGGAAGTTGGAAGATGCACTCTGGGCATACAGGACAGCTTTTAAAACTCCCATTGGGAAGTCCCCATTTCAGCTATTATATGGCAAATCCTGTCACTTACCTGTAGAGCTTGAACACAAAGCCTTTTGGGCTACCAAACTCCTAAACCTTGACTCTGAAGCGGCAGGAGAGAAAAGGTTGTTGCAGTTAAATGAGCTGGATGAATTTAGGCTAGAAGCCTATGAAAATACCAAGATATACAAGGAAAAAGCCAAGAGGTGGCATGACAGGACGATCTTGAAGAAAGAATTCAAACCTGGGCAACAAGTACTCTTGTACAACTCACGACTCAAAATATTCCCTGGCAAGCTTAAATCTAAGTGGACTGGTCCCTATTTGGTAACAAAGGTCTTTCCTTATGGGAGTATTGAATTGCTGGACGAAGCAACAAAGAATCGATTCACAGCAAATGGTCACAGAGCAAAGCTATACCTAGGAGGACAATGGGACAAGGAAAAAGAAGTTCAGAATCTAAACCCCTCTTGAAGTAAAAATGGAAGATGTCAAGCTAGTGACAATAAAAGAGCGCTTGTTGGGAGGCAACCCAACCTGAGGTAGTTTTCTTTTCATAGCTTTTTCAATAAAGATGTTGAATCATTGATATGCATTGCAAGGAGCTAAGTTTGGTGTTGCACACCAAAACAAATTAAGGGAGAATGAAAGATTCTAAGTTTGGTGTTCCACAAAAAATTTCAAATAAAAGCACATTCTCACCTCTTGCATAATGCTAGCTCCAAGCAATCGAACAAATTTTTCAACTATTTAACTGCTTTCTAGCTTTAATCCCATAACCTTCAGCAAGGATGTAAGGTTTCAAATATGGTTAACTTGTTGCATCAGAGGTAGTGGCAATCAATTAAGTTTGGTGTTCACACACAAAAATCCAAGAGCCACACTCAATTTATGCATACTAACCATACACTTAAGGGCTTGAGAAGCAAGCAACTTTGAGAATTATGCAGGACATGAGTCAACAATTGAAGATATTGTGCATCTTAACTCAAAGAAAACACAACAGAAGGAAGAAACAAAGGTCTGCAACTTCAAAGGTTGTATCTAAACTTAATCCTTGCTGCTGTGTATTGCTTTGAACATGGGAACCATTATATATCCTGCTAAAGTGTTTATCTAGTTACAAGTGAAGTTGTTTTATTAAGTATGCTAATCTGCATTATGCTTGTCATTCATCACTTAGCTTGAATTTTGTTTTGTTTCCCATATGCTTGAATAAAAGAGATTTGTTTGAATTGAAAAGTAAAAATCCAATGTTGCATAAGTAGAATGGAAGTCAATGGTGGTATATGTGTTTGATTAAATGAATAACTCATGAAATAATAGTGGCATAATGTCATTTTCATTAAAGTGTAAGCTAGCTTGCTGTTATAAAGGTTCTTATCAGTAAAGAGAAGAAAAAGCCAATGTGGCAAGAAAAAAAACAAAGAATAAAAGCTGGACACCAATAGCTTGGACCCTAGGACACATGCCTGTGGTGTTCTTGTACTAGGATATGCTTGGATAAGTAAATTCTAAGGGGTATTTTAAAACCCGGTCACTTAGATCAACTGATTTGGGATGGCCAATTGAACGTCCACAATAAAGAGCAACTTAGATACAGAACATTTAGTTATCCAAAGAGATGCTGGGCATCAATAATCCTAGGAAGAAGTAGTGAGCTATGTGTCTGTGGTGGAAGATGTTGAGAAAAAAATAAAGCCAAAGGCTACTACTACAACATTAGACACCAAGCCTTCAAGAATAATAAGCTTGATAAGCAACATGAGAAAAGAAAAGTTAGCAAGGGAGCAAAGAAAGAATAAACCTTATAACAGCAAGTTTAGCAAGCCTTTGAGGAAAATGTATATTATGTAACAGCAACAATAATTGAGTTATCATTATCAGCATAAAAACCCCATGAATCACATTCTGCTATATGCCTAATAAGGATATGTTTCTTTTCTTGTTCATTTCATTTTCTCTTAGTTTTGATGCTTGCTTGGGGACAAGCAAGATTTAAGTTTGGTGTTGTGATGACAGGTCATCATATACCCATTTTTCAAGTTAATTTCACTTGTTTTACTAGTCTTTATGCACTTTCTTGCATCCTAAGTAAGTGATTTGGAGTGAAAATGCATAACTTCTTTAAATCAAACAACCACCATGAAATTAATGTTAACTCATGAGGTTTAAGCTGAATTTAATTGATTTTTAATTAATTTATAAGCCTTGTGAATTTAGTGATACTTTGAGTGGTTGTTTTGGTTTATTGTAGGTGAAGAAAAGAAGAAAAGAGGAAGCGTGGCTTAAGAAAGCGTGGCCCAAAAGAGAAAAAGTGTGGCGCATAAAAGGAGGAAGCAAGCATTGCCCTCCACAAGGGCACACGGCCCTCTAGGAGGGCAACATAAGAAAACAAGGCTTGAGAGGCAACACTGCCCTGCCCACAACAAGGGCAGAGCACAAATTGGTGCCATGAATCAAGAAGAACAAAACACTGCCCTGCCCTCCTCAAGGGCAATATCGGGCTCACTAGAGGAAGAAATCCAAAGAAAAAGTTCACCATTGCTTGCCACAAGGATCGAACACGGCACCATGAGGAATCAAAGAACTAAGCCTTACTTTGGTGCCAAGAAAATCAAGGAAAAAGTGTAGCGTGTGCATTGCCCGAGTTTCGAACATGGGACTTCAAGTTGGAAACATTGCCCTGCCCTCCACAAGGGCAGGGCAGCATTTTGTTGTGGCACGGCCAGCGCACCATTCTGGCGCACCAAGGGAAGTCTCGGCAGCACCAACAGCACGCACGGGCATCATTCTGGCGCACCAAAAATTCCTGCCCTGCCCTCCACAAGGGCAGGGCAGCTTCCTGCAGCACCAACACGCACGCACCAAGGCACCAACGGCCGCACGCATCATTTTCTGCCCTGCCCTCCACAAGGGCAGGGCAGCCTCCTGGAAGCAATGTTCTTGGGCCAAAAATTGAATTAAAATTCCAATTTAATTCATTTCTTCACCAAATCAAAAGCCCATTTAAATCCCAAGATCCAAGAATAGAAAGTGTATAAATAGGAGCTAGTTTGATGTAATTAGGACTTTTGGTCTTTTGCTTTGAGCTTTGAAGATCCACTTTTATTTTGCAACTTTTGACTTTTCTTTGAGAGACTTCACCGAGATTTCTGAGAATTTGGGAAGAGAATTGATCTCTCTTCTTCCTGGTTCTTGCTTGGGCATTTTTACTTTTCTTGTTTGAGTCTTGGGTGTTAAGAATTGAGGAAATTCTGTCTCAATCTCCACTCAAGAGCTCTTTAATTTCTCTTCTGCATAATTGAGTTCAATTACATTCCCTTTACTGCTTCTTCTTTAATTTCTTGTCAATCGCTTTGGGAATTTGGATCTGGGAAGGCAATTGAGATCTAGACTTTGCTATCTAGTCTCTGGAGTCCTGAGATCACATCTTCCTTTAGATTCTTCTGTGAACCTCTGCTGCAACTCAATTTCCTTTCTGTTTGTATTCTAAGTATTTCCAATTCATCTTCTGCTTTATTACTTGCTGCAATTTAACTTCCATTGCTTAAATTCTGAAATCCCAATCCTCAAATCCCTTTTTCATTCAAGCGATTTATATTTCTTGCACTTTAAGTTACTGCAATTTACATTTCTTGCATTTTAAGTTTCAGTCATTTAATTTCTTGTTCTTTAAGATTCAGCTCTTTTACTTTCAGTTTTCTTTAATTTCTGCAATTCTTCCCTTCCCCTTTACATTTTCTGTTATTTACTTCCTGTCAAATACAAATCACTCAACCAAAACTTGATTCGCTTGACTAAATCAACCACTGAACTAAAATTGCTCAATCCTTCAATCCCTATGGGATCGACCTCACTCATGTGAGTTATTATTACTTGATGCGACCCGGTACACTTGCCGGTGAGTTTTGTGTCGGATCGTTTTCCGCACATCAATGATGAGGTGATGGCTGCTGCAACTTGGTTCTCCTCCACCTTCTTAGTAAGATCTGCTAGCTGCTTGGTAATCATCTTGTTTTGAGCTAACAATGCATCTATGTGGTTCAGCTCCATTACTCCTCTGGTGTTACTTCTTTCGGAGGCATAGAAGTAGTCATTTTCAGCAACTGTTTCAATGACATCTATGGTTTCTTCAATAGTTTTCTTCTTGTTTAGAGAGCCTCCTGATGAATGATCCACGGCCTTCTTTGACTCATATGAAAGACCTTCATAGAAGATGTAAATTTGAACCCACTCATTAAACATCTCTGGTGGGCATCTTCTTGTTAGGTCTTTGAATCTCTCCCATGCTTCATAAAGTGTCTCACCATCTTGTTGTCTAAAAGTTTGCACCTCAGTTCTTAGCCTATTGATCCTTTAAGGAGGATAAAATCTTGCCAAAAACTTGTTCACCACTTCTTCCCAATTAGTTAAGCTCTCCTTTGGAAAGGATTCAAGCCATTTGGATGCCTTGTCCCTGAGTGAAAAGGGGAACAAGAGCAACCTATAGACATCTGGATGGACTCCATTGGACTTCACTGTGTCATAAATCCTCAGGAAGGTGGTTAAATGTTGATTAGGATCTTCTTGAGCACCTCCTCCAAATGAGCAATTATTTTGTACAAGAGTGATGAGCTGGGGTTTTAGCTCGAAATTTTTGGCATGTATGGTGGGCTTCTGAATGCTACTTCCACAGTTCCCTGGATTAGGATTGATATAGGATCCTAAAACTCTTCTTGCTTGCCCAGCACGGTTTGCATGGCCTTCTCTGACATGATTATGAGCTTCTTCTTCATAATTGTTCTCCAAATTCTCTTTCATGTTGGGTTCAAAATACTCTTCCTCTTCTTCCTTAGCACCAATAATCCTTTTCCCTCTTGCTTCCCTTCTTAGTCTCCAAAGGGTTCTTTCAGGTTCTGAATCAAAGGATGTTGAAACTCCTTCTCCTCTCCCTATCATACAACAAACAGATTGCACAACAGGAGATACAATGAAGAAACTATTCTTGTTAGAGTAATTGTTAGTGTGAGTGATGCAAATTATCAAACAGTTAGTGGGTTAGTAAGTAGAATTGTAATCAAAGAAAAAAAGAACGAAAAAACTAAAGAGGGTGCAGGGGGTGAGGCAGAAATTAAAATAAACTAAAAGAATTTAACTGAATAAACTAAACAAAAGAAAAATGCTCAATTCAGTGATCTTCAAACTTAATCATTGTTGATTCAAAATCAATCCCCGGCAACGGCGCCATAAACTTGATGCATGAAAACTTGTCTCTCAACAAATTTCCCTTCGGCAAGTATACCGAATTGTCGTCAAGTAAAACTCACAATAGAGTGAGGTCGAATCCCACAAGGATTGATTGGTCAAGCAATTTTAGTTAGAAGAATCTGCTAGTTGAGCTAAACAGAATTTAGATTGAGATGCAGAAATTTAAATGACTGGAAAGTAAATAACAGAAATTAAAGTGCAGAATCTTAAATGGGGATTTAGGGTAATGAGCATGAAATTAAATGGCAGAAAGTAAAGAGAATGGGTAAGATCAGAAATGGGAAAATCATTGGGTTCAGGAGATGTTGCATTCTCCAGATCAAGTTCATTCTCATCTCTTTCTCAATCAATGCATTCATTAATCTCCTTGGCAATCTTAAGTGATTGGATCCCAATTCCTTGGCAATCCAATCTCTCTAAGCTTGAACAATTGCCCAATTCCTTGATTTAATTGCTCGTTGATGATTATATTTTTGACGGTTTAGAATTTCACTAATAAAATCTCGTTGTAAAGTATAGTTTCTAAACCAAACAATAATCCTTTCATACAAAAATTTGTTTGTCACAAGTACAAACCCCTAAAATCTATAAACCGAAGTATTTAAACCTCGGGTCGTTCTCCCTAGGATTTACAATAAAGTGTCTCGTTATTGGTTGTGAGTTATTTTGGGGTTTTGGATAAGAGGCATGGAAGTAAATGACAATGAAAATAAACTAACAACTAACAAAGCTCTTAGCAAGATGTGAGAACTAGAAATCCTATCCTAGTTACCTTTCTCAATTGTGATGAGAATTGTTCATTGCTACCACTTAGTTAACCTCTAACTATGGAGGGAAGTCAAGTGGATGAATCAATTTGATTCCTCAAGCCCTAATCATCTCCTAAAGGAATGACTAGCTTTAGAGATATTCAAATTAATTAGCAACTTCTAATTATCAATCAATAAAGGAATTAGATAACTCAAGAGTCACTAATTACTCTACCTAGGCCAAGAGGAACAAAACCTACACTAAAATCCAACCAAGCATTTCATCAAATACTTGGAAGGCACAAAAGAAAAGCAAAGCAAATTGACAACAAGAAGAGAATCTAACCACAATTATTGAAAGAAATTAACAACAACAATCAAAAGAAACACAATTATTATGATTTACCTTGAATTGAATTGAAAGAAAGTAGAAGGAACAATACTAGATCTACAACAAAATATAAGAACAACATAAAAGAGATTACACCAAAAGAATAGGAGAAGAATGAATGTAACTACAAGGAATTGAGAAGATAAAAGTAGAAGAAGATGAATCTAAATCTAGATCTAAGAACTAAACCTAATCCTAATCCTAATTCTAGAGAGAAGTGAGAGCTTCTCTCTCTAGAAACTAGTTCTAACTACTTCTAAAACTAAACTATGACTAATGGTAACTAACATGTGTTTCCCTCTTCATTTTTTGGGTTAAATAGCATCAGAAATGAGTTGGATTGGGCCCACAAGGCTTTAGAATTCGCTGGCCATGTTTTGCTTTAAGTGAACCAGGGGGCAGCAACGGCGCGTGGGCGTACTATGCGCGTGCGCGCCACCATACGTGTAGCAACTATGGCAAATCTTATATTATTTTGAAGCCCCGGATGTTAGCTTTCCAACCCAACTAAAACCGCATCATTTGGACCTCTGTAGCTCAAGTTATGGTCATTTAAGTGCGAAGAGGTCGGCTTGACAGCTTTCCGGTTCTTTCATTTCTTCATGAGTTCTCCAACTTTTCATGCTTTCTTTCTTCATTCCCTTGATCCAATCTTTGCCTCCTAAACCTTAAATCACTTAACAAACATATCAAGGCATCTAATGGAATCAAGGTGAATTAAATTTAACTATTTTAAGACCTAAAAAACATGTTTTCACTCTTAAGCACAATTAAAGGAGAAGTTATAAAACCATGCTATTTCATTGAATAAATGTGGGTAAAGGTCATCAAAATACTCTAAATTCAATACAAGATAAACCGTCAAATTGGGGTTTATCACTCATGGGAAGAGATGAAGTGTGGTCACTGATTATACCACATGCATTTCCAAATCAAAGTGTTGGGAGGATTAGATGTCACTATATCCGCCCAAATCCCAATTTGGTCTAACATGAGAAAGCATTTCTAGCATGATCTCCTCATCCCTTTTCCAAGGCTCAAAGGAGATCCAATTATGGAAAGTTCCTTTTCCAAGGTAACTAACCAATTGAATTAAGATCGAAAGCTTTCTAGTAAGATCAAGAGAAAAGAAAGAAGAAGAAGAATGGAAACTATAATTGATCCATCAAATTACAACAGAGCTCCCTAACCCAATGAAAGGGGTTTAGTTGTTCATAGCTCTAGAAATGAAAAATGGCAGAAAAGAAGAATCCCTGCTAAAAGTGCAGAAAAGTAAATCTATAGAGAGTAGTTCCCAAAAGTGTCAAGCTTCTCTATAGTTCAAAACTACTCCTATATATACTACTCCTCTTGATCTTCTAGTGAGTTCTTCAAGTCTTGGATGTGGGCTTTGGATCTTGGGTTGAAGCAGTTCTCATCTTTAGTAGGTCTAACTTGCAGAGAAATATGAATTAGGCTTTGGGTATTTAGTCAGATTTAACGTTGATTGCCATTATGGGTTCGAGAACGTTAGTGACATTCACTTTTTTCACTAACGTTCCAACCTCATATATCCACGTTAAATCCAACGTTAGTGGTCTTAACGTGACCACTAACGTTGCTTTCTCACAATTTGGTCAACATTTTTGGGACTCACTTTTCCCAATAACGTTGGCTTGTACCCCTTCGCGAACGTTAATGGGAATCACTTTTCCCATTAACGTTGCTTAGTGCCCCTTTGTTCCTACGTTAGAGTCCACGTTAGTATAGCTAATGTGACTCTTAACGTAGGTGTGATCCACCTTCGAGAGCGTTAGTGACACTCACCTTTGTCACTAATGCTCCAAATGCCACATTCTCTATGTTGGAACTCACATTAACTAAGTTAACATGACTCTTAACGTAGTAGTGATGCCATCATCCAACGTTAGTGATAAAAGTGAGTGTCACTAACGTTGGCTCTTTGATCTCAACTCCATGTTGACTTTCACGTTAATAGTCTTAACGTGAAAGTTAACGTAGGCAATGTTAGTTGGTCCAACGTTAGTGACAAAAGTGAATGTCACTAACGTTGGCTTTTGTTTTCCTCTTCCACATTAGAGTTCACGTTAACTCTTAACGTGGATCATTGCCAAGTTCTCCAACGTTAGTGGTGTTCACATTTTCTCTTAACGTTGGAGTTTCTTTTTCTTCTACGTTAACTACCACGTTAACGTGGCAAGTAACGTGAGCTTTGGATGGCTTCGCAGGCGTTATTGGTAATCACTTTTCTCATTAACGTTGCAAGCTTTACCATTCCACGTTAGTGTTCATGTTACTAACGTGGTTCTTCCTTGCTTCCTTTGCCCTGAAAACAAGCAATTAAAGTGCATCAAAGCTCTAGCAAAAGTCATGAGATTATGCATCATCAATTTATCATGCAATTCTAGCAAAATACTCATGAAATTATGCAAAGTTCACAAAAGTTGCTTGAATCAAGGTGTAAGTGTAATTTCATCCAAAACTTGCCTTATTCACTAAGAAAATGCATGAAACTACCCTAAAACAGTAAAGAAAAGGTCAGTGAAACTGGCCTAGATTCCCTGGCATCTGGCTGTTCTGAAAAACGAAAGTTTTTTTTGAAAAAAATTGGTGAGAAATTAAATTTCAAGTGGAAACTCTATTGCAGCATTTTTTAGGGTGTCAAATAATAAAAAGATATGGGCACGCTTTAAAAATATGATCATAAGAAAACAAACTGGTCACGCTTCAAAAGCATTCATGTTTTTCTATATAGGATACAAAAAAACGTTGCTAAATCTCTAATCAATAATCACCCTCGTAAAAGTGTTGCTGTTGACCTCTTTTGGCCATGCTTTTAAAATTTGACAAGAAAAATGTGTGCTAACAGGCCTTTTTTCTTGTAGTGTACTATGATAATTTTGTCCCAAAAAAAGAGATGATTTGAGAATAAAATGATGGTTTTAAAAATAATTTTAATGTTAAGGGTAATTTTAAATAAAAAAACGTTAAGAGCAAATTTAATTTTGACTCTAAATCATATATACCAAAATAATACTTATTTGTTTTCTTTAAATATATAAACACTCTCTTAATTTAACTAGAGTTCTAGACTTTATTGGTTTAATATGAAAATATATGAATTGATAATAAAATTTCTTTATTTGTTTAAATATCAGCTAAAAACAAACTGTTAAAATTTCTAGTATCCTTTTCTTAATTTATTTAAAAATAAATAAATAAAATGAGTCAACTCTCTTAACTCGTCAAACCACATTTTCTTGGCTCGTCGAATCCGCTGCTGATTAATTAGAGGAACTTATATACAATGAGAACTGCTTATAATATTAAGTAAATAATAAGCACTTGTTTTGCTTATTTGTATCTGTTTATTATAGAATTATGTTAATTAATAATTAGGAAACAAGTAAGGAAATTCCAAAATACGCTTTACAGGTTTGCTGTAGTCTCTTGGGAAACAAGAATAATTCATATTCTTATCAGCTTTGTCATGGTTATTGAAAAAAAGTTAACAACGTCAAATCATGTTCTCCAATATTTATCTTACAGATATGGGTGAACTATATCCCTCATCACCTCCATTCGTTTATTCCGTATGATTTTGTCCTAGACTACTCTAAAGTATGATTTTCCACTATTGGTTGTAGTCTAGGCGGCATTCTAAATGTGCCATTCAACTTGTCTTGTTCATCTTAGCTTTAACCCATCTTAATTTCAAAAACTTTTACTTCTTGATGTAATTTTTGAAATTAAATTAAGCCCGTCTAATTTTAATATGATTGGAACCTGTTTATGGAGAAGTTATTGAGTTCTAAGTTTTCATTTGGGCGTATGTAGTATAGAGAGGAACGGGGGTATTATTTTTAGAAGATTATTGGAGGGATTCTCCCTTGTAGGCTTATAGCTGATGACGATTCTTTGATGCAGATTAGGTGATGATGAGTTGTTCCAACACATATTGTTCGTGATCTGTTTTTGTGTCTTCCCCCCCCCCCCCCCCCCCCCCCCCCCTCAACTTTTTCTTGATTTATTGGCACTCCAAGAAGCAAACTACCATTTTGTGTGATCTTCTGTCTAGGCTGAATATCATGTCTTGAGTTCAACAACTTGTGAATTACAATGGCAGCCTTATCTTCCAATAAATGTCAAAATTCCCCTTTCTCGTTCCTCTATTATCCATTATCATAGCTATAGTACACTTGACATTGGCACCAACCAAATATTTCCTGAGAATGAACTAAGAGCTTTGATATATCTACCTTGTCATATCGTTTAAATCAGTACATACCTGTTGGGTTTGCTGAAAAAAGTGACTATGAAAATAGAGATAATCACTAGTTATCTACTAGAGATTGTGTGGAGGAATGCATAGTTATTAAAATCTGGTAATCGATCTGACTAAGTTACTATGTCATTGGGTTAATACTTAATAGTTCAATCGGTTGATTATTAGTCGAACCATTTAACTCGATAATAATTAAATAAATATATAAAATTATAATACAGTTAAAATTCAAATAAATAAAATAAGAATTTAATTTTAATATACTTTTAATATAAAATAATTTTACAGATATTTTTAATTATGTAATATTAGATTGATAAAAATAATTATTTTTTAGATTAATAATGTGAATTGTTATAAAAAAAGAATTATTATATTAAAATTAAATTATAAAATAAATAAATTCAATATTATTATTTAAAAATAAAAAATATTTTACAATATTCAAGTTCAGATAAATTTACTTTAATATAGTATATAAAATTATTATTAGTCTTTAATATAACAAGTAGAAGTATCACTTTTAGAATGTATATAACTGTTAGCCTAATTATTGTCTAGAGAGTTTTTGGTTAATTGTAAGAGCAAGGTCTAGAACTAAACAAGGTCCCAAGCTCGACACATGTTTGGGGATAACTTTTTGAATTAATTTAAAAGAATGTCTTCTACCGGGATCCAGCGGACCTTTTTGAATTAATTCAAAAGAATGTCTTCTACCACCGTGATCCAGCGCCCTGCTGATGTACCGTAGAGACATATTTAAGTCTTTTTTGACAATAAATTAAAGTCAAACCAAATTGGCTCAAACCTAACAAAAATTAGTTTTATTAATAGAGTGTAAATACAAGTTCTAATTATACGTAAATATTTTTTCGTTTATTTTTCCATTTCTCTCCTTCTTCTTCCTCTTCTTTCTTCTACTTCTTTGCATTTCTCCTCCTCTTTCGTATTCCTCTTTCTTCTTTTTCATATTTTCCTTTTTTTTTCTTCGTGTTTCTTATTCTTGGTTTTATTCCTTTCAAAAAAGTAAGTCAAGAACAATTTTGAAAAAATGAGATAAAAAGAAAAAGATGAAGAAAAAATGATGAAAAGAAAGAAAAAAAAGACAAAGTGAAAGATGAGGAGGAGAAATTCAAGTGAAACGAAACCAAATGAATTTAAATTAAACTATGTAACGAAGAAATTTCTTAACGAATAAAAATTGGTCAATACTTAACAGCAACATTAAATGAATCTTAGTTCATTCATAAATAAACTGAAATTAATTCAAATTTGAACAAAAACTAACTAAACAACCACACATGAACATGTTCAGCAAATTTAAAGCGAAAGGCAAAAACTAAATAAACCTAAATTAAATTAAGAAATGAACCAAAATTTTTTAAAAAATAAAAAATTTAACCAATACTTAACAGCAGTATCAAGTGAACCTCGATTAATTCACAAATGAATCGAAATTAATTCATATTTGAACAAAAACTAACTAATTAACCACACATGAACAAGTTCAGCAAATTCAAGAGAAACGAAATTAAATAAATAAATTAAACTAAGAAATTAACTGAATAAAAAAATTAGTTAATACTTAATAGCATCATCAGGTGAACATCGGTTAATTCACAAATGAATCGAAATTAGTTTAGATTTGAACAAGTAGTAAAAAAACTCAATCTTCAACAAAAACACATCAAATTCATATCTGAATCCAAATGAACCTCAAATAAACTAAGAAATGAACCAAAATTATTTAAAAATAGCACTAGAGAAAATCATAACCAATAAAAATGTTAGCAAATAGTTGATGTTGTTGGTGATAACGATAATGAAAGAGAAAGATAACAAAAAAGAAAAAGAAGACGCAGCATGAGGAGAAGAAGAAGGAGGAGGACGAGGAGAGAAGAAGAAGCAGCGTGCGTGAATTTAAAAGAAGAAGAAGAAAAAGAAGAAAGAAGCGACGGCAGTAAAGCGCACTTGAATTTAAAATACTTGGTTGGACTTAGTTAGGATTATGACTTTTATGTTGAGATTTATTCTAATTATAGAAATGATCAGAATTTTAATCCGAACCGATGTAGGATTTAATTTATTGATTTTTCGATCGTTTATTAATAATTTTCTCACTTTAGGGAATCTTGATTCAATAATTAAATGAGAAAAGAAAAATAAAATAATAAAATAAGAAACTAAATCTAATTTGGATTAATTATCTGCACGTGAGATTCTACAAGCTAAATTCGTTGAAATTCAATGAGTCCTAATGCGGTGTGGCGCGAGACTATATCCAAGTCACACAAGAAACTGCATTTCTAATCAAAGATTCTTTTTTGCTAGCATTCTTCGTTTGAACTCTTTGAAGAGGGAGTTCTCCACCTTACCAATAGCGCTCCTTCGATTTGAGTTAGAAGGAACATAACCACACCCAGATATTACAGGAGAGTTAGCATCTGCAGTAGGTTGAAGAGCGGATCCAACACCTTCCTGATTGCCTAGCCAACGAACTGGAAGCGTTGCAGGAGGACAGACTGGATGTCACAGCCTATCGTGGTGACATGAGACAGGAGCTATAGTAGATCCACAAGATGAGCTATAGTGTCCACTACGATCAGCGGAGGAGGAAAAGGGAGGCTAGGAGGACGATGCACATGATCATGAAGACCCTTAGCTAGGATTTCACATTTGATTCATTTAGTACTATTATTTGACATTTTATACATTTAATATATTTAATTTGTATTATTGATATTTTAATAAAAATAATGTTTACTTTCTATTATGTTTAATGGTGATATGAATATTGATTCAGAAAGTAGGTTGTATGAATATTGTATATATTTAAATAAAAATATATTTTTTTAAAATGTTGATTATACATTACTATCAGATTTATAAAAGAAAAAATTCGATGGTTATTAATTATTTTAATTTTTAAAATTTAAATTTAGCTAATTATTATAGTCGAATTTATTGGGAAAAAAATCCGATCATACACCTAGTTAAATTGGTGAATCCTAACTGTAGTTATTGTCAGATTTTAATTGAATTTTGTGTAGTGACATGAACGGTAAAATGCAGGTTGGATGACCATATTTATTTAACAAGATTCCTACCACCAATATTAATGCATTACAACAAGTTCATTCTCATTTGAAAATTATATTTTGACAAATCCAATTTAAAGTACTTTGAAATTAGTTTCAAATTTTTTATTTTTAAAAGATTTGGTTGTAAACTTGTAATTCAATTGATTTGAGATTTAAGAAATAAAAAGACTAATAATATGTTTTTTGATATTAACTTAAAGAGAAGGGTTTAGATATGGAGGTGGTGGTGATGACCCAAAATAATTATTTGTTTTCTGATAGTGGCTATCTGACGAAGGTAAAGGATTGTGAAGAGAATAAAGAATAATAAGTTAAAATATTAAATAAAATCCAATTCAATTGTCACTAATTATGCTATATATACCTTAAAATTAGTTACCAAAATCAATTAGTAGTATAAAATATATACTATCCAAACAGATTTTAATGACTAATTTTAGTATATAAATAATATTTTTAATTGTCACTATCATACTATCAAAACATAAAATTTCATTTCTAAATCAATTCAATTCTTATTTTATATAATATATTTCAAATATAATAACTGATTCACAGTTTAATTTATTTCAGTTCAATGAATTCGAATGAATTTAATTCCCAAAGTTCTCTTCCTGAAAATGCTTAATGCACCCTTATAGTATATGTTATTTTGTATATCCCTTGATTTTCTTGACAGATACAATTATTAAAGATTTATCATACATCGAAATATTCTTAAACATATGTACTAATTTAACGAATATGATTGTTTAGTTCGTGTGGCCGGTGTTAGCAGACAAGAAGCAAAGAAATAACAGTTAAAAAGAAAAAAAAGAAAAGAAAAGAAGACTAGTGATAATAACGAATCAGTCTATTGTTATTAGTGGCCACATTTGGTAAATTGGTAGACATATAGAGATTAGATAACGAGAAAGGCAAAGTGGATTAGGAACCAATAATCAAAAAACGTTTTATTGTGAAAAGGGAGAGTATTATCGTCAAGACTCAAGATGCAAATTGGCTGTGAGATGGAGTTACTCGAGTGGCATAGTATTTACTGATGAATTCTGAGGCTTTTCTGTCGATGCCGGGCTCTGCAACCCAATGGGCTCTGTCTTCGTCGCTTGTGAAGATTCTTGCGCCGCCATTTTCATCGTCGTAAGCAGCGCTTCCACTTGAGAAACAAGCCTTGAATACACTGCAAAATGACCAAGATGATGACCTCTTAGCTCCCATTGTGTTACTATTATGCTGGCTTCTTCTCAAAACACACTCACAAGTCACAACCGTTTGTTACTAGTTCTTGCTTTCGCAGCAGGGATATGTTTATATGACTGCTTGTGAGTAGCATGCAAATACAATCACGCTGTATGTATTTATAGGGTGCATTTGAAACCATGGATAAGATAGTAATATAGTATAGAAAAGTGACATAAAGACGTTAGTGTTAATTTTGGGTTGTTTTCTTTTCTTTTTCGCTTTAGAATGTACATAATGACACATTGATTCTGTATATTTATTTTTGCATAAAGGAAAAAAGGGGGGAGTGTTTACGTGTGGATAAAGATTCCTTCTAAATCTAGAGCACTAACTAATGGGAAACATTATATCAACATATTATCATGGTTGTAAAACTAGAAGCATGCAGCACGATATATATGAATTATCTTCTCGATCAATTTTCATCCTCTAATTTTGAAAAGACCAGTGACGATTCTCCTCTAGGTGAAATGATATCATACACTGCTAGAAACATTAATTTAATTTGCTTCTTTATCTTCACTTTGTCTCCTACCTGCTAGATGCCTTTCCAAAGAGATGCCTTTTTGTTGAAATTAGTTATTAGTCTTTACATATATTCCATTTAATTTTACTTCCACTTCCTGGACTAAAAAATTAAAAAATAAATAAAAATAAAAATTTACTCCTGTTAGAACACATATATAGATTAAGAAAAATATTATATATTATATATATACTAAAGTCAGTTACTATATATTTATATAGAAAAAATATGGGAAGTTAATTTAATTATTGTACAATATGTACAATGAGAATATTTTTATAATTAATATCAAATAATAATTATATTAATTAATTTTTATTTATTTCCAATTTAACATACTGAGCAAATGAGGATTCAAAACACTTATCACAGCATAACTGCCTCTCTCTCCCCTGTGTGAATGGAATTGCTTTTCTCCCAATCTCATCCTCTCTCACCGTGCTACGCCGCCACCCATAGCAGCCCCATGGCCCATAGCTTCGGGAGACGCTGCCGTGCGCACCGTGAACGCCCGAGCATCACCGTCGCATATGTTGTGTTGTTCGCACAGCCCTAAACCCTAAACCCTAAATCCTAAACCCTAAACCCCCAGTCGGCGACCTTTTCACCTTGCGACGTCTTCTTCGTTCCCCTCTTGAACTATAAAAGGTCAGTATAAAACTATTGTTCTACTCTATAGAGTATATTTGTGTGACACCTAGGGTATAGATGTTCTTTAATTTTGGAATCTGAGCACCATGGAAACTGATCTTAGCACTACAAGAAGAGGTTTTGCAGCAAGAATTTTTAGCTCTTATGCTAAGCCTAGATCAATCAGCGCTCAAGCTTCTTCTGATTTTTTTTCTATTGCTGATTCATGCCTTTGGTTTATTATGCATGCATTTGTGTGTATAGAAAAGAAACAGTGTTTGATTGGTGATTTTTTTATGTGTGGTTTTAGTAGGTTTTGCAATGGTGAATTTGCTACAAATCATGCTGTACAATCTTTTCACTATGTTAATTATACCTTTCTTTCACTTAGTTTGGTGGTTAGCCATGACTATGAGAATCTTGATGATGCTGTAGCAACAATAAATGACTACTACTACCAGCTTCAGAAGTTGATGACAATAAGGCTGTAAGTTCTAAATGATTTTTACTCTCTTTTAAGATAGTTAATTATTAAGTGCAACTACTTAACTATGATATAAATTTGAGCTGCAACTCATCCCTACTTGCTACTGCACACCATCAAACTATGTCTGCTGAGGTAACACTATTTCTTTTCTCCTATTTAGTTACCTAATCGATCTCTTTCTTATCTTAGTTTTATTTTTATCTTTTCTTCTGTAAAGATAATCTCTCTTTTTCAATTTTCAGGCCAATTTGGGCATAATACCCTGCTTTTACTTTAACATCTTTTTTTTGGAATATATATATTTTTAAGATGAGTTCTTTCTGTCTCTCATTTGTTTTAAATTTAATGAATAAACTAACTTAGTTGATAATGCTGTATGTGAGTGATAGGCCTGCAGGATGTTTGAAACCTGAAAAAATATAAATAATTTGGTTAAAAAGGCGATTTTGATCATGAAAAATAGAATTCGAACTGAATTAAAAAAATCAAATCTTATGTTCTAGAGGTCACTGAGAATGAAATATTTTTACTCATGATTAAATAGGCTTTTCTGTAACCAAGTTTGATAGTAGTTGTAAACGCAAGAGCAACAAAATTCACAATCAAACCATTTCTTATTTATGATTCCAAATTTAAATGCAATATGCTAGATATTTTTAGCAATAAAACCTGATGTCTAGAGTCTAATTAAATCATGTTCAAATGCTATAAGGTATCTCTTAGTCACTAAGATTTTAATTTTTATTATGGAGTGTCATAATAGATTTTACCCCTCTAGATGAATGACATGATTGATTTTGTTTATTATATGCATCTAACTTATTAGATCAAGATATTTTTATACATTTAACCATGTTGGATTCTCCATCCTATTTAGCATTGGCATTAATATCCTTTTAATCATTTTTCAAAGCTTATCCAGCTTACACAATTTTAATGGTTAATGAGCCTCTTATTTACTTTCTTTATGTTTCTTTCTTCAGGGCTATCTTTCTGAATCAGAAAATAAGGTCTATACTAGCAACAATTAAGAAGGTCTAGGAGGCAATAAAGCCTTCACTTTTTCTCACATTTAGGTTGATTTTTCTCTTTTTCCTTCCTATGTGAAGTGGGTAGTTATGTAAAATGAAAATTTGTATTAAATTTTACTTTTTTAAAAAAATAGTAATAGTTATGTAAAATAATACTATATGCAATCATGTTTGAAACTATTGAGGTTGATAATTTTTTATGTTTAAAATTATATCTTATATTGAAAAATTATGTTATGAAAGATTTAATTTTTAATTTTTTATATTAAAAAATAAATTTTTAATTTGAGAATATGTAAATGAGATGAGATTAATGAATGATTTAAAATTAAAAGTAAATAATTACAGAATTTGTGGAGGTTTGAAAATCTCATAAAATAATTAATTTTTGTTAAATTAAAAAATTAATTTGTGGGAGTTTTAAACTACCACAAAAGTGATTTAAAACTGACACATAAATTCAATATAAAACCCCCCACTAAATACTCACAAAATCTTCCACTGAATAGATTGTGGAGGTTTTTAAAAACTTCCACAAAAGATCTCGTGGCACCTCAAATTTTGGGAGTTTTAGAAACCCCACAAACTATTTGGTGGGGTTATAAACCTCCACAAATAAGAAAAAAACTGCCACAAATCAACAAAAATCTTGTAGTGTTTTAAAACAAAATAGCATTTGTGTTTATATTGATTAATTTCACAAGTTATATTTCTTCTACAAGTTCAACTAAAAGTTAAAAGTCTAATTTAGTGTCTCTATAAATCAAAATATTCTTGACTCCTTTAGGTAGCATGTTGCCACCATTTTAGCACTTCTGTAAATAGAAAAATCCAAAACAAAAATTAGAAACAAGATATAACACTAAGTACAATTGTTTTCATTCACTTTTCAAAATTAAAAAAAAATGGCAAAATTTCCCTTAAAACTTGTATATTTTCACTGTCTATGGTTCTATAAAGAACAACCAATTCATCCATTATTTCTCAACCAATACACAACCAAATTTTTCAAATTAAATAATAGAATATTTATACCATGACACAACTAAAATGTAATAAATAAATCCATATACAATTAAACTAGACTAATAATATATCAATCATTTATGAATATGTATTAAAACCATAAACAATTATACATGTATCTTTAATTGTCTAACACTTAAACTTTCCTTTTTCTTTTCTATTCATTGCATTTACCATCTTTAAGACTTTTTTGTCTCTAACTTCATTCTCCCATGATGCCCTTGCTTTCAACAATAGCAAGTACAGACATTAAAAGAACATAGTGCTAGTAAAAAAGAAAATCTAATAAGATGGTATTCGGCAACAAATCACCAATAATTAAGTATTGACATAAGTGGTGAAATTTAGCTTTAACAATGGAGAGTCATGGCCTTTCAAAATTTTTATAAAACATTAATATTACTTTGTTCAAGGAGTAAAAACTTAGTTATCCCAGATTTAACTCTCACATCGCCTATAATTTCTTTAAATTCAAATGTAACATATTAAAATGGTCTTTGACAAGAGTTTTTTGCCTCATCTAATAATTATTTCAAGCTTTGCTATCGATTGATATATTTTAATTAAAATCAGAACAAATGAATAATAATCAAAACATATTTTTATTAGAAAAAAATAAATTAGAACCAATTAAGAATAACAAATCAACAATAATCAGAACATATTTTAATTAAAATCAGAATAAATCACAATCAAACATGGAGAACAAAGTAACAAATCAACATTTTGTGCAATTAAAATAAAAACAATTCAGAACAAAACAAAGAGAATAAATCAATAATAATTAGAAGTTCAGAACAACAAATCAACTTTATAAATTATAATAACAAGTTCCTAACAAACCCAGCATTATAAATTAAAATATACAAAGCTCAGACCTTAATCTTATTTTAGAAAGAAAAAAATAGTTCAAAAACATTACCAAAACCAGTTCCAAGAAGAAAAGGAACGGCTGAGTAGCGCTTGTGACCTTCCTCACCAAAAGAGCATCAGCGCTGAAAAGAATATGAGTAGCACCAAGAAAAAGAGGAGCAGTGCCAAGAAGAAGAGGAGCAGGAGAAGAAGAGGAGGAGCAACAGCGAGGAAAAAAGGACCACGAGCAAAGTAGTAACTGATGAGAGAACTTTTGCGTGGTCTAGAAATTTGCGGATAAATCCTCGTTGCAAGTATAGTTTCTAAACCTTCAAAAGTCCTTTCATGCAAACGTTTTGGTTGTCACAAGGAACAAACCCCTTTAAAATTGATAACCGAGTATTTAAACCTCAGGTCGTCTTCTCAAGGAACTGCAAAGAAGTATGTTCTTATTATTGGCTATAAAGGTTGTGAATTCGGGGTTTAGAAGGTGAGAAGCAAGTGATTTAAATGACAAGTAAAGTAAATAGCAATTAAAAATAAATAAATAACTGTAAAACAACTTTTGGCAAGATAAGGGAATTTAGAGGTCTAACTTAGTTATCTCTCTCAACTATAATAAAAGTTGAATCTAAACTCCACTTGGTCAACCTTTACCAGGGCAAAGGAAAGTCAAGGGACTAATTAAATTGACCTTTGAATCCTAATTATTTCCTAAGAAAAGGTTGGGATTATTTAGGTTCAGCTCAATTAGCAAGATAACGATTATTAATTACGTTGAGTTCAACAACTGTTGAGTTACTAAATTCTTAATCAGAACCAAAAGGGAAAAAAGTAAAATTGCTGGAATGAAAATATCCTCAGATGGGAAGCATCAATAACATAAATCAAAGAGAGCAATAGTAAACTGAAATACCTCAAATATCATTAAATAAAAATGTCATCAACAGCCAATTGGGCAACATCAATCAAACATAATAAAAGCTTCAGAGTAATCAAAATATAAAAGAGAGATTTAAATAGAAAAAGGAATATTGAACCTGGATCGAGAGTCACTCTAGAAAGAGAAGTCCTAAATCCTAAGAGAGAGAGAGAGAGGAGAGAACCTCTCTCTCCAAAACTACATCTAAAACATGAAAAGTAAATTATGAGAGGCATCCTTATGAATGGATGCATTCCCCCACTTTATAGCCTCTAATCTGTGTTCTCTAGGCCGAAGACTGAGTCAGAAACATCCCAGAAATCACTTTCAGCGCTTTCTGGTCCGTACAGGTCACGGAAAAGTGACGCGGCCGCGTCGTCCACGCGACCGCGCGGATTGGGTGTTGGCCAGGTCACGCGTCCGCGTGACCCACGCGTTCGCGTCGTCTGGCATCAAGGAAACTATGGTAAATTATATATCAAATCGAAGCCCCGGACGTTAGCTTTCCAATGCAACTGAAACCGCGTCGTTTGAACCTCTGTAGCTAAAGTTATAGCCGTTTGAGTGCGAAGAGGTCAGGCTGGACAGCTTAGCAGTTTCTCCAACTTCTTGCATTCCTTTCACTTTTGCATGCTTCCTTTCCATCCTCTGAGCCATTCCTGTCTTATAATATCTGAAAACACTTAGCACACATATCAAGGCATCTAATGGTAATAAGAGAGGATTAATAATAAGCAAATATAAGATCAAAGAAGCATGTTTTCAATCATAGCATAAAATCAGGAAGGAAAATGTAAAACATGCGAATTATATGAATAAGTGAGTAAAGAGTTGATAAAAATCACTCAATTGAGCACAAGATAAACCATAAAATAGTGGTTTATCAACCTCCCCACACTTAAACAATAGCATGTCCTCATGCTAAGCTCAAGAGAAACTATAAAGAGATGAAGAGGAATGGTGAAATGTATGAAATGCAACCTATGAATGCAACTACATGCTAAATGTTTCTACCTACTCGGTTAAGAGTAAATAAGTTCTCCAAGATAAAAATAATTCAAATCCCACTAATTCAAATCATATAAAATAAGGACAGGTAAACTTGTGAGAAGATAGCTCATGAAAGCAGGGAACATAGAATCAAGCATTGAACCCTCACTGGTAGTGTATATCACTCTAACTCTCAAGTGTCTAGGGTCAATCTCTCTATTCTTCTCTAGTCATGCTTTCTAAACTTTGTTCTTCATCTAACCAATCAACAAATATTTAATGTACCAATGCAAACATCATGAGGTCTTTTCAAGGTTGTAATGGGGCCAAGGTAAGGGTGAGGGTATATATATAAGGCTAAGTGAGCTAGTGAAGTGAATCCTTGAGTAGTCTAAGATCTCACCTAACATATACATACTATATAAAAAATTTAAAATTATACTTAGCTTCCCATAATTTTTCCTACTTTTGTATTACATGCTCATGTATCAAATTTAATTTTGAATTTCGTCCCATGTGCATTGATCCTTTTTATTTTGCATTGGGGGTAATATTACTTTTTTTTTTTGTACCCCCTTATTTAATATATTTTTTTTCAATGTACATGGTAATTTAATTATTTTGACTTCACATGAGCATGCTTCCCAAAAATTTTATTTTGAATTATTTCATTTTTTTCAACTTCCTACCCTTTGTTTTTATCATCCATGTTCCCAATAGGTTTTCCACACTTAAACAATTACACAACTTCTATCTTAAGCTAACCAAGGATTCAACTTGGGATTTTAAATTTGTTTTTCTGCTTAAGGCTAGTGTTGTGATTTATAGAATAAGAGGGAATTAAAGGCTCAAGGGGGCTAACAAGAGTGATGTAAAAGGTAGGCTAATTTTGGGATAAGTAAGTTAGAATCAAACAATGGCCTCAATCATATGCAAGCATGTAGATATATTAAATATGGACATACAGAATGGAACAAAGCAAAGATTGCAATTCTAGAGAAGGAAACACACAAAAATAATTATGATTAAATAATGTAACCATGTAAATAAGCTCAAAGTCTCACGGGTTGTGTGTTCTTTAGCTATAATTCATGATCCAATTACAACTTCAAACAAATTTTTAACATAAAAATTTTCAATTTAAATTAGTGAAAATTTTTCAAAAATAGGATCTTAAAAGAAATTTATTATTTTAACCAAGTAGTAACTAAATGCACAAAATCATCAAATAAATATGCAATCAAATATGCAGATGCAACAATGAACAAATAAAGAAAATAAGATTATTGGTGTTGAAAAGAAAAAGAAAGTACTAACCCACGGAGATCGGTATCGACCTCCCCACACTTAAAGATTGCTCCGTCCTCGGTGCATGCTGAGATGTGCAGGTGGACGGGTTGTTCCAACTGAAGCTTTTCTTCAAGATTTTGCAGATGGACTTGTCTGTCTCCCCATGTAAACGTCTTCCGCTTCCCTTCCGGGTGGCCATCCTGAAAGAAAAAGGAAAGAAAAGTAACCCAAAAATAAAGATAGAAAGTAAATGAAATATGGGTTGAGTAATGCCAAATGATAATGGTCTCATTTACATGGAAGCTTCAATATGTACATGAGAAAATAATAGAAGCCATGGCATGCCAGTGGTACAAAATTTGTAACATAGGGGAGGAGTGTGGGTAGTGGAAGTATCATAAAATATTGGCATTGGCATACAATTAATATCATTCCACAGTGTAATACAAGTTACCAAAATAAATTAAAGAAAAGAAGCAACAGTTGAATAAGAAAAATTTTTAACACCAATGGAAAAATAAAAATGTGCACAAAATTAAAATGTAATGAATGAAATATGCAAATAAATAAAAATAAAATAAAAAGAAAAAGAAGAATGAGAAGGGAAAGAAGGGAAGAGGAAGTAAATAAGAAAGGAGAAGAAAAATTAGGATTTGGAGGAGAGAAAGATAAGATATGTGGCAATTTTAGGGTGAGCTGTGCGGCGCATGCGACGCGGCCGCGGAAGGCACGCGTTCGCGTGGGTGCGCGTCAGGTAAGACGACGTGATCGCGTCAGTCACGCGGTCGCGTGACCCGTGTTGCGCTGCTGGCGCGAGTGCAGCCTCGCGCCAGCACAACTCTCTGTTCAAATTAATTTATTTGCCAAAATTGGGGTGACGCGATCGCGTGAGTGTGCGTCAGAAAATAATTGACACGGCCGCGTCGGCAACGCGGTCGCGTGACAAGGATTGTGCTTCCAGCACCAATCCAGCACCACTCTCGCACAATATGGCATTGTGCACCCTTTTACGTCGAAAATGCAGGGCACGCGGCCGCGTGGAGCACGCGGTCGCGTGGGAGGCCATACTTCCCATCCGACGCGGACGCGTCAGCGATGCGGTCGTGTGGGTCGATATGTGCCATTAGCACGCCTCCAGCCACGCTCCTGCGTGACTCTCTGTTCACTTTTAATTTTCCTTTATCTCCAAGCGACGCGGGCGCGTCGCTGATGCGATCGCGTCGCGTAGCGAAAAATTTTTTTTTTATATATGCATGAACAATGCAGAATGCAGTGATTAATATGAGTGCTATGCATGATTCCAGGTTTACTAAAGTAAAATGAAAAGGAAATAAAAATAAAAACAAATAATGATGAAATAAACTGAAAAAGAAACGACCATACCATGGTGGGTTGTCTCCCACTTAGCACTTTTAGTTAGAGTCCTTAAGTTGGACATTGGAGGAGCTTCCGGTTAGGGTGGCTTATGTTTAGATTCGTCCAAAAATCTCCACCAGTGCTTGGAATGCCAATAGCCTCCGGGGTCCCAAACTAGGCCTGTGAAGCTTCTGAACAACTTCAAACAGATTTTTAGGTTCCCGGGGTGATAAATGTCAGAATAAACTCCAGGATTCCAGCCTTGCTTTTAAATTCGCCTCTGTTTTGATCTACATGTCTCCATCCGGGCGGTTTAAAAAGTAGAATCTCACCGTGGTGACCAAACGTTCTCCGTGATCCATGCAATTGAGTATGATACCAATCCGTGTACTTCGAGGTGAAGCGTGGAACCTTATTGAACCTTGTGCACCAGCTCTGAGTACGAGCCATTTCCCTCTTACTCTTAAAGCCGCAGAGAGCTCTAAGCTGGCCATCTATTTCAAGTAAACCATATTCAAGTGAATAAGTAAAGTCATAAGTTAAAGATTGTACCCACTTGAAGCTTGTATTAGGTGGTAGTGGCCTTGGGATAGGTGTTTCTGGTGGTTCTGTAAGTTCTACTCCTATGCTCTTCTGTGAATTCCTCCACATCCTTGCAAGAAACCTCAATTGTATCTGTGTCCGAGTCAAATTCTTCTGTGTCTTCCTCATCACTCGAGTCATAGATTGGAGGTTGAGAGAAATCTACCTCTGCATCATTTTCATATTCACTTGGGGAAGATTCTTCGATTTCAAGTAATTCACTTGCAGATGCAAGTTCATCACTGAGAGAACAGGACTCGTGATCATCATCATCAAGAAAAATTGCTTCTTGGATTACTCCGTCTGATTCTTCGTAAACGACTTGCCTTGGAGATTGTACGGTATCCTCCTTAGCATCAACTGTGGCATCTTGGACGGAGTTTTCCTCAATTCTGGATTCCCAAGGAAGTTCAGCATCGCCTAGATCTTCAACCAACTCTTCTTCTTGAACAATGACAGCTTCTTCTAATTGTTCTAGTACAAATTCATTCTCTGCCTTGTCCACTGGAGTCTCTAGTATTTCTTTCATGCTACGCTCTTCATCGGGTTGTCCACATGGAGCTGTGGTTGATCCTTGTATATTTGAGCGTTTAGTGGCCCATTGGATTAGTGCGTGCTCCAGTTGTTGAATGGTTGTTTGAAATTTAGTTATTGTTTCTTTTAGGCGATCCTCTGCTTCGCGGTTTGCTGGACTTAGACATGATACATAGGGAAGTGGTGATGACTGGGAACGATTGGATTGGTATTGGGGTAAGGAAGGATCATATGATGGCGAATGGTGAAGAGAAGCTTGTGAGTGTGGTGGTTCGAGGTTATGTTGAAAGGACGGTTCGTATGCACGGGGTGGGGCTTGTTGGTAGTTACAAGGTTGTCCACCATGTCTTTCAGCTGGGTATGCGCGGTAGAATGGTCTTTGTCCAGGATATCTCGGAGGGTGTTGCTGCCAAAAGGGTTGATTAGATCCTCTTGGTTCCATCCATCCTTGATTGGTCTGACCTTGATGCACATTCCTACTGTAACTTCTATTTCCTTTAACAATATTAGAACCAAACTCAAAGCGAGAGGGGTGAGAGTTCATAGTAGCAAATAAAGATAAAAAGGAAAAACAAAAATAAATAAACAAGCAAAAGAAAAATATTTACAATAACCAATAATAAGGCACACGTTAGCAGTTCCCCGGCAACGGTGCCATTTTGATGAGAGAACTTTTGCGTGGTCTAGAAATTTGCGGATAAATCCTCGTTGCAAGTATAGTTTCTAAACCTTCAAAAGTCCTTTCATGCAAACGTTTTGGTTGTCACAAGTAACAAACCCCTTTAAAATTGATAACCGAGTATTTAAACCTCGGGTCGTCTTCTCAAGGAACTGCAAAGAAGTATGTTCTTATTATTGGCTATAAAGGTTGTGAATTCGGGGTTTAGAAGGTGAGAAGCAAGTGATTTAAATGACAAGTAAAGTAAATGGCAATTAAAAATAAATAAATAACTGTAAAACAACTTTTGGCAAGATAAGGGAATTTAGAGGTCTAACTTAGTTATCTCTCTCAACTATAATAAAAGTTGAATCTAAACTCCACTTGGTCAACCTTTACCAGGGCAAAGGAAAGTTAAGGGACTAATTAAATTGACCTTTGAATCCTAATTATTTCCTAAGAAAAGGTTGGGATTATTTAGGTTCAGCTCAATTAGCAAGATAACGATTATTAATTACGTTGAGTTCAACAACTATTGAGTTACTAAATTCTTAATCAGAACCAGAAGGGGAAAAAGTAAAATTGCTGGAATGAAAATATCCTCAGATGGGAAGCATCAATAACATAAATCAAAGAGAGCAATAGTAAACTGAAATACCTCAAATATCATTAAATAAAAATGTCATCAACAGCCAATTGGGCGACATCAATCAAACATAATAAAAGCTTCAGAGTAATCAAAATATAAAAGAGAGATTTAAATAGAAAAAGGAATATTGAACCTGGATCAAGAGTCACTCTAGAAAGAGAAGTCCTAAATCCTAAGAGAGAGAGAGAGAGGAGAGAACCTCTCTCTCCAAAACTACATCTAAAACATGAAAAGTAAATTATGAGAGGCATCCTTATGAATGGATGCATTCCCCCACTTTATAGCCTCTAATCTGTGTTCTCTGGGCCAAAGACTGGGTCAGAAACAACCCAGAAATCACTTTCAGCGCTTTCTGGTCCGTACAGGTCGCGGAAAAGTGATGCGGCCGCGTCGTCCACGCGACCGCGCGGATTGGCTGTTGGCCAGGTCACGCGTCCGCGTGACCCACACGTTTGCGTCGCCTGGCGTCGGGGCAACTATGGGAAATTATATATCAAATCGAAGCCCCGGACGTTAGCTTTCCAACGCAATTGGAACTGCGTCGTTTGGACCTCTGTAGCTAAAGTTATAGCCGTTTGAGTGCAAAGAGGTCAGGTTAGACAGCTTAGCAGTTTCTCCAACTTCTTGCATTCCTTTCACTTTTGCATGCTTCCTTTCCATCCTCTGAGCCATTCCTGCCTTATAATATCTGAAAATACTTAACACACATATCAAGGCATCTAATGGTAATAAGAGAGGATTAATAATAAGCAAATATAAGATCAAAGAAGCATGTTTTCAATCATAGCATAAAATCAGGAAGGAAAATGTAAAACATGCGAATTGTATGAATAAGTGAGTAAAGAGTTGATAAAAACCACTCAATTGAGCACAAGATAAACCATAAAATAGTGGTTTATCAGTAACCTTCATACTTCGCGGCTGCTGTTGGTGGCATTTTGACTAAGGTTCTCTAACAAGTAGTGTGGTGCGAAGAAGCTGTGTAGCACGAAAACAGAGCAGGCGATTCCAAGGAAGAACACCGTGAGGCCAGTGACGATGGTCGGTGGATATCTGAACTAGCATTCACAAAGGTCTGAGAATGGGAGATTAGGATTTGAGAGCTTGAGGTCTTTGTACCCTAATTGAGAGAGAGAGAGAGAGAGAGAGAGAGAGAGAGAGATTATGTGTGGGGACCGTCTTTGAACGGCGTAGAAGATGATGACAACAAAGGCGAGGTAAAACAAGAGGCTACACAGGTGAAAAGTAAAAAGAAAAGGAGTGAAAGTGAGAGAGTTAGGGTTTTTTTATTTTTTAGCTTTTTTTTTACATTTAATTATTTTATTTTTATTTGTGTTTAACAATGCAATTAAACTTTTTTAAGTTTCAAAAATTAATTTTTAGTTAACATTTAAAATTTGATTATTAGTAAGAATTATATATTAATTTTTTAAAAAATATTAAATAATATCTACAATTTTTAAAAATTAATTATTTAATTTTAATTTTTTATCAAAAATAATTAATGAATACAAATAATATTTAAAAATTTTAATTTTTGAAACAAAATAAAATTATCCTAAAACAATTATATAAACAAATTTTTTTTACTCTTAAAGATTTTAATATTTTAAAATAATTTTTTTAGTTACAAAAAAATACTTATATTTTATGACAAACAAATAAATTGTTACAAGCAATACTGAATTTTGTGACAAATTAATATTTTGTTACAAAAGAAGTTGAATTTTTGCAACTACTTTATCCTTTATTACAAAAGATAATAAAATTTTGTAACAAAATACCAGTTCATTACAAAATCAATCATCATTTGTAACCAAAAAAGATAGATTGTTGCAAAATATTAGCACGTTTTGTAACAACTTGTATTCTTGTTACAAAACATTATTATTCTATAATAATCACCAATTATTGTTACAAAAAACCATCTTTTTGTAACAATTTTAAATTTGACACAAAATTTTTGTTACAAATATTTCATCGTAGTGATGTGGAGTTTGAACAATTATCTAATATCGTCAAAAACCTGACCTGGATTTCAATTAGAAAGGTTATTGATGCACAAAAATTTGTCTCTCAACAAATTTTCCTTTGGCAAGTATACCAAATTGTCGTCAAGTAAAAACTCACAATAGAGTGAGGTCGAATCCCACAGGGATTGATTGGTCATGCAACTTTAATTGGAGGAATGTTCAAGTTGAGCTAAGCAGAAATTGAGTTGATAATTGCAGAAAATTAAATGGCAGAAAAGTAAATGACAGAAAATGTAAGTGCTAGAAATAAATGGCGAAATGTAAATTGCAGAAAGTAAATTGCAGAATCTTAAATGGGGATTTGGGGAGATGAACATAAAAGTAAATGGCAGAAGGTAAAGAGAATGGGTAAGATCAAAAATGGGGGATTCATTGGACTTAGGAGATGTTGCATTCTCCGGATCAAGTTCATTCTCATCTCTTCCTCAATCAATGTATTCATTGATCTCCTTGGTAATCTTAAGTGATTGGATCCCAATTCCTTGGTAACCCAATCTCTCTAAACTTGAACAATTGCCCAATTCCTTGATTTAATTTCTCATGGGAAGAGATGAAGTATGGTCACTGATTATACCACATGTATTTCCAAATCAAAGTGTTGGTAGGATTATATGTCACTATATCTATCTAAACCCCAATTTGGTCTAACATGAGAAAGAAATTCTAGCATGATCTCCTCATCCCTTTTTCAAGGCTCAGAGGAGATCCAATTATGGAGAGTTTCTTTTCCAAGACAACTAACCAATTGATTTAAGATCGAAAGCTTTCTAGTAAATCAAGAGAAAAGAAAGAGGAAGAAGAATGAAAACTATAATTGATCCATCAAATTACAACAGAACTCCCTAACCCAATGAAAATAGGTTTAGTTGTTCATAGCTCTGAAAATGAAAGATGATAGAGAAGAGTGCATTCTCCAGTAAACTAGAATTTGTAGGAAAAGTAAATATACAGAATATAGTTCCCAATAATGCCCCCTTTCTAGTTCAAAACTACTTCCTATATATACTACTCTTCTGATCTTCGAGTTAGCTCTTCAAGTCTTGGATATGGGCCCTTGATCTTTAGTTGAAGCAGTTACAGTCTTCAGTGGGCTCAGCTTTGCTTGCAGAAAGAATGTGAGTCAGGCATGATAGGACGTTAGTTAAGACATTAATGGCGTTAACGTTAGGTGTAAACTTGGGTTCGAAAGCGTTAGTGACGATAACTTTGTCACTAATGTTCCAAACCAGTTGATCCACGTTAACTTCAACGTTAGTGGTACTAACGTGACCACTAACGTAGCCTCTTAGCCCTTCGCAAGCGTTATTGGCACTCACTTTTACCAATAACACTACTCCTTGTCCCTCTTTCCCACGTTAATGATTCATGTTAGTGTAACTAACGTGGCCCTTAACGTGGGCATGCCCAAGCTCGAGGGCGTTAGTGACACTCACTTTGTCACTAACGCTTCAAAACGCTCTTTCTTTCCACGTTAGTGCCTCACGTTAATGGCATTAACGTGACCACTAACGTGGTTGTGCTTTCCATCTCCAACGTTAGTGACAAAGGTTAGTGTCACTAATGTTGGCCCATCATTCATTGCTTCACGTTACCATTCACATTAGTGGTCTTAACGTGACCACTAACGTAGGCAATCTTGGCCTGATCCAGCATTAGTGACAAAGGTGAGTGTCACTAACGTTGGCAATCTCTTCTTTATTCCACGTTAGAGTTCACGTTAATTGAATTAACGTGACTCTTAACGTGGCTATGTGTGGCCTTTTGGAACGTTAGTGGTGTTTACTTTTACCACTAACGTTGGAGCTTCCCTTTCCTTCCATGTTAGTTCCCACGTTAATGTAACTAACGTGGGTTATGATGGCTTTCGAAGGCATTATTAGTGATAACTTTTTCACTAACGCTGCAAGCTTGCTCCAATTCCACGTTAGTGGTCACGTTAGTGAGACTAACGTGGCTCTTCTTTGCTTCCTTTGTCCTGAAATCAAACAAACAGAGTGCATCAAAGTTTTGTTCCAAGTCATGTGATCATGCATCCTCCATTTTATCATTCAATTCATGCATAATTCTCATGAAATCATGTAAAGTTCACAATGTTTGCTTGAATCAAGATGTAAGTGTATTTTTACCAAAAACTTGCTTATTTACTAAGAAAATGCATGAAACTACCCTAAAACAGTAAAGAAAAGGTTAGTGAAACTGGCCAAGATGCCCTGGCATCACAACACCAAACTTAAAGCTTGCTTGTCACTAAGTAATTACTGAAGCATAAGAATGATGAATGAAAGAACAAGAGAAATAAGTCCTTATTATAGAAGTCAAGTTTTTGGTTTATGGGTTTCATGCATAGCAACTTAGGTTCATTCCTTTACTGGTTTTCAGGTCCTCATCATGCTCTTGAATACTCGCTTGATTGCATCCTATGAGATCCTTATTCATTGATTCCCCCCTTTCTTTTCAGGCTTTATTGCATTCTTTTAGGCTAAGTGCTTTGTGAGGGGGCGACTCTTTAAGGTAAGCTTTTAGCCAACACTCCCGAACCAGTTGGTTCAAGGTGCTAGGTGTTGAGACACCCCTAAGGACTTACTCCCTCAAGTCTCTCTCCCCCATACATGCACACCACAAGCATATGGTTTGTTATTTTCTTTTCTTGAGGCCTTGGTGTCCAGCACCTCTTTGGGTTACTAAGTATTTTGTAGCAAGGTTGCTCTTGATAGTGGATTTTCAGCTGATAATCCCGGGTTAGTTAACCCAAGTTACCAAGTGATGAAGCACTCCTGAGAACTCATCCAAGCAGATCCTTTGCACAAGAACACCACAGACACATGCCTCAAGATTCAAAACCTTGGTGCCTAGCCTTATTTTTTATTCTTTTTCTTTCTTTTTCAAACTCTCACTGTTCTTTTCCTTTTTCTTATTAGGATCTTGTTGTTTAGCTAGTCTCATAGAATGTGCTTCAAGCATATGATTCAGAACATCTAGTTGCCTGTATACCTTGTTGGTGAACCAACTTAACTAATTAATTACCACACCACAAACATTGAGAACTTCACAAGATGAACCCCACTCTGGTTTTTCATAACATTTTCTTTTATTTAGCTTAAAGGACAAGCATACATTTAAGCAGGATGAAGATAAAAACCAGAAACTTAGACCAGCACACATAGACCTAAGCAATGAAATCTTAAAGATAGAATTGAAAATTCCTAAACTACTATGGAGGCATGTTCTATTTCATACATGATTTTCCTTATTTAAACTTGAAAAAGATAGAACGAAGAGGGAACTCCACCACCTTTTACTTCTGGGGATGCTCGTGTCCCTTTGTTTCCTTTGTCTTTGGATCCTTCTTGATTGCTCGAATCCCCATTTCCTTTGCGCTTCCCGATCAACTTTTTCCAGAAGCCAGCATCTCCCATCTTCTTCTTCAATGCTTCCTTCTGTTGTTTCACCTTCCCCTCCTCTTGTTCTGTTAGGTCTTTGTGAACTGTATCATACCTTGGGATGGCAGAGTGCAAATTATGCATATGCCCAGCCACATAAGTCAACTTGGCCTGAATGTTTATGTTAAATTCTTCCATGTGTAGTTGTTGTCCTTCATTAAGCACGTTGAACTCATTGAATGCTTTCATCTGAGCTAACTGACGTTGGTTGAGTTCTTGAAGGCGTTTATCTTGACGCTCTTACCTTTCAGTTACTTGATTGATGGCTTGGGTGAGCTGGGAGTAATGTTCCTGTTGCTGCTCCATTTGTTGTTTCTGCCACTCTCCTTGTTGATTCATCCAATTAGATAGTAGTTCTTCTTGACGATCCATCCTTTGGGATTGAATGTGTAGTTGTTGTTCTTGTCTCTCCATATATCTCTTTGCTAGATCCTCAATGGCTCCTTGAATGTGAACCAGATTTATATTGGTTGGATCATATTGCTCTTCTTGCTGATATTCTATTTGTTGGGGTTCTTCTTGATGAGGTTCTTCTTGGTGAGGTTCTTCTTGGGATGTTCTTTTCCTTATCTGAGGCCTTCTTTGTTGTTGAGCGGGTGCCACATAGGTTATACGCTGGAGCGTAACTAACCTCCCAGGGTTTACCCATTTTGGATTGCTATCTTCAAAGACTACCTTGGCTTTCATACATAGTCTAAGGATGGTACTGGGGTAGCAAAGTCGAGCACTCGGATCATTCTTCTCGGATGCTTCTTAGATTCCCTCAGCTATAATTTCATGTTCATTGATGTCTCCACCCCTCATTATGCAATGTACCATAGTAGCTCGAGCAATGTTGACCTCAAAATTGTTTGAGGCTGGGAGGATAGATCTCCTCACGAGCTCAAACCATCCCTTGTCTTCTGGGATGAGGTCTCCTCTCCTAATAAACCGTGGCCTCTTATCTGAATACCTTTCCCAATCTGATCCTATAACACACATGTCGTTCACAATTTCTTCAAGTTCATCATTGTCGGGGCCATCACTTATTCTTGCTTGATAACTGGGCTCATCAAAATGTTGTGATCTTAGATGAAGAGTCTTAATTATAGTATTGGGACTGAAGTCCACCTCTGTTCCTCTCACGCAGCTTTTGAAGGTAGGAGCCCTGGTAGTGTCTTGATGAGCGGATAATTTATACGCTTTTTGGCATTATTTTCAGTATATTTTTAGTATGTTTTAGTTAGTTTTTATTATATTTTTATTAGTTTTTAGTTAAAATTCACTTTTCTGGACTTTACTATGAGTTTGTGTGTTTTTCTGTGATTTCAGGTATTTTCTGGCTGAAATTGAGGGACCTGAGCAAAAATCTGATTCAGAGGCTGAAAAGGACTGCAGATGCTGTTGGATTCTGACCTCCCTACACTTGAAGTGGATTTTCTGGAGCTATAGAAGCCCAATTGGTGCGCTCTCAATTGCGTTGGAAAGTAGACATCCTGGGCTTTCCAAAATATATAATAGTCCATACTTTGCCCGAGATTTGGTTGCCCAAACCGGCGTTCCAAATCAGCTCAAGACTGCCCGGCGTTAAACGCCGGAACTAGCACAAGAATGGGAGTTAAACGCCCAATCTGGCACAAAAGCTGGCGTTTAACTCCAAGAAAAGTCTCTACACATAGAAGCTTCAATGCTCAGCCCAAGCACACACCAAGTGGGCCCGGAAGTGGATTTTTATGTAATTTACTCATCTTTGTAAACCCTAAGCTACTAGTTCTCTACAAATAGGACCTTTTGCTATTGTATTTTCATCTTTAGATTTTTGAATCTTTTGATCACTTTAGATCTTGGTTCTTCTGCTTCCCTCTCTGGGGCCGAAGCCAATGATCACCATTATCACTTATGTATTTTCAATGGTGGAGTTTCTACACACCAAAGATTAAGGTGTGGAGCTCTGCTGTACCTCGAGTATTAATGCAATTACTATTGTTCTTCTATTCAATTCAGCTTATTCTTGTTCTAAGATATTCATTCGCACCCAAGAACATGATAAATGTCATGATTATGCGACGCTCATCATCATTCTCACTTATGAACGCGTGCCTGACAACCACTCCCGTTCTACAGGCAAACAAGGCTTGAATGTTTATCTCTTGGATTCCTTAATCAGAATCTTCGTGGTATAAGCTAGAATTGATGGCGGCATTCAAGAGAATCCGGAAGGTCTAAACCTTGTCTGTGGTATTCTGAGTAGGATTCAAGGATTGAATGACTGTGATGAGCTTCAAACTCCTGAAGGCTGGGCGTTAGTGACAGACGCAAAAGAATCACTGGATTCTATTCCAACCTGATTGAGAACCGACAGATGATTAGCCGTGTTGTGACAGAGCGCGTTGAACATTTTCACTGAGAGGACGGGACTGTAGCCATTGACAACGGTGATGCCCAACATACAGCTTGCCATGGAAAGGAGTAAGAAGGATTGGATGAAGACAGTAGGAAAGCAGAGAGACGGAAGGGACAAAGCATCTCCATGCGCTTATCTGAAATTCTCACCAATGAATTACATAAGTATCTCTATCTTTATATTTTATTTATCTTTTAATCATTAATCCTCCATAACCATTTGAATCCGCCTGACTAAGATTTACAAGATGACCATAGCTTGCTTCATACCAACAATCTCCGTGGAATCGACCCTTACTCGCGTAAGGTTTATTACTTGGACGACCCAGTGTACTTGCTGGTTAGTTGTGCGAAGTTGTGATAAAGAGTTGAGATTGCAATTGAGCGTACCATGTTGATGGCGCCATTGATGATCACAATTTTGTGCACCAAGTTTTTGGCGCAGTTGCCGGGGATTGTTTGAGTTTGGACAACTGACAGTTTATCTTGTTGCTTAGATTAGGTATTTTTCTTCAGAGTTCTTAAGAATGAATTCTAGTGTTTCAAGGTGATGTTTTTACCATCACCAAAGCTGATTGATTCTCATCAATTTAGCTCTTGAATGTAATGTCCTGCTGAAACTTGGCTAGCCATGTCTAATTTCTTTAGACTAAAGCTTTAGACTAACATTGCATGATTCCTGGAATTCTCATTAAGAATTTTGATATCCTTATTTTCTTTCAATTTTCGAAAAAAAATCCAAAAAAATTACAAAATCATAAAAACCAAAAATATTTTTTGTTTCTTGTTGAGTCTAGTGTCTCATTTTAAGTTTGATGTCAATTGCATGTTTCTATTCTTCTTACAATTTTTTTTGAATTCATTCATGTGTCTTCATTGATCTTCAAGATGTTCTTGATGATTTCCTTGTTCTGATCTTAAATTCTCTTGTCTTGTGTGTTTTGTTGTTTCTCATATGCATTCTCAACTTGTTAGTGTCAGTAGTATACAAACTTCTATGTTTGGTGTCTTGCATGCGTTGTTTATTTGATTTTAGTTGCATTTTGATTATTTCTCATCATAAAAAAAATTCAAAAAAATTTTTCTTTATGTCTTTTTAAGTCAATAATATAGAGAATTGAAGATTCAGAACATACAGCAGAGGAATTACACAGAAAAAGCTGGGTGTTCAAAACGCCCAGTGAGGAAAGAAAACTGGTGTTTAAACGCCAGCCAGGGTGCCTGGCTGGGCGTTTAACGCCCAAAAGGGGTGAGTTTTGGGCTTTAAATGCTAGAATGGATACCATTCTGGGTGTTTAACGCCAGGATGGCACAAGAGAGAAGATTTTGTTTTTAATTCAAATTTTTTTCAAGTTTTCATGATTTTTCAAAATCAAATCTTTTTCAAATCATATCTTTTCAATCATATATTTTCAAAATCAATTTCTTTCCATTTTCAAAAATACTTGCTAACAATTAATGATTTGATTCAACATTTCAAGTATGTTGCCTTTTCTGTTGAGAAAGGTTTAATGTCTGAATAATATCTTTTAAATTTCTTGTTAGCCAAGTCATTAATTTTCAAAATCAAATCTTTTTAAAATTGTTTTTCAAATCATATCTTCTCAATCATATCTTTTTAAAACCATAACTTTTCAATCATATCTTTTTAATCACATCTTTTTCAAAATAGTTTTCAATCATATCTTTTTTATTTCTATTTTCAAAAATCTTTTTCAAAAATCACTTTATTTATTTCCCAATCTTAGTTTTCGAAAATCAATTACCATTTTTCAAAATTTCTTTTAATTAATTCACTTTAATTTTCGAAAATTTCTTCCCCTCTTCTCACATCCTTCTATTTGTGGACTAACACTCCTCCTCAATGCACAATTCGAAGTCCATCTTTCTTGATAAGTTCGAATTCTTCTACCTCTTCCTTCTATTTTTCTTTTCCTCTGACACCTCAAGGAATCTCTATACTGTGACATAGAGGATTCCATATTTTCTTGTTCTTTTCTCTTTCAAATGAGCAGGAGCAAAGACAAAAGCATTCTTGTTGAGGCTGACCCTGAACCTGAAAGGACCTTGAAGCAAAAGCTAAGAGAAGCTAAAGCACAACTCTCTGTAGAGGACCTAACAGAAATCTTCAAAGAAGAAGAACCCATGGCAGCCGAAAACAACAATAATGTCAACAATGCAAGGAAGCTGCTGGGTGACTTTACTGCACCTACTCCCGACTTCTATGGGAGAAGCATCTCTATCCCTGCCATTGGAGCAAACAACTTTGAGCTTAAGCCTCAATTAGTTTCTCTAATGCAACAGAATTGCAAGTTCCATGGACTTCCATTGGAAAATCCTCATCAGTTTTTAGCTGAATTCTTGCAAATCTGTGACACTGTCAAGACCAATGGGGTTGACCCTGAGGTCTACAGACTTATGCTATTCCCTTTTGCTGTAAGAGACAGAGCTAGGATATGGTTGGACTCACAACCTAAAGAAAACCTGAACTCTTGGGAAAAGCTAGTCAATGCCTTCTTGGCAAAGTTCTTTCCACCTCAAAAATTGAGTAAGCTTAGAGTGGAAGTCCAAACCTTCAGACAGAAGGAAGTTGAATCCCTCTATGAAGCTTGGGAAAGATACAAATAATTGATCAGAAAGTGTCCCTCTGACATGCTTTCTGAATGGAGCATCATAGGTATCTTCTATGATGGCCTGTCTGAACTGTCCAAGATGTCATTAGACAGTTCTGCTGGAGGATCTCTTCATCTGAAGAAGACGCCTGCAGAAGCTCAGAGCTCATTGAAATGGTTGTAAATAACCAATTCATGTACACTTCTGAAAGGAATCCTGTGAACAATGGGACGAATCAGAAGAAAGGAGTTCTTGAGATTGATACTCTGAATGCCATACTAGCTCAGAACAAAATATTGACTCAGCAAGTTAATATGATTTCTCAAAGTCTGCTTGGAATGCAAGCTGCACCAGGCAGTACTAAGGATGCTTCATCTGAAGAAGAAGCTTATGATCCTGAGAACCCTTCAATAGAAGAAATGAATTACATAGGAGAACCCTATGGAAACCCCTATAATCCTTCATGGAGAAATCATCCAAATCTCTCATGGAAGGATCAACAGAGACCTCAACAAGGTTTAGCAATGGCAAGCCTTTTCCATCATCTTCTCAGCAACAGACAAAGAATTCTAAGCAGATCCACTCTGACTTAGCAACCATGGTCTCTGATCTAATCAAAACCACTCAAAGTTTTGTGACTGAAACAAGGTCCTCCATTAGGAATTTGGAGGCACAAGTGGGACAGCTGAGCAAGAAAATTACTGAACTCCCTCTTAGTACTCTTCCAAGCAATACAGAAGAGAATCCAAAAGGAGATTGCAAGGCCATTAACATGACCCACATGGCCGAACTTGGAGAGGAGGAAGAGGTAGTGATCGCCACTGAGGAAGACCTCAATGGACGTCTGATGAGCGGATAATTTATACGCTTTTGGCATTATTTTTAGTATGTTTTTAGTATGTTTTAGTTAGTTTTTATTATATTTTTATTAGTTTTTAGTTAAAATTCACTTTTCTGGACTTTACTATGAGTTTGTGTGTTTTTCTGTGATTTTAGGTATTTTTTGGCTGAAACTCTGGCTTAAATTGAGGGACCTGAGCAAAAAATCTGATTCAGAGGCTGAAAAGGACTGCAGATGCTGTTGGATTCTGACCTCCCTGCACTCGAAGTGGATTTTTTGGAGCTACAGAAGCCCAATTGGCATGCTCTCAATTGCGTTGGAAAGTAGACATCCTGCGCTTTCCAGCAATATATAATAGTTCATACTTTGTCCGAGATTTGGTGGCCCAAACCGGCGTTCCAAATCAACTCAAGACTGCACGACATTAAACGCCGGAACTGGCACAAGAATGGGAGTTAAACGCCCAAACTGGCACAAAAGCTGGCGTTTAACTCCAAGAAAAGTCTCTACACATAGAAGCTTCAATGCTCAGCCCAAGCACACACTAAGTGGGCCCGGAAGTGGATTTTTATGTAATTTACTCATCTTTGTAAACCCTAAGCTACTAGTTCTCTACAAATAGGACCTTTTGCTATTGTATTTTCATCTTTAAATCTTTGAATCTTTTGATCACGTTTAGATCTTGGTTCTTCTGGTTTCCTCTCTGGGGCCGAAGCCAATGATCACCATTATCACTTATGTATTTTCAACGGTGGAGTTTCTACACACTATAGATTAAGGTGTGGAGCTCTGCTGTACCTCGAGTATTAATGCAATTAATATTGTTCTTCTATTCAATTCAGCTTATTCTTGTTCTAAGATATTCATTTGCACCCAAGAACATGATGAATGTGATGATTATGCGACGCTCATCATCATTCTCACTTATGAACGCGTGCCTGACAACCACTCCTGTTCTACAAGCAAACAAGGCTTGAATGATTATCTCTTGGATTCCTTAATCAGAATCTTCATGGTATAAGCTAGAATTGATGGCGGCATTCAAGAGAATCCAGAAGGTCTAAACCTTGTCTGTGGTATTCTGAGTAGGATTCAAGAATTGAATGACTGTGACGAGCTTCAAACTCCTGAAGGCTGGGCGTTAGTGACTGACGCAAAAGAATCACTGGATTCTATTCCAACCTGATTGAGAACCGACAGATGATTAGCCGTGTTGTGACAGAGCGCGTTGAACATTTTCACTGAGAGGACGGGACTGTAGCCATTGACAACGGTGATGCCCAACATACAGCTTGCCATGGAAAGGAGTAAGAAGGATTGGATGAAGACAGTAGGAAAGCAGAGAGACGGAAGGGACAAAGCATCTCCATGCGCTTATCTGAAATTCTCACCAATGAATTACATAAGAATCTCTATCTTTATATTTTATTTATCTTTTAATCATTAATCCTCCATAACCATTTGAATCCGCCTGACTAAGATTTACAAGATGACCATAGCTTGCTTTATACCAACAATCTCCGTGGGATCGACCCTTACTCGCATAAGGTTTATTACTTGGATGACCCAGTGCACTTGCTGGTTAGTTGTGCGAAATTGTGATAAAGAGTTGAGATTACAATTGAGCGTACCATGTTGATGGCGCCATTGATGATCACAATTTCGTGCACCATGTCTTCTCTGGCTACATTGGCATAGAATTCCTTGATGAGATTTGCATTTATCTTTGTTTCTGGGTTCGTGAGCTCTTGCTAACCCCTCTGTTCAATCTTTTCTCTAATCTTTGGGCACTCATCATCGTTGAACTGGAATGTCAATTCTGGCAATATTTTTTTGTGTTTTATCTGTCCAAATTAGAGCTCATGGAAGGCGGTCTTGAACCTCCCTTCATCAAAAGGAATGCTCTCCACTGGTTCTTCTCCCTTTCGCCTCTTGGAGCTTGACAATGCCATGAGTAGGAGTTGGTATGTGAAGGTGTTGAGAAGTATGGATTGATGATGGAATTCGGCTGGATTAAGATAGGGTGTAGCTAGAGGATTGTGTTAACGTATTTTTGGATGAAGGAAGAAGTGTTAGGTGTGTGTTTCGAAAGAGAGAAGAAAGATGAAATGAAAGGACATTTGAATATAGACGGTTATAGAGTGGGGGTCCTTTATATAGGAGGATGAGGGGTGATCGAAGGGTGTGGGTTGATAGTAAAAACCAATGGTGGACGGTTGGGGTTTGGCACGAAATGAGCACAAGGATCACCACTTTTATGAAGTGATTGGTTCGGTCTCCAAGGATATCCTTCTTCCAATGTTGCATGGCAACACTTCCCAAGGTATTTCCTTTGAAGACGTGTGTATGGTCCCCCTTTGTGAAGTGGCCGAACCCCCTTCTTCATTTGTCCCATCAATTTCATCCAATCTTCCCTTCATTAGAAAAAAATGAGTTTGAATGATGGCGGCAAAAGTTAGAGAGTGGAATAACTACTTTTAATTTTTTTTTATTTTTAAATAACTAAATGCTATTCATGAATGCAACCCAACCGACTGATTGAGTGTTCATGTATGCAACATTGGTGACACCAAACTTAGTTTGTGAGCATGTAGTGTAGAAAGAGTTGATTAAGGCTCTAAGATTGACATGATATGAATTGTGTTCATGCCCTCTTAGTGTGCCTTGAACACCAAACTTGTTGTTCACTATATGTTGCATACAAGGGTTCATCTAAGTGTTTGTCAAGGTGGATTTGGAATTCATGAACCTTGCTTTATTAACTACTATTAAAGGTCTAAAGGAAAGGATATAAAACATGGGTTGCCTCCCATGAAGCACTTCTTTAGCGTCATTAGCTTGACGTTTGGCCTTTGTCAGGGTGGTTGGTAATGCCTCAAATCTTTTCCTCTCGCAATAAATCTATCTCCGTTGGCTTTATTAAGAATCTCCACATGTTCCAAGGAGAGAATTCTGCTGATGGTGTACACTTGAGGTAGCTGAGATGGAATGGTGGGGAGATGAGGTGGGATAGATGGGAAATGAGCAGAGATTACTTCATCCCCTGGAGAGAAATCCTCTGTAGGGATCTTCTTGTTCCTCCATCCCCTTGGTGCCTTCTTCCTTGTTTCTTTTAATGCTACCCTGCACCTTGTGGCCTCTTTTTCCAGGGAAATTTTGTTGCTGGTCTCATATGACTCCGGTGGGTTTAGCTCCTCTTGGGTTTCCCTTAGCTGTTGTGCCTTCTGACTGTATTGTTTGTCAACTAAAGGGATTCTCAGGTGTATTGTTTGTGCTTCTGTGCTAGTTTCTTCCACCAATGCCTTATTGTGATCCTCCCTTAATTCTTTGTTTTCATGATTTGCTTCTTATGAGGGTTTGAAGACATTGAAGGTAATTTGTTCATCATGTATCCTTAGTATTAGCTCTCCTCGCTCTACATTTATAAGTGCTCTGGCTGTGGCTAGGAATGGTCTTCCCAATATGATTGGATGGAGCTGACTCTCTTCCATCTCTAAGATAATAAAGTCTATGGAAAGGAAGTAGTTCCCAACCTTCACCAACACGTTTTCAACCACTCCTATTGCTTGTTTTTGAGTTTTGTCAGCCAACTTGATGATTACATCCGTGGGCGTTAGCTCATTGATTTAAAACTTTTGCATGAGGGATAAAGGTATTAAGTTGATGTTTTCTTCCAAGTCACAAAGTGCCTTATCAATCCTTGTTTCTCTTATAGTACAAGGGATGTGAAAACTCCCTGGGTCCTTCCTTTTTGTAGGCAACTCTGTTTGAATAAGAGCACTGCACTCCTTATTCATCACTATTGTTTGCCCTCCTTTTAGTGAATTTTTCTTGGTCAGCAGCTCTTTCATACACTTAATGTATGAGGGCATTTGTTGGAGAGCCTTGACGAATGGTATGTTTACATGGAGAGATGCAAACATGTCGAGGAACTTTGAGTACACTCTCCTTTCTACACCCCCCTTGAGTCTTTGGGGAAAAGGTGCATATGGGTTCAGAATCTCCTTCTCCCTTAGCTCCTTCCTTTGTGTGGGATTGGTTTCTTGGTCACTCTCTTCTTTCTTCTCTACTGGAATATCTTGAGAATATTCTAATAGTTTGTTCAGTTCTTTCACACTCCCCTCATCACTTATAGTGACCATCTTGCATTTTTCCCATGTTACCTTCTTTGTTTCACCTCTCGGTTTTTCTCTGTGTCACTTGGGAAGCTATCAGTTGGCTTGGGAATCTGCTGAGAGAGATATCCCTCTTGAGACTCCAGCCTCTTGATGGTGTCTCCTTGGTTTTTTATATTAGCTAGTACTTCATCCTTGAACACTCTGTTGTCTTGGACTTTCTTGCATATACCTTCAAGTAGAGTCTCAATTCTGGAAAGTCTATCTTTGGATGGTGATGGTGAATTGAGGTAGGAGGGGTTAGAAGGGTCATTTTGGTTTTGATATGGATGTTGAGAGGTACTATTGGGTGGGTGTTGATATGATCTCTGTGTGGAATGTTGGTGAGTTGCATTGTTGTTGGGGTTGTGACGTCTCTGATCTTGGCCTTGATCTTGTTGATTTCCCCACCCAAAGTTTGGGTGGTTCTTCCAACCAGGATTATAAGTTTTGGAGTATGGATCATGGGCCGGCCAAGGTGAGTTCCCAATATAGTTGGCTTGTTCCTAGTCACTCTATTCCTCTGTATTTACTCCTTCTTGAGCTGATGATGAAGTGGTGACTACTGCAACTTGGTTCCCTTCCATCTTCTTGGTAAGGTAAGCTAACTGCTTGGTGATCATCTTTTTTTGAGCCAACAGTGCATCCATATAGTTTAGCTCTAGCACTCCTCGAGTGTTTCTCCTTTCAGAAGCATAGAAGTAGTCATTCTCAGCTACAGTCTCGATGACATCTATGGCTTCTTCAATGGTCTTTTTCTTGTTTAGAGATCCCCTGGATGAGTGTTCTACTGCCTTCTTTGATTCATATGAAAGACCCTCATAGAAAATGTGTAGTTGCAACCATTCATTGAACATGTCTGGTGGGCACCTTCTTGTTAAGTCCTTAAACCTCTCCCATGCCTCATAGACAGTTTTACCATCTTGTTGCCTGAAGGTTTGTACCTCAGCTTTCAACCTGTTGATTCTTTGAGGAGGGTAGAATCTCACCAAGAATTTGTTCATCACATCTTCCCACATTTTTAAACTCTCCTTCGAGAAAGATTTCAGCCATTTAGATGTTTTATCCCTGAGTGAAAAGGTAAACAAAAGCAGTCTATAGGTGTCAGGATGAACACTATTAGACTTCACAGTATCACATATCATTAGGAAGGTGGTTAGATGTTGATTGGGGTCTTCTTGGGCACTTCCTCTGAATGCACAGTTGTTTTGAACGAGGGTGATGAGCTGGGGCTTTAGTTCAAAGTTATTGGCATGTATGGTTGGTTTTTGAATGCTGCTTCCACAATTTCCTGGGTTTGGGTTGATGTAAGAGTCTAGAACTCTTCTCTCTTACCCAGCATGATTCACTGGGCCTTCTCTGGCATGGTTGTGAGCTTCTTCTTCATGGTGGTTCTCTATATTCTCCTCCATGTCTGTTTTAAAATACTCCTCCTCTTCCACAACACCAATGACTCTCTTCCCTCTTGCTTCCCTCCTTAATCTAAGGAATGTCCATTCAAGTTCAGAATTAAAGAAAGTTAAAGCTCCGCTTCTTCTACTTGTCAGACAACCAACAAAGCAAAAAGCAAGAAAGAAAATAAATTAAGAAATTACTCTTGTTAGAATGGCTGTTAGTGTGAGTGGTGCAATGTATCAAACAGTTAGTGGGTTAGTGAACTAAATTGTAGATAGCAAGGTAAACAGATGAAGAAGAAAGAAAAAGGAAACGAAATAGCTAAACTGGAAGTAAATGACTAAGATGAAATAATCAAAACAAAGAAAATTGCTCAATCTAGTTATCCTCCAACTTAATCATTGTCGATACAAAATCAATCCCCGGCAACGGCGCCATAAACTTGATGCACGAAAACTTGTCTCTCAATAAATTTCCCTTCGGCAAGTATACCGAATTGTCGTCAAGTAAAAACTCACAATAGAGTGAGGTCGAATCCCACATGGATTGATTGGTTAAGCAACTTTAATTGGAGGAATGTTCTAGTTGAGCTAAGCAGAAATTGAGTTGATAATTGTAGAAAATTAAATGGCGGGTGGTGCGCGAAATTGTGAACAATACTTTTCACAACTCTCATAATCCCTGGTCATGAACTCCAAAAACTTGGTGGTTCAATTCCATGGCATTACACAACTTCGCACAACTAACCAGCAAGTGCACTGGGTCGTCCAAGTAATACCTTACGTGAGTAAGGGTCGATCCCACGGAGATTGTTAGCATTGAAGCAAGCTATGGTCATCTTGTAAATCTTAGTCAGGCAAACTCAAATGTATATGATGATGAACGAAAATAATATAAAAGATAAAGATAGTGATACTTATATATATCATTGGTGTAAGAGCTTCAGACAAGCGTATGAAGATGCCTTCCCTTCCGTCTCTCTGCTTTCCTACTGCCTTCATCCAATCCTTCTTACTCCTTTCCATGGCAAGCTTGTGTAGGGTTTCACCATTGTCAGTGGCTACCTCCCATCCTCTCAGTGAAAGCGATTGCATATGTCCTGTCACGGCATAGCGGAATTCAGCTGTCGGTTCTCGGTCAGGCCGGAATAATATCCATTGATACTTTTGCGTCTGTCACTAACGCCCTAGCCTGCTAGGAGTTTGAAGCACGTCACAGTCATTCAGTCATTGAATCCTACTCAGAATACCACAGACAAGGTTAGACCTTCCGGATTCTCTTGAATGCTGCCATTAGTTCTTGCCTATACCACGAAGACTCTGATCTCACGGAATGGTTGGCTCGTTTGTCAGGCGAGCACTCGGTTGTCTGGCGATCAACCATGCATCGTGCAATCAGGAATCCAAGAGATATTCACTAAGCCTCAGATGCTTGTAGAACAAGAATGGTTGTCAGTCACCTTGTTCATAAGTGAGAATGGTGATGGGCGTCAATCATCACCTTCATCAAGTTGAAGAACAAGTGATATCTTGGACAAAGAACAAGTGGAATTGAATGGAAGAACAATAGTAATTGCATTAATACTCGAGGTACAGCAGAGCTCCACACCTTAATCTATGGTGTGTAGAAACTCCACCGTTGAAAATACATAAGAACAAGGTCTAGGCATGGCCGAATGGCCAGCCTCCCAATGATCTAAGATAGCATAAAACGAAGATAGCTACCAAAGTCTCTCTATAAATACAATAGTAAAAGGTCCTACTTATAGAAAACTAGTACATAGATGAGTAAATGACATAAAAATCCACTTCCGGGCCCACTTGGTGTGTGCTTGGGCTGAGCAATGAAGCTTTTTCGTGTAGAGACTCTCCTTGGAGTTAAACGCCAGCTTTAGTGCCAGTTTGGGCGTTTAACTCCCAATTAGGTGCCAGTTCCGGCGTTTAACGCTGGAATTTCTTGAGGTGACTTTGAACGCCGGTTTGGGCCATCAAATCTTGGGCAAAGTATGGACTATTATATATTGCTGGAAAGCCCAGGATGTCTACTTTCCAACGCCGTTGAGAGCGCGCCAATTGGGATTCTGTAGCTCCAGAAAATCCACTTCGAGTGCAGGGAGGTCAGAATCCAACAGCATCTGCAGTCCTTTTGAGTCTCTGGATAAGATTTTTGCTCAGGTCCCTCAATTTCCGCCAGAAAATACCTGAAATCACAGAAAAACACACAAACTCATAGTAAAGTCCAGAAAAGTGAATTTTAACTAAAAACTAATAAAAATATACTAAAAACTAACTAGATCATACTAAAAATATACTAAAAACAATGCCAAAAAGCATACAAATTATCCGCTCATCACAACACCAAACTTAAATTGTTGCTTGTCCCCAAGCAACTGAAGATCAAATAAGATAAAAAGAAGAGAATATGCAATGAACTCCAAAAACATCTATGAAGATCAGTATTAATTAGATGAGCGGGGCTTTTATCTTTTTGCCTCTGAATAGTTTTGGCATCTCACTCTATCCCTTGTAATTCAGAATGATTGGCTTCTTTAGGAACTCAGAATCCAGATAGTGTTAATGATTCTCCTAGTAAAGTATGATGATTCTTGAACATAGCTATTTCTTGAGTCTTGGCCGTGACCCAAAGCACTCTGTCTTCCAGTATTACCACCGGATACATACATGCCACAGACACATAATTGGGTGAACCTTTTCAGATTGTGACTCAGCTTTGCTAAAGTCCCCAATTAGAGGTGTCCAGGGTTCTTAAGCACACTCTTATTTGCCTTGGATCACAACTTTATTTCTTTCTTTTTTTTTTCGATTTTTTTTTTCGTTTGCTTTTTCTCTTTTTTTTTCTGCTTTTTCTTGCTTCAAGAATCATTTTTAATGATTTTTCAGATCCTCAGTAACATGTCTCCTTTTTCATCATTCTTTCAAGAGCCAACATTCATGAACCACAAGTTCAAAAGACATATGCACTGTTCAAGCATACATTCAGAGAACAAAAGTGTTGCCACCACATCAAAATAATTAAACTATTATAAAATTCAGAATTCATGCAATTCTTTCCTTTTCAATTAAGCACGTTTTTATTCAAGAAAGGTGATGGATTCATAGGACATTCATAAATTTAAGGCATAGACACTAAGACACTAATGATCACAAGACACAAACATGGACAAACATAAAGCATAAAAATCGAAAAACAGAAGAATAAAGAACAAGGAAATCAAGGAACGGGTCCACCTTAGTGATGGCGGCTCTTTCTTGCTCTTGAAGATCCTATGGAGTGCTTGAGCTCCTCAATGTCTCTTCCTTGTCTTTGTTGCTCCTCCCTCATGATTCTTTGGTCTTCTCTAATTTCATGGAGGAGAATGGAGTGTTCTTGATGCTCCACCCTTAGTTGTCCCATGTTGGAACTCAATTCTCCTAGGGAGGTGTTTAATTGCTCCCAATAATTTTGTGGAGGGAAGTGCATCCCTTGAGGAATCTCAGGGATCTCATGGTGAGAGGGGTCTCTTGTGTACTCCATCCTTTTCTTGGTGATGAGCTTGTCCTCATCAATGGGGGTATCTCCCTCTATGTCAACTCCAACTGAATAACAGAGGTGACAGATGAGATGAGGAAAGGCTAACCTTGCCAAAGTGGAGGTCTTGTCCGCCACCTTGTAGAGTTCTTGGGCTATGACCTCATGAACTTCTATTTCTTCTCCAATCATGATGCTATGGATCATGATAGCCCGGTCTATGGTAACTTCAGACCGGTTGCTAGTGGGAATGATTGAGCGTTGTATGAACTCTAACCATCCTCTAGCCACGGGCTTGAGGTCATGCCTTCTCAATTGAACCGGCTTTCCTCTTGAATCTTGCTTCCATTGTGCGCCCTCTTCACATATGGTTGTGAGGACTTGGTACAACCTTTGATCAAAGTTGACCCTTCTAGTGTAAGGATGCTCATCTCCTTGCATCATAGGCAAGTTGAACGCCACCCTCACACTCTCCGGACTGAAATCCAAGTATTTCCCCCGAACCATAGTGAGATAATTCTTTGGATTCGGGTTCACACTTTGGTCATGGTTCTTGGTGATCCATGCATTGGCATAGAACTCTTGAACCATCAATATTCCGACTTGTTGAATGGGGTTGGTAAGTACTTCCCAACCTCTTCTTCGGATCTCATGGCGGATCTCCGGATATTCACCCTTTTTGAGTGAAAAGGGTACCTCGGGGATCACCTTCTTCAAGGCCACCACTTTATAGAAGTGGTCTTGATGCACCCTTGAGAGGAATCTATCCATCTCCCATGACTCGGAGGTGGAAGCTTTTGCCTTCCCTTTCCTCTTTTTAGAGGTTTCTCCGGCCTTGGATGCCATAAATGGTTATGGAAAAACGAAAAAGCAACGCTTTTACCACACCAAACTTAAAATGTTTGCTCGTCCTCGAGCAAAAGAAGAAAGAAAAGAGTAGAAGAAGAAGAAATGAGGAAGAGGGGGAAGGTGGTGTGTTCGGCCAAGAAGGGAAAGAAGGGGTGTTTAGGTTGTGTGAAAATGAAGGGTTGAAGAAGGGTATATATAGGAGAGAAGGGGGTAATGGTTCGGCCATGATGGGTGGGTTTGGGAGGGAAAGTGGTTTGAATTTGAAGGGTGAGGTTGGTGGGGTTTTATGAAGGATGGATGTGAGTGGTGAAGAGAAAGATGGGATTTGATAGGTGAAGGGTTTTTGGGGAAGAGGTATTGAGGTGATTGGTGAATGGGGGAAGAAGAGAGAGATTGATGGTGGGGTCCTGTGGGGTCCACAGATCCTGTGGTGTCAAGGAAAAGTCATCCCTGCACCAAATGTTGCTCAAAATCACGTTTTGAGCTATTTCTGGCGTTAAACGCCGGGCTGGTGCCCATTCCTGGCGTTTAACGCCAGGTTGTTGCCCTTTACTGGCGTTTAACGCCAGTCTGGTGCCCCTTTCTGGCGTTAAACGCCCAGAATGGTGCCAGACTGGGCGTTAAACGCCCAACAGCTAGCATTACTGGCGTTTGAACGCCAGCTTCTTCTCCTCCAGGGTGTGCTGTTTTTCTTCCTGTTTTTCATTCTGTTTTTGCTTTTTTCATTGTTTTTGTGACTTCTTATGATCATCAACCTACAAAAAAGATAAAATAACAAAAGAAAATAGTTAACTATAAAACATTGGGTTGCCTCCCAACAAGCGCTTCTTTAATGTCATTAGCTTGACAGAGGACTCTCATGGAGCCTCAGAGATACTCAGAACCGTGTTGGAACCTCCCAACACCAAACTTAGAGTTTGAATGTGGGGGTTCAACACCAAACTTAGAGTTTGGTTGTGGCCTCCCAACACCAAACTTAGAGTTTGACTGTGGGAGCTCTGCTTGGCTCTGTTTTGAGAGAAGCTCTTCATGCTTCCTCTCCATGATGATAGAGGGATGTCCTTGGGCCTTAAACACCAAGGATTCTCCATTCACTTGAATGATCAAATCTTCTCTATCAACATCAATCACAGCCTTTGCTGTGGCTAGGAAGGGTCTGCCAAGGATGATGGATTCATCCATGCACTTCCCAGTCTCTAGGACTATGAAATCAGTAGGGATGTAATGGTCTTCAATCTTCACCAAAACATTCTCTACAAGTCCATGAGCTTGTTTTCTTGAATTGTCTGCCATCTCTAATGAGATTCTTGCAGCTTGCACCTCAAAGATCCCTAATTTCTCCATTACAGAGAGGGGCATGAGATTTACACTTGACCCTAAGTCACACAAGGCCTTCTTGAAGGTCATGGTGCCTATGGTACAAGGTATAGAAAACTTCCCAGGATCTTGCCTCTTTTGAGGCAGTTTCTGCCTAGACAAGTCATCCAGTTCTTTGGTGAGCAAAGGTGGTTCATCCTCCCAAGTCTCATTTCCAAATAACTTGTCATTTAGCTTCATGATTGCTCCAAGGTATTTAGCAACTTGCTCTTCAGTGACATACTCATCCTCTTCAGAGGAAGAATACTCATCAGAGCTCATGAATGGCAGAAGTAAGTCCAATGGAATCTCTATGGTCTCATTTTGAGCCTCAGATTCCCATAGTTCCTCATTGAGGAACTCAGAGGAGATTGGTACACGGCCACTGAGGTCTTCCTCAGTGGCGTCCTCCTCCTCTCTTTCCTCTCCATATTCGGCCATGTCTATGGCTTTGCACTCTCCTTTTGGATTTTCTTCTGTATTACTTGGGAGAGTGCTAGGAGGGAGTTCAGTAACTTTCTTGCTCAGCTGACCCACTTGTCCTTCCAAATTTCTGATGGAGGACCTTGTTTCATTCATGAAACTTTGAGTGGTCTTTATTAGATCAGAGACCATTGTTGCTAAGTCAGAAGTATTCTGCTTAGAACTCTCTGTCTGTTGCTGAGAAGATGATGGAAAAGGCTTGCTATTGCTAAACCTGTTTCTTCCACCATTATTGTTATTGAAACCTTGTTGAGGTCTCTCTTGATTCTTCCATGAGAGATTTGGGTGATTTCTCCATGAAGAATTATAGGTGTTTCCATAGGGTTCTCCTAGGTAATTCACCTCTTCCATGGAAGGGTTCTCAGGATCATAAGCTTCTTCCTCAGATGAAGCATCCTTAGTACTATTTGGTGCATTTTGCATTCCAGACAGACTTTGAGAAATCAAATTGACTTGTTGAGTCAATATCTTGTTCTGAGCCAATATGGCATTCAGAGTGTCAATCTCAAGAACTCCTTTCTTCTGACTAGTCCCATTGTTCACAGGATTCCTTTCAGAAGTGTACATGAATTGGTTATTTGCAACCATTTCAATCAATTCTTGAGCTTCTGCAGGCGTCTTCTTCAGATGAAGAGATCCTCCAGCAGAGCTATCCAAGGACATCTTAGATAGTTCAGAGAGACCATCATAGAAAATACCTATGATGCTCCATTCAGAAAGCATGTCTGAGGGACATCTTCTGATTAATTGTTTGTATCTTTCCCAGGCTTCATAGAGGGATTCTCCATCCTTCTGTCTGAAGGTTTGGACTTCCACTCTAAGCTTACTCCATCTTTGTGGTGGAAAGAACTTTGCCAAGAAGGCATTGACTAGCTTTTCCCAAGAGTCCAGGCTTTCTTTAGGTTGAGAATCCAACCATATTCTAGCTCTGTCTCTTACAGCAAAAGGGAATAGCATCAGTCTGTAGACCTCAGGGTCTACCCCATTAGTCTTGACTGTGTCACAGATTTGCAAGAATTCAGCTAAGAACTGATGAGGATCTTCCATTGGAAGTCCATGGAACTTGCAATTCTGTTGCATTAGAGAAACTAATTGAGGCTTAAGCTCAAAGTTGTTTGCTCCAATGGCAGGGATAGAGATGCTTCTCCCATAGAAGTCGGGAGTAGGTGCAGTAAAGTCACCCAGCACCTTCCTTGCATTGTTGGCATTGTTGTTGTTTTCGGCTGCCATGTGTTTTTCTTCTTTGAAGAATTCGGTCAGGTCCTCTAAAGAGAGTTGTGTTTTGGCTTCTCTTAGCTTTTTCTTCAAGGTCCTTTCAGGTTCAGGGTCAGCTTCAACAAGAATGCCTTTGTCTTTGTTCCTGCTCATATGAAAGAGAAGAGAACAAGAAAATATGGAATCCTCTATGTCACAGTATAGAGATTCCTTGAGGTGTCAGAGGAAAAGAAAGGTAGAAAACAGAAGTAGAAAATTCGAACTTGTCCAAGAAGATGGAGTTCGAATTTTGCATTAAGGGATAGTGTTAGTCCATAAATAGAAGGATGTGGGAAGGAGGGAAGAGAATTTTCGAAAATTAAATTAAAAAGTTTGAAAACATTTTGAAAAACTGTTTGATAATTTTCGAAAATTCAAAGTGGAAAAGAAATCAAGTGATTTTTGAAAAAGATTTTGAAATTAGAAATTAAAAGGATTTGATTGAAAACTATTTTGAAAAAGATGTGGTTAAAAAGATATGATTGGTTTTAAAAAGATGTAATTGAAAAGATATGATTTGAAAACAATTTGAAAAGATATGATTTTAAAACAATTTGAAAAGATATGATTTTAAAAATTAATGACTTGCCTAACAAGAAAAGATATGATTCAAGCATAAAACCTTCCTTAACAGAAAAGGCAAAAAATGTTCAATCAAATCATTAATTGTTAGTAAGTATCTTTGAAAAAGGAAAGAAATTGATTTTGAAAACATTTGATTGAAAAGATATGATTTGAAAAAGATTTGATTTTGAAAAACTTTGAAAACTTGAAAAAAAAAATTGATTTGAAAACAAAATCTTCCCCCTAGCACCATCCTGGCGTTAAACGCCCAGAATGGTATACATTCTGGCGTTTAACGCCCAAAATGCTACCTTTTTGGGCGTTAAACGCCCAACCAGGTGCCCTGGCTGGCGTTTAAACGCCAGTCTGTCTTCTTCACTGGGCATTTTTGAATGCCCGGCTTTTTCTGTGTGATTCCTCTGCAGTATGTTCTGAATCTTCAATTCTCTGTATTATTGACTTGAAACGACACAAATTAAAAATATTTTTGGATTTTTAATAATCAAAATGCAACTAAAATCAAATAACAATGCATGCAAGACACCAAACTTAGCAGTTTGTATACTACTGACACTAACAAGATGAGAATGCACATGAGAAACAACAAAACACTCAAGTCAATAAAATTCAAAGATCAAAACAAGAAAATCATCAAGAACAACTTGAAGATCAATGAAGACACATGCATGAATGCAATAAGAACAGAAACATGCAATTGACACTAAACTTAAGATGAGACTCTAGACTCAAACAAGAAATATTTTTGGATTTTATGATTTTGTAATTTTTTTTTTGGGTTTTTCGAAAATTAAGTGAAAAGGAAAATAAAGGTATCAAAATTCTTAATGAGAATTCCAGGAATCATGCAATGTTAGTCTAAAGCTTTAGTCTAAAGGAATTAGACATGGCCGGCTAAGCTTCAGCAGGACATTGCATTCAAGAGCTAAATTGATGATGATCAATCAGCTTTGGTGATGATAAGAACATCACCTTGAAACACTAGAATTCATTCTTAAGAACTCTGAAGAAAAATAATACCTAATCTAAGCAACAAGATGAACCGTCAGTTGTCCATACACAGAACAATCCCAGGCATTGTTACCAAAAGCTTGCTCAAAACTTGAACAATCCCCGGCAACGGCGCCAAAAACATGGTGCGCGAAATTGTGAACAATACTTTTCACAACTCTCATAATCCCTGGTCATGAACTCCAAAAACTTGGTGGTTCAATTCCATGGCATTACACAACTTCGCACAACTAACCAGCAAGTGCACTGGGTCGTCCAAGTAATACCTTACGTGAGTAAGGGTCGATCCCACGGAGATTGTTAGCATTGAAGCAAGCTATGGTCATCTTGTAAATCTTAGTCAGGCAAACTCAAATGTATATGATGATGAACGAAAATAATATAAAAGATAAAGATAGTGATACTTATATATATCATTGGTGTAAGAGCTTCAGACAAGCGTATGAAGATGCCTTCCCTTCCGTTTCTCTGCTTTCCTACTGCCTTCATCCAATCCTTCTTACTCCTTTCCATTGCAAGCTTGTGTAGGGTTTCACCATTGTCAGTGGCTACCTCCCATCCTCTCAGTGAAAGCGATTGCATATGTCCTGTCACGGCATAGCGGAATTCAGCTGTCGGTTCTCGGTCAGGCCGGAATAATATCCATTGATACTTTTGCGTCTGTCACTAACGCCCTAGCCTGCTAGGAGTTTGAAGCACGTCACAGTCATTCAGTCATTGAATCCTACTCAGAATACCACAGACAAGGTTAGACCTTCCGGATTCTCTTGAATGCTGCCATCAGTTCTTGCCTATACCACGAAGACTCTGATCTCACGGAATGGTTGGCTCGTTTGTCAGGCGAGCACTCGGTTGTCTGGCGATCAACCATGCATCGTGCAACCAGGAATCCAAGAGATATTCACTAAGCCTCAGATGCTTGTAGAACAAGAATGGTTGTCAGTCACCTTGTTCATGAGTGAGAATGGTGATGGGCGTCAATCATCACCTTCATCAAGTTGAAGAACAAGTGATATCTTGGACAAAGAACAAGTGGAATTGAATGGAAGAACAATAGTAATTGCATTAATACTCGAGGTACAGCAGAGCTCCACACCTTAATCTATGGTGTGTAGAAACTCCACCGTTGAAAATACATAAGAACAAGGTCTAGGCATGGCCGAATGGCCAGCCTCCCAATGATCTAAGATAGCATAAAACGAAGATAGCTACCAAAGTCTCTCTATAAATACAATAGTAAAAGGTCCTACTTATAGAAAACTAGTACATAGATGAGTAAATGACATAAAAATCCACTTCCGGGCCCACTTGGTGTGTGCTTGGGCTGAGCAATGAAGCTTTTTCGTGTAGAGACTCTCCTTGGAGTTAAACGCCAGCTTTAGTGCCAGTTTGGGCGTTTAACTCCCAATTAGGTGCCAGTTCCGGCGTTTAACGCTGGAATTTCTTGAGGTGACTTTGAACGCCGGTTTGGGCCATCAAATCTTGGGTAAAGTATGGACTATTATATATTGCTGGAAAGCCCAGGATGTCTACTTTCCAACGCCGTTGAGAGCGCGCCAATTGGGATTCTGTAGCTCAGAAAATCCACTTCGAGTGCAGGGAGGTCAGAATCCAACAGCATCTGCAGTCCTTTTGAGTCTCTGGATCAGATTTTTGCTCAGGTCCCTCAATTTCAGCCAGAAAATACCTGAAATCACAGAAAAACACACAAACTCATAGTAAAGTCCAGAAAAGTGAATTTTAACTAAAAACTAATAAAAATATACTAAAAACTAACTAGATCATACTAAAAATATACTAAAAACAATGCCAAAAAGCATACAAATTATCCGCTCATCAGTGGGAAAGCAAATGACAGAAAATGTAAGTGCTCGAAATAAATGGCGGAATGTAAATTGAAGAAAGTAAATTGCAGAATCTTAAATGGGGATTTGGGGAGATGAACATAAAAGTAAATGGCATAAGGTAAAGAGAATGGGTAAGATCAGAAATGGGGAATTCATTGGGCTTAGGAGATGTTGCATTCTCCGAATCAAGTTCATTCTCATCTCTTCCTCAATCAATGCATTCATTGATCTCCTTGGCAATCTTAAGTGATTGGATCCCAATTCCTTGGCAACCCAATCTCTCTAAGCTTGAACAATCGCCCAATTCCTTGATTTAATTGCTCATGGGAAGAGATGAAGTATGGTCACTAATTATACCACATGTATTTTCAAATCAAAGTGTTGGTTGGATTATATGTCACTATATCCATCCAAACCCCAATTTGGTCCAACATGAGAAAGCAATTCTAGCATGATCTCCTCATCTCTTTTCCAAGGCTCAGAGGAGATCCAATTATGGAGAGTTTCTTTTCCAAGACAACTAACCAATTGATTTAAGATCGAAAGCTTTCTAGTAAATGAAGAGAAAAGAAAGAGGAAGAAGAATGAAAACTATAATTAATCCATCAAATTACAACAGAGATCCCTAACCTAATGAAAAAGGGTTTAGTTGTTCATAGCTCTGAAAATGGAAAATGATAGAGAAGAGTGCATTCTCCAGTAAACTAGAATTTGTAGGGAAAGTAAATATACAGAATGTAGTTTCCAATAATGCCCCCTTTCTAGTTCAAAACTACTTCCGATATATACTAATCTTCTGATCTTCTAGTTAGCTCTTCAAGTCTTGGATATGGGCCCTTGATCTTTAGTTGAGGCAGTTACAGTCTTCAGTGGGCTCAGTTTTGCTTATAGAAAGAATGTGAGTCAGGCATGGTAGGACGTTAGTTAGGACGTTAGTGGTGTTAACGTTAGGTGTAAACTTGGATTTGAAAGCGTTTGTGACGATAACTTGGTCACTAACGTTCCAAACCAGTTGATCCACGTTAACTTCAATGTTAGTGGTACTAACGTGACCACTAACGTAGCCTCTTAGCCCATCGCAAGCGTTATTGGCACTCACTTTTACCAATAACGCTATTCCTTGTCCCTCTTTCCCACATTAAGGATCCATGTTAGTGTAACTAACGTGGCCCTTAAAGTGGGCATGCCCAAGCTCGAGGACGTTAGTGACACTCACCTTTGTCACTAATGCTTCAAAACGCCCCTTCTTTCCACGTTAGTGCCTCACGTTAATGGCATTAACGTGACCACTAACGTGGTTGTGCTTGCCATCTCCAACGTTAGTGACAATAACATTGGCCCATCATTCATTGCTCCACGTTACCATTCACGTTAGTGGTCTTAACGTGACCACTAACGTAGGCAATCTTGGCCTGATCCGGCGTTAGTAACAAAGGTGAGTGTCACTAACGTTGGCGATCTCTTCTTTATTCCACGTTAGAGTTTACGTTAATTGAATTAACGTGACTCTTAACGTGGCTATGTATGGCCTTTTGGAACGTTAGTGGTGTTTACTTTTACCACTAACGTTGGAGCTTCCCTTTTCTTCCACTTTAGTTCCCACGTTAATGTATCTAACGTGGGTTATGATGGCATTCGAAGGCGTTATTGGTGATAACTTTTCTACTAACGCTGCAAGCTTGCTCCCATTCCACGTTAGTGGTCACGTTAGTGAGACTAACTTGGCGGCTAATGTGGCTCTTCTTTGCTTCCTTTGTCTTGAAATCAAACAAATAGGGTGCATCAAAGCTAACGTGGCTCTTCTTTGCTTCCTTTTCTTACTAAAAAAATGCATGAAACTACCCTAAAATAGTAAAGAAAAGGTCAGTGAAACAGGCCAAGATGCCCTGGCATCAGTTACAACAGGGAAAGCAAAGAGAAATATGATGGCAACTATTATTTCATTGATCCTAATATAGATGAGGATCAAGCAGACTGCACCATCGAGTCAGATGTAGAGGACTTTGCAAATGCACTAGTAAGTGAGCATCTATATAGAGAGCCATCTTTCATGCATGTTTTGGATGTCAAGGCTATAAATGCACTAGAGTTTAAAGAATATACCAATGCAAGTATGTAGTTACGAGCACAATATTTTAATTAGTAAGTTAAATATTGAATTTGTAGAATTAGATCTTGCAGTGCATAAACATATTTCGCGGTGTTGTTGCAGATCTATCTATTGTTGCAGATGGTGAATTTGTTGTCGGAATGAAATTTAATTCTAGAGAGATTTTGATAAAGACAGTAAAAGATTATAAGATTTCCAGAGACAAAGCCACCTCTGTTCTTAATGCAACCCTATTCAGTATTAGGTTCATGGTCAGTAGTCATCTGTATAGCCTCCCATCCCCTTGACAGAACAACTCATGAATCTCTAACATTGGCTACCCATAATTTCTGATTATTTATAAGAATTGTAGTCACAACTAACGTTACAGTAAGACCATCGACAAAAAGGGATACTGCCAGCCAAATCTGCAGGCAGGCTTAAAATGTAGCCATAGATTTTGATCCCTGGCGTGCAACTAGTGAAGTGGCCAGAATGACACAGAATGTTACATCAGTTACTCTTATTAACAACAAAAAACCTGGAGGACAAGAATAAAACAAAAAAGAATCTCAATGCTGAAATGCTAGTTAATCTATTTGGCTATTTCCCAGGGATAATCAAGTCGAAATGCTCAAACTCAACATCATTGACTAAATAAATAATCATGATGATATTGATTGGTCTTTTTGTAAAGATAAGACACAAATTAAATTGAAAAGATTAGAATAACCTACAAAGGAAGGCATGCAAGTTCTTTAAGTTTAAAATGATATCTTGTTTACCTATATATATATATATATATATATATATATATATATATATATATATATATATATATATATATATATATATATATATATATATATATATATATATATATATAACCCAACATTATATAGCTAATTGTAATCAACATTTAACATAAAAATAAAAATCTTAAATTTCTAAAAATAAAACATTTGAAATTCAATTAAAAAATCATTTAAAATTCATACTTAATAAAAGCTCATTTTAATGTTATCCAAACTTAGCTACTATAATCTTATAGATCTTCTTAGTATAATAATAATTTTTTTAAAATAGACATGAGCTAAGAAGTAAAAAAAATAAAGGAGCTATAGTTTGGGGTTTATCCTTCTTATTTATATTGGTATCTAACTGTGTATCACAATCATCATAAGTCACAAAATGCAATAATTCATTAAAACAAAATCTAATTGGAAATTTAACAGCAAGGCCAAGGTTTAGGTCAGAACTTAGAAGAAAAATAAAAGGGTCTAGTTAAGTAAACAAGACTCCGACATGTTACGTCCTTGCTTTCACTACTGACATGCAGAGAAGAATAAGTAAGTAAATCTGAACAAGAAAGAGAAGAGAAGATACTTACAAAGAGAAATGTGAAGAAAAAAGAGAATGTCGGAAAGCGATAAAAACGGAATAAGCGAGTTTTTTGTTCTTAATACATGAAAAATGAAAAAAAATGGAGAATGAAGTAGTTGCTAGTAACAAATCAAGAGTCCAACAAATTGCTTTCTTGTCCTTTCTCTATTCCTCTCAAGATGCTTCCTAATCCCAAAATCTCACCGCCAATTACTCCTACAATGTAGAGTCATAGATATATTTAATCGGTGTTATGAAAAAAATTGAAAGAAATCATAAAAGTAATATAAACAATTACTCCTACAATGTAGAGTCAGAGAAACATGAAATCGGTGACTTTGAAGATAAAAACAAATAATATACCTTCTTGTTGTTGTGACTTGTGATGTAGAAATTTTCAATTTAATTAAGAAGGGAGAAATCAATTCACACAATAAATGCACTTCAAAAAGGAATCAATCTTTCTGTCATTAAGAAGAAAACGTTAATAAGAGAGCAAAAAGAAAAAGAAATAATTAAAGAGTAGTAAGATATGTATGGAAAAAATTGAAGAGTGAAAAAAGATGGTACCAGCATAATGTAACTCAAAACCAGAACAAATCCAGAGTTTGGAGGCGATATTCAATTCTGAAATGGTGAACCCTCAAGGGTTCAGATAAGGAAGATAAGGATGCAGTTACATGAGATAAAGGGTACCAGCCAATTATGAACTTATCTCTCTCTCCCTCTCATACACACACATGATACATGAAATTGTTCAATTGGCATGTTCCAGAGTGAATGAACAAACCTGTTATTGTCTTTAACCTTGTAAGAACCAATAGCTTCAAGATTTCATATAATAACAAAGGTTAAAATTAAAATCCATAAGAATAAGGATAATAATATTATATTTAGATAAAGAAATTAAATCAAAGAATTTACATCTACTTCTTATGCATCTTCCTTCATCATTACTACTAGCTTTTAGGGCATTTGCTTTGATTAAACTAAATCTATATGAAATCTCATGTTGCAATGTTTTTATCTGAAACGAAACACATCAAATCAAAATTAACAAAATAATTTGCATTTCTAAAATTAAGAGTGCAATGATGAACTCATTGCAAATGCTTACCCTATCCCTTCCAAAATTAAGCTCCTGCAAAAATTAACATAACAAAATCATCAATCTCCATTATCAAATTGCAGAACAAGAACAACAAAAGTATCAAAACACTGAAGGAACTAATCGCTAAACAGAGATAGCAGAAAGCTGAAATTGATGAATCCAAATTAGTATTAATTGAATTAAATTTTTGTTCTAGACAACTATAGCATATATCACACTATTCTATGAAATTCAAAAGAGAAACTACGAACAAGTCAGAGATTACGAATAGCATATATCTTGCTGAATTATATCACACCATTGCATGAAATTGAAAATCTAACCTTCAAATGAAGAAAAACGGAGGGCTTCAGTTTCAGTTAAATAGCGGATTGAAAATCTAACCTCTAAACAACAGAATCACAGAATTAGAGTATACCTGAAATTCACGAAGGGAGCAGACGCGACGAGAGTAGCGGCAGAGAGAGCTCTGCGATGACAGCGATGAAGGGAGCAGACGCGACGAGAGTGGCGGCGGAGGGGGCTCATACAATAGAGAGAAGAAGCAGCCCGTTGATGGAGAGTGGAAGAAGCCCGTTTGATTTGTGTGGAGTGTGAATGGATCTCGATAGGGTAAGGGTAAAGTTAAATTAACTCAATTTTTTTCGACGGAATATTTTAAATTATAGACAGATTTTCTGTCTGTAATAATTTAATAAGATGCACCATTTTTGTTCATTTAAATATAGATGGATTTTCCATCGGTAACTATTTTTCACGACAAAAATTAATTTTTCTGACAAAATTATCGACAGATTCTTTTTCCGTCTGTAATCTTTGCGAGTTCGTTTTCTTTTGTTTCTAACAAAATTTTTCTTGCAAAATCTGTCTGTATTTCAGTGAGATAAAATTTTTCAGAAATATCCATCTGTAATAAGTAGTTTTCTAGAAGTGAAAATTTCAGAGAACGGAACACACAGAGCTATCAGTTAAGTTGAAATTTATTATCGTGTAGAATTCAATAACCGAAAAAAATCAAGATAACACTATAAACATTAATGTAGAAGCTCAAATGAAGAAGCTCAAATGAAGAATCAAAAGCACAAGGAGTAGAAGCTTACCTTGCAGAATTAAACAAGGCAAATGCAGTTGAAGAAGTTCGCATCTGAGAGAGAGCAAAGAAGAATCGTGTTGCGCTGGAAAGAAAGCGAAGGAGATTCGTGCTGCTGAAGAGAAAGGGAAAAGGAATCACACTTGGGAGTGAGAATGAGGAAGGAAAATCACACCTAAGAGTGAGAATGAGGAAGGAGAATTGCACGTGAGAATGAGAGCGAAAAAAGAAAAAAGAGGAAAATAGGTTTCAGCGCATGTAAAGAGTGAGAGTAGTGGGGCTTTAATTTTTAATTTTTGAATTTTGTATTTGTATACATATACAAATATAGTGGCTAAAAATAGTAACGGAAAGTGGTGTGCATGTAACACAACTGCTTAAATATATATATATAACAGCGAATAATTTTTAACTAATAGCTGAGATCTTTAGTAACTCATCACTAACAAAACTTGAAATAATTGTATAGATAATTCACTTTTAATTATTAGTTGTCAAACTAACTAATTTTAATTGTTAAAATTAAATAACATTACTCTATTGGGAGTGTCTTGTCATTTGTCAAGAACTAGTTTCTGAAGAATTTTATAAAAGTCATAAGATAACATTCTTACACCAACTTACTGATGCAACCAATCAATTCATCTTTTCTGAATTGTCAATGGCCAAGAATGCAAGATGAAAGAAGAAAAACAAAAATAAAAAAGTAAAAATAAAATCCAAAATCTGTTAAACCACATCGTCGCAACAGATTTTACAAACAAAACCAATCAAAATTCTTTTTCTCATATGCTTGTGACCGATTTAGCTGAATTTATTTGAATCTGTTGTTCTTTTAATCTCACATTTGTAGTTCAGTTGACTTTGAATATGAGTGGAATTATCAAGATATGTTAATTAATATTACCTTATGTGGGGAGAAAAGTAAAAAGAAATGGTTACATATTAATGACCAATAATATATTATTTATGGGCACACAATAAATACATTAAAAAAAATGAGATGATGATGTTCATCGCAGCTAAAGTTCATTATAAGCTAAATATGATCTGCATATTATAAAATTGTATGGTTCTTAACTTCTTATTTTAAAAAACATATATATCATATATATTGCAAATCACGGGTAAACATTTTTTTTTCTTATATATATTGCCTTAGCTTGTATTGCAATTAATTGATACCAACTTCTTATTTTTTTTTTCCCACTAAAAAAAACCCTCCTATTTTCTTTATTCGCGCGTAGCCGTACGCATAGAAGATTTCTCTTAATTGGGAAATCATGCTTTATTGGGGGTTGCATTTTATATTAGGAAACAAGAATAATCCATAATCTTATCATGCTATGTCATTCTGGAAAGAACTTAACAACGTTAAATCATGTTCTCCAACATTTATCTTAACAGATAGATATAGTTGAATTATATTCTTCATTCATCATCATCGATCACCATCCATACAAGAAAAGTGCAATAACAAGATGTGTATTTTCATAAAAGTATGTATATATCAACAACAAACACGTGTTAGTTTATAACTTTCTATCAACCAGATCCCTCGTGTGTTTTCATCTGTCTATTTATACACGTGTAATACTATGTATGTGATTAATAAAATTTGTTATTTTTTATTAATATTTAACTAATATTTTATTCTATATTTTAAATATTATTAAATTTTAAACTCTAATAAATACATATTGGCTAACAAAATAATATTAATTAAAAATATAGACTAATATTAATAAAAATATTAACTTTTTTTATATATATTATTCACGATGTACATAAGGTAGGTATGACATGAGGTCCGAGGATGAGTTTTATTTCTTGAAAACTATTAATTGTTAGTGCGTCTAATATAATAACTCTGTATTTGTGTGTGTGTGTGTTTTTCTCAAATTAATACGGAAAATTCTGATTCTTTTGGAAAATAATATCTGCATGTATAAATATATCACCCTAAATTACGACTTTTATGAATTTTGATCAACAAACCGCCGCAATTTGCTGGCAATACTATAAAAAATGTACACCGTAATAAAAGTACATAAATACAACTTTATAGCATTAGTGCTATATATAAAACAAAAAAAAAAATTTGAGAACCAAAATAATTAAGCTATAATTAGTTAAAAATATTGACTTCATTTTTATAACCTCTTTTTATTTTGATTTTTATCTCACTTATTTATTATTCAACTTATATCGCACATTATACGATTTCCATATATTAATCATAATAATATATTTCTAACTATTAGTAGGATGCAAGAAAACAGAAAGACGTTAACCCAGGCTGGTAACTCTAAAAAATTTCACACCAACTCAAAAGTTCAAATAGTCGCCCAGCTATTCGGATGAAGTTGGGACGACCCAACCGAAATTCCATTCAAAAGATCCATCTGAAAATCAGAAAAGAACAGTCGAACCCCCAACTTGATAAACAAAGATTCATGCACCCGAATCCAATCCAAGACATGCGAGGAGTGCAGGTTTAGATAGCAAATCCTTTCATTTTCGTTGGCAAGCATCAGTTCGTACCGCCCTGCCACCTCACCATCTAAAACGGCTCTTTCATCACGGAGCCTTTGAAAGTCTTCCTCGTCCAGCTGGGATAGCGTGCCGGAAACATCAGATGTCACACAATGAAATGATTGGGCACTCCCTACCGGGAAGACAGGACCTGAGTTCCCCTGAACTCCCCTCCGTCGTACCATACCTATATCCAAGATAGGATTTTTCCCATAGTCAGCCCACTACTCAGAAAATGCAAAACATACCAAAGGTTTCTAAACCACACTAAATCAAAGAATCCTATTAAAAACCTTTCAAAACTACGCTAAATAATAACACCCTAAAACGTGCATTCTCCCTTGATAAAACCCATAGTATGCAGGATAAAACGCCAAAATAGTAAAACTCCAAATGTAAAGGTGAGATAACAAAGTATACTAACCTGCCTAGTTAAGGAAGTAGAGGAAAAAGAAATGCCAATAAAAAACCACCACCAGACGACAAAAAATGACACCAAAGGAATCCTGCGAGAGAAGGCTCTGTGTCTAGAAGAAAGAGAGTAGATGGAGAAAAAGCAGTTGCAAATGACAAGCAAATTTTTTGAGTTACTTTGCAACCATGATGAACAAGCAATTCCATTCAGTTCACTAAATTCAATATGTACTTGTTAAAAATTGCACCAAATAAGAGGTAAAAAGTCAATTTCTAAATTAATTTGGTGCAAGTAACTCAAGACAATGAACGAGTACATTATTGAAATTTCAATCCCAAAATAACATCATAATCATTCAAAAGTGCACAATTCTTAGTTAGAAAGCCAAACAAGAATATAGTCTAACACATATAGTCATGACAACACATGCATTAAACAAAAAATTTATTCAGGCATTTAAACAAATACATGGTATATGGTGCACATATTCAATAATTCAAGGCAAAATTCAAACATCAACAACCCATAAATAAAAAATTTGAACACTTATAATTCAACAAACAAACAATTAAACAAACCTAAGCTAAATTACCAAAATTAAATAAAGAAAACAGAAATTAAGCAAGCAACTAAACATAACAAAGAAGATTGAAATAAGAAAATTGAAAAGTTGAAGGATGGTAAAGGAAAAGATAGGTAACAGTAGCACTTGTGTTAGCCACTACGAGGCTCACGGCGGCAGAGCTTCGCCGGAGAAGAGAAGAAAGAAGGGAGAAAAAGAAGAAAGAAGAAAGAAGAAGAAAGAAGAAAAAAGAAGAGAGAGAGAGGTGCGAAACAGGGCACCATTTTTTATTGAGACCCAGATCATGACCTGTGTGTACGCACAGATGAGTGTGCATACGCACACTAGCAAAGAATGGGGGCGTTCACACGCACAGGATGTGCGAGCGCTGCTGGCAGAAGGGATGTCAAGGCGTGTGCGTGCGCACCGCTATGTGCGCAAGCACAGTCACTCTCTTTTTTTTTACAGAACAGAGAAAATGTGCGGGCACACGCAAGGTGTGTGCGGACGCACAGAGGAAAAAGGACAGTGTACACACACACAAGCTGTGCGCATGCTGTGAACAGAGGGAGTGTTTAGGGGTGTGCGTACGCACGTTGCTGTGCGTAAGCACAAGAACTGAAAAACAGGGGAACTGTGCGGACGAACGAGGTTGTGCGTACGCACAGGACTCTGTTCCTGCAACAAAAATTATGCCTCTAAGGCATCAAACTTGACATCCAAAATAGGTTTTCAAGTCCCAAAACATCAATAAACTCTCAAAAACACATTATTTCATTAAAATTACCTAACAAACATCAAAATAAATATAACCAACCAAACAATATAGCCAATTATTCATGAAACAAAAGGTAAAAGAGAGAAAGCTAGAAAGATATTACCATGGTGGGGTGTCTCCCACCTAGCACTTTGGTTTTAAGTCCTCAAGTTGGACTTTTGAGTGAAGCTTGTGTCATGGTGGCTTATGCTTCCACTCATCCTTGAGTTGCCACCCATGTTTGTCCTTCAAGAATCCTCTGGGATCCCAAATGAAGTGCATTAAGCTTCCAAGCAACCTCAAGCAAGACATTGGGGTCCATAATTATTGGTTATAAAGATGTATGCCCGGATACTACACTTTGGTTTCTTTATCACCCTCTTGTTGATTTTCACTTGTGCCCTTGGATGAACAACCTCTTGAAGCACCTTTGAAGCACCCACTTGAATGTTGAACTCCTCCAAATCGGACCTTGCACTACTTATACTTTGAACTCCATTGCCAACTAACACCCATTCCTACACTATTCAACACACCAAGAAGCACCTTTAGTTGGTGATCCGTCTCCAAGATTGCAATTTGATGTGGACTTATGAAGCTCATGGAGGATAGTGTCACCCACTCAAATTGTCCTTGGGTTGGGGTCATCCTATCAAGCTCTTGCACAATTGCTTCCACTTCATGGTTAATCGCCTCTTCCTCACCACCCTTTTCAAGCTCTTCCTTATCTACCTCAAACTCGAGAGAGATGGGTTCCTCAAGATCATTGAGGGGGTTGACCAAAGTGGACAAAAAATCATTGATGATGCGATTCACTTCTTGATCAAACTCTTTCAATTTTCCATTTACCTCTTCCGGTTCACTAGTTCTACCTTCCTCCTCTTTTTGAAATTCTTGTCCTACCTCTTCTTCTTTCCTTTGAGGCTCCATGTTTTCCTCCTCTCTATACTTCATCGTTGTTGCTCCACAATCCTCAAGGGAAATGTCTTGATTGCTTGAGCGTAGTAAGGCTAGGCGGTTCACCGCTTCGGCTATGGTAGCCATGAAGTCCTCTTGCTTCCTTCGAAATTCTTCTTGCTCTTGAAAGAATGCTTGAAGGTCTTGTTCTTCTTGGAGGCAAGGGTTGAAAATAGGGGAGAGTGTGGGTGGGGATATTGAGGCGGTGTGTAAGGGGGTAATGGTTCATATGGTTGGTAGCAAGGTGTACAGACATTTTGGTCCTATGGAGGTGTATAGGGTGGTTGAGGGTTGTGCATGGGGTAACTCTCATATCCTTGGGGTTGATATTCATATAGGGGAGAGTGTGGCTCATTGTAGTATGAGGGAGGTGTTTGCCATGAGTGTTGCTCATACACAATTGGTTCCTCCCTAAATTGATTCTCCCACTCCATTAAGTAATCGCAATTTGAATTCATCATACCCTACAAAATACTCACAACCAATCTCCAAGCAACAAAGGTATTAGCTCATAGAGAAAATAGAAAACAAAAACTAACGACATCAACAAAACAAGAAAGCAAACACCTAGAAATTAAAAAAAATAACCAAATACCCAAAACGTAAGATATTTGCACTATCAACATATTCACAACAACCTAAAATATAACACCAATTGCATCCCCGGGAACGGTGCCAAATTTGACGAAGAGGAATTTTTTCCGGTTTAGAATTTATCAAAAGCAAGAATCAATTCGTTGGTAGTATAGTCTAAACCAACAATGAACTCTCTTAATCAAATGTCAATTTCAAAACACTATAAACCGAGAGTAATTAAAGCTCGGGTCGTTCTTCCCTAGGATGCAATTGAAATGTTATACGCTTTCGGTTGTGAGGAAAAGGGGGTTCGGGTTGTGTGGAAATCGCCAAGCCCTATGCATGCTCGGCATCTCCCTCCTCGGTGTCCTCCTCCTCTTCCGGCTCCTTGCCTCTATGTCTCATCCATGGTGGAGTGTCTCTGAAGAACTGATGATTGATGGTTTAGAAGTTATAATAAATTCTCGTTGCAAGTATAGTTTCTAAACCAAGCAATCAACCTTTCTTACAAACGTTTTGGTTGTCACAAGTAACAAACCCCTAAATAAATTGATAACCGAGTATTTAAACCTCGGGTCGTCTTCTCAAGAAATTGCATGGAGGTATGTTCTTATTATTGGTAATGAAGATAATAAATCGGGGTTTTAAAAATGAGGAACAAGTCATTTAAATTGCAATTAAAATAAATAAAAGACTGTAAAATAAATAAATAACTGTAAAATAAACTTTTGGCAAGGTATGAGAAATTGGAAGTCCTATCCTAGTTATCCTTATCAATGATGATGAAAATTGAATCTTAATTCTACTTAGTTAACCTTTGCTAGTGCAAGGGAAGGTCAAGTGACTAATTAGTTTGATCTTCAAATCCTAGTTAATTCCTAGAAAAAGATTGGGATTATTGAAGTTCAAGCTAATTAGCAAAGATAGCAATTATCGATCACGTTGAGTCTAATAACTCCTGAGTTACTGATTTCTTAACCAAGACCAAAAGGAGAAAAGTAAATCTAATGGAATAAAAATGTCTTCGGATTGGAAAAAACAGTAACATAAATAAAAGAAAGAAATCCTAAATCTGAAATACCTCAAATAATATTAATTAAGAAAATCATAACATGAATGTCATTAAGCCAAATTGGCAACATATATAATTGAAAATAAGAGAAGTCAAAATAAATGAATATTAAACCTGGAGCTCAGAAGAATTGTAAGTTGAAATAATAATAAATCCTAAATCCTTTAAGAGGAATCCTAATCCTAAATCCTAAGAGAGAGGAGAGAACCTCTCTCTCTAAAAACTACATCTAAAACCTAAAATTGAATTATGAAAGCCTGTTGAGTCTCTGCAAGTTCCCTGACTTTAATCTGTGTTTCTGGGCCGAAAATTGGGTTGAAAATGTGGCCCAGAATCTCTACAACGACTTTTGTAATTCTGCATATCGTGCACGTCACGCGTCCGCGTCGTTCACGTGATCGCGTCATTTAGCGTTTTTCGTATCACGCGTGCGCGTCATCCACGCATTCGCGTCATTCGTGCAGCTTCCAATCCGCGCGGTCGCGTCAGGCACGCGAACGCGTCACTCTGATTTCTTCCATTTTTGCGCGGTCGCGTGAGCCATGCAACTGCGTGACTTCTCGCTGGTCATCTCCTCAATTTCCTTGTGTTCCTTCCATTTTTGCATGCTTCCTCTTCATTCCTTACGTCATTCCTGCTCTATGAAGCCTAAAACACTTAACATACAGATCACGGCATCGAATGGTACGAAGGAAGATAAAAATATACAACTAAAAGGTCCTTAGGAAGCAAGTTATTAATCATAGGATATTTTTAGGAAGGAATTGTAAATACATGCAAATCATATGAATAAGTGGGTGAAAAGCTTGATGAAACCACTCAATAAAACACAATATAAACCACAAAATAGTGGTTTATCAACCTCTCCACACTTAAACATGAGCATGTCCTCATGATAAACTCAAGGAGACTAAATAAATGAGTAGGGAAAGGCAAGCCTCATGCAATGCAACCTATGAATGTGAATGTAACTACATGCTAAAATGATTCTACCTACTTGGTGAAAAAGTAAATAAATCTTTCAAGAATAAATATGAGCTGGATTTCACTAATTCAAATCACACAATAAAAGACAAGTAAACTTGTAAGAAGATAGCTCATGAAAGCAGAGAACATAGAATCAAGCGTTGAACCCTCGCTGGTAGTGTATATCACTCTAGTCTCTCTAGTGTATAGGGTAATCACTCTACTCTTCTCTAGTCATGCTTTCTAAACCTTGTTCTTCATCCAACCAATCAACAAATATTTAATGTATACATACAAACATCATGAGATCTTTTTCAAGGTTGTAATGGGGCTAAGGTAAGGGTAAGGGTATATATATAAGGCAAAGTGAACTAATAATTGAACCCTTGATTAGTCTAAGATGTCACCTAACATATACATACTCTATATAATCTAGAAATCTTGCCTAGCTACCCAATTTTCCCACTTGTGTGTTACATACTCATTCACCAATTTTATTTTTGATTTTATCCCATGTGCATTGATCCTTTAATTTTTTTGCATTGGGGTAATTTTTGTCCCCTTATTTAATTACTTAATAATTTTTTTTTGAAATATAAGTATAATATATCAATGCACATGGTGTTTTAATTATTTTGATTTCACATGAGCATGCTCCCAAATTTCAAATAATTTATTCACTTGAATACCTTTTTCCTATCATCCCATGTTCCCATAAATTTTTCCACACTTAGTTGATACATAATTTCTATCTTAAGCTAACCAAGGATTCAACTTGGGATTTTTAATTTGTTTTTTCTGCTTAAGGCTAGTAATGTGGTTATAGAACAGAAGGTGGTTAAAAGGCTCAAGGGGGCTAACAAGGATGGCATAAAAGGGTAAGCTTATTTGGGATAAGTGAGTTAATAATCAAATATGGCCTCAATCATATGCAAGCATGTAAATACACTAAATAATGGACATATAGAATGGAATAAAGCAACGATTGCAATCATAGAGAAGAAAACACACAAGAATAAATATTTATGGTTAAATAATGTAACCATGTAAATAAGCTCGAAATCTCACTGGTTGTGTGTTGTTTAGCTCAAAAACCATGTTCCAATTTACAATCTTCAAACAAATTTAACACATAGAAAATTTTAATTTTTAATTTAAATTAGTGAAATATTATAAAATAAAGTCTTGAAAAGAAATTTATTACTTTAACCAAGTGGTAAAATATGCAATCAAACATGCAAATGCAACAACTAACAAGGAAAATAAACCATTGGTGTTGAGATAGAAGAGTAACTAACCCATGGAGATCGGTATTGACCTCCCCACACTTAAAGATTGCACCGTCCTCGGTGCATGCTAAGATGTGCAGGTGGATGGGTTGCTTCAACTGATGATGCTTTTCTCCAAAGATTAAGCAGATGAACTTGTTTGTCTCCCCAGTAAGAAGCTTTTCCTCTCCCTTTGTGGTGGCCATCCTGAAAGAAGAGGGAAAAGAAGAAAAAGTAACCTAGAAATAAAAATAAGAATATAAATAAAGTCTGGGTGGGTTAATGCCAAATAATGGGGTCTCAATTACATGGTAGCTACAACATGCAAGTGAGAAAACAGTAGAGACACATGGCATATCAATAATGTAAAAATTTACAAAAATGAGGGAAGAGAGTGTGGGTAAGGAGAGATAATATAAATTCATGTCAATGCAAAAGTGATACAGGTATAAAAGATTGGCATTGATATAAATAATATTACCTAACCAGAATAAAACAAGTCACTAAGCACCCAAAATAATTCAAGAGAAGATGCAACAGTTAAATAAGAAAATTCAACACCAAAGGAAAAATAATGAATTTAGAAAAGAAGTAAAAATATACACTAAATTAAAATGCAATGAATGGAATATGCAAATAAATAAAATGAAAGTTAAGAAGAATGAGAAGGGAAGGAAGGGAAGAAAGAAGTAAGGAAGAAAGGAGGGAGGAAAAATTAGGATTGGGGAAGAAAAGATAAGATATTTTGGCAATTTAGGGTAAGCTGTGCGGCACAAGCGACGCGGATGCGTGGGGGACGCGGTCGCGCGACTTGCGCTTAAATTAATCGATGCGGTCGCGTCGGTCACGCGGACGCGTGACGCATTTTGTGCTACTGGCGCGAGGGCAGCCTCTCGTTCGCACAACTCTCTGTTCAAAATTCATTATTGCCAAATTCCAGGGTGACGCGGTCGCGTGGACGACGCGATCGCGTGAGTGGCCATTATAGGGATATGATGCGGACGCGTCAGCCATGCGTCCCCGTGGTAAGGCTTGTGCGTTCAGCACCAATCCAGCACCACTCCAGCACAACTTTCGGTCGTGCACCCTTTCTTACGTCGAATTTCAGGTCACGCATTCGCATGGGTGACGCGAACGCGTGGGAGGCGTTTTTCCCACATGACGCGGACGCGTCAGCGACGCGGTCGCGTGGATCAATTTGTGCCAAAGGTACGCCTCCAGCCACGCTCTCACGTGACTCTCTGTTCACTTTTCTTTTCTCCCTAATGTACCTGCGACGTGGACGCGTCAGTGATGCTGTCGCGTCGCGTGCGAAATTTTTTTTTTATAATGCAGTATGCAGAATGCAATGCTTAATATGAATGCTATGCAAGTATGCATGATTCCAGGTTCAATCAAAACTCAAAAACAAACAAAACAGACTAGAATTAAAACTGAAAGAGGAACGATAATACCATGGTGGGTTGTCTCCCACCTAGCACTTTTAGTTAAAGTCCTTAAGTTGGACATTCTGGTGAGCTCCTTGTTATGGTGGCTTGTGCTTGTACTGATCCAGGAATCTCCACTAGTGTTTGGAATGCCAGTATCCTCCGGGGTCCCAAACAAGGTGATGACAAGTCATCATATACCCATTTTTCAAGCTAATTTCACTTGTTTTGTTAGCATTTATGCACTTTCTTGCATCCTAAGTTAGTGATTTGGAGTGAAAATGCATAACTTCTTTAAATCAAGCAACCACCATGAATTTAATGTTAATCATTGAGGTTTGAGCTCATTTTAATTGAATTTTAATTGATTTATAAGCCTCTTGAATTTAGTGATACTTTGAGTGGTTGTTTGGTTCATTATAGGTGAAGAAAAGAAAAGAAAATGAAAAGCGTGGCCTAAGAAGCGTGACACAAGAAAAGGAAAGCGTGGCCAAAGAGGAGAGAAGCGTGCCGCAACTAATGAGGGAAGCAACCTTGCCCTCCACAAGGGCAGACTGCCCTCTAGGAGGGCAACATTAGGTGACCAAACAAGAAAAGGCAACCTTGCCCTGCCCACTCCAAGGGCAGAGCACAAAATGGTGCCTTGGAGCCAAGAGAAGCAAACTCTGCCCTGCCCTTGTGGAGAGCAGAATCGGGCTCCATGAGGAAGAAAATCAAGGAGAAAATATCAACTATGCATGCTACAAGGCTCGAGCAAGGGACCATAAGGAAGCCAAAGACTAAGGGTGACTAGCGTGCCAAGAAACCAAGAAAATAATTAGCGTGTTTGCACCCTCCCAGGATCGAACCCACGATGTGAAGGAAGGGACCTTGCCCTGCCCTTGACGCGGGCAGGGCAGAAATTTGAATGGCGGACCAACTTTGCTTCCTGGCGCACCAATTTCCTCGTCCTGGCAGCATCTGGCGCGCGCGTTCCTTCCCTGGCGCACCAAACCGATCCTGCCCTGCCCTTGGCGCGGGCAGGTGATGAGCGGATAATTTGTATGCTTTTTGGCATTGTTTTTAGTATATTTTTAGTATGATCTAGTTAGTTTTTAGTATATTTTTATTAGTTTTTAGTTAAAATTCACTTTTCTGGACTTTACTATGAGTTTGTGTGTTTTTCTGTGATTTCAGGTATTTTCTGGCTGAAATTGAGGGACCTGAGCAAAAATCTGATCCAGAGACTCAAAAGGACTGCAGATGCTGTTGGATTCTGACCTCCCTGCACTCGAAGTGGATTTTCTGGAGCTACAGAAGCCCAATTGGCGCGCTCTCAACGGCGTTGGAAAGTAGACATCCTGGGCTTTCCAGCAATATATAATAGTCCATACTTTGCCCAAGATTTGATGGCCCAAACCGACATTCAAAGTCACCTCAAGAAATTCCAGCGTTAAACGCCGGAACTGGCACCTTTTCGGGAGTTAAACGCCCAAACAGGCACTAAAGCTGGCGTTTAACTCCAAGGAGAGTCTCTACACGAAATTGCTTCATTGCTCAGCCCAAGCACACACCAAGTGGGCCCGGAAGTGGATTTTTATGTCGTTTACTTATCTATGTACTAGTTTTCTATAAGTAGGACCTTTTACTATTGTATTTTGAGATCTTTAGACATCTAGGACTTTTGGTAGCTATCTTTGTTTTATGCTATCTTAGACCTTTGGAGGCTGGCCATTCGGCCATGCCTAGACCTTGTTCTTATGTATTTTCAACGGTGGAGTTTCTACACACCATAGATTAAGGTGTGGAGCTCTGCTGTACCTCGAGTATTAATGCAATTACTATTGTTCTTCCATTCAATTCCGCTTGTTCTTTGTCCAAGATATCACTTGTTCTTCAACATGATGAAGGTGATGATTGACGCCCATCACCATTCTCACCCATGAACAAGGTGACTGACAACCATTCTTGTTCTACAAGCATCTGAGGCTTAGTGAATATCTCTTGGATTCCCGATTGCACGATGCATGGTTGATCGCCTGACAACCGAGTGCTCGCCTGACAAACGAGCCAACCATTCCGTGAGATCAGAGTCTTCGTGGTATAGGCAGGACCTGATGGCAGCATTCAAGAGAATCCGGAAGGTCTAACCTTGTCTGTGGTATTCTGAGTAGGATTCAATGATTGAATGACTGTGACGTGCTTCAAACCTGTAACCTACTGGGCGTTAGTGACAGACGCAAAAGAGTGATTCTATTCCGGTAGGGGAGGGAACCAAACCGGTGATTGGCAGTACTGTGACAGAGTGCGTGCATTAGCTTTCACTGCGCGGATGGGAGGTAGCTGCTGACAACAGTGAAACCCTACACGAGCTTGCCATGGAAAGGAGTAAGAAAGGATTGGATGAAGGCAGTAGGAAAGCAGAGAGACGGAAGGGAAGGCATCTTCATACACTTGTCTGAAGCTCTTACACCAATGATATGCATAAGTATCACTATCTTTATCTTTTATATTATTTTCGTTCATCATCATATACATTTGAGTTTGCCTGACTAAGATTTACAAGATGACCATAGCTTGCTTCAATGCTAACAATCTCCGTGGGATCGACCCTTACTCACGTAAGGTATTACTTGGACGACCCAGTGCACTTGCTGGTTAGTTGTGCGAAGTTGTGTAATGCCATGGAATTGAACCACCAAGTTTTTGGAGTTCATGACCAGGGATTATGAGAGTTGTGAAAAGTATTGTTCACAATTTCGCGCACCAAGTTTTTGGCGCCGTTGCCGGGGATTGTTCAAGTTTTGAGCAAGCTTTTGGTAACAATGCCTGGGATTGTTCTAGTTTGGACAACTGACGGTTCATCTTGTTGCTTAGATTAGGTATTTATTTTTTTTCGAAATTCTTGAAGATGAATTCTAGAGTTTCATGATGATTTGTTGAAATCTGGCTGGCTGAGAAGCCATGTCTAATCTGATTGGACCGAGGTTTCAACTTATCACCACAAGAGCTTGTTGATTCTCATCAATTTTGCTTTTGGAGCAGTGATCTGCTAAGGCTTGGCTGACCTTTGGTCATGTCTAGTGTTTTGGACCGAAGCTTTCCTTGAAAGCTTGGCTGGCTGTGAAGCCATGTCTAATGCCTGGACCGGAGTCTTAGACTAGCATTGCACTGATTCCTGGAATTCTCATTAAGAATTTTGATACCTTTTCCCACTTAATTTTCGAAAAACACAAAAAAATTGCAAAATCATAAAAAAACCAAAAATATTTGATGTTTCTTGCTTAAGTCTAGTGTCTCATCTTAAGTTTAGTGTCAATTGCATGCATTCATTCATGTGTCTTAAGGATCCTCAAGTAATTCTTGATGATTTTTGTGTTCTAATCTTTGAATTCTATTGACTTGAAGTATTTTGTGTGTCTCATATGCATTCTCATATTGATAGTGTCAGTAGTATACAAACTGCTAAGTTTGGTGTCTTGCATGCATTGTTATTTGATTCTTGTTGCATTTTGATTATTAAAAATCCAAAAATATTTTTAATTTGTGTCTTTTCAAGTCAATGATACAAAGAATTGAAGATTCAGAACATACTGCAGAGGAATTATACAGAAAAAGCTGAGCATTCAAAAATGCCCAGTGAAGAAGGCAGACTGGCGTTTAAAAGCCAGCCAGGGTACCTGGTTGGGCGTTTAACGCCCAAAAAGGTAGCATTTTGGGCGTTAAACGCCAGAATGTATACCATTATGGGCGTTTAACGCCAGGATGGTGCTAGGGGGAAGATTTTGTTTTCAAAATCAATTTTTTTCAAGTTTTCAAAGTTTTTCAAATCAAATCTTTTTCAAATCATATCTTTTCAATCAAATGTTTTCAAAATCAATTTCTTTCCTTTCTCAAAGATACTTACTAACAATTAATGATTTGATTGAACATTTTTTGCCTTTTCTATTAAGAAAGGTTTTATGTTTGAATCATATCTTTTCTTGTTAGGCAAGTCATTAATTTTTTAAATCATATCTTTTCAAATTGTTTTCAAATCATATCTTTTAAAATTGTTTTCAAATCATATATTCTCAATCACATCTTTTTGATCACATCTTTTTCAAATTAAGTTTTCAATCAAATCTTTTTAATTTCTAATTTCAAAATCTTTTTCAAAAATCACTTGATTTCTTTTTCACTTTTAATTTTCGAAAATTATCAATCAAATTTTCAAAATGTTTTCAAAATCTTTTAATTGAATTTTCGAAAATTCTCTTCCCTCCTTCCTACATCCTACTATTTATGGAGTACCACTCCTTCTAAATGCACAATTCGAACCTTATCTAATTAAAGTTCGAATTCTTCTTCTCCTTCTTCTTTCTATTTCTCTTTTCCTCTGACATTCCAAGGAATCTCTATACTGTGACATAGAGGATTCCACATTTTCTTTCTCTCTTCTCTTTCTTATGAGCAGGAGCCGAAACAAAGGCATTCTTGTTGAAGCTGACCCTGAACCTGAGAGAACCTTGAAGAGAAAGCTAAGAGAAGCCAAAGCACAACTCTCTTTAGAGGACCTGACCGAATTCTTCAAGGAAGAAGAACACATGGCAGCCGAAAACAACAACAATGCCAACAATGCAAGGAAGGTGCTGGGTGACTTCACTGCACCTACTCCTGATTTCTATGGGAGAAGCATCTCTATCCCTGCCATTGGAGCAAACAATTTTGAGCTTAAGCCTCAATTAGTTTCTCTAATGCAACAGAATTGCAAGTTCCATGGACTTCCAATGGAAGATCCTCATCAGTTTTTAGCTGAATTCTTGCAAATCTGTGACACAGTCAAGACTAATGGGGTTAACCCTGAGGTCTATAGACTGATGCTATTCCCTTTTGCTGTAAGAGACAGAGCTAGAATATGGTTGGATTCTCAACCTAAAGAAAGCCTGGACTCTTGGGAAAAGCTAGTCAATGCCTTCTTGGCAAAGTTCTTTCCACCACAAAGATGGAGTAAGCTTAGAGTGGAAGTCCAAACCTTCAGACAGAAGGATGGAGAATCCCTCTATGAAGCTTGGGAAAGATACAAACAATTAATCAGAAGATGTCCCTCAGACATGCTTTCTGAATGGAGCATCATAGGTATTTTCTATGATGGTCTCTCTGAACTATCCAAGATGTCTTTGGATAGCTCTGCTGGAGGATCTCTTCATCTGAAGAAGACGCCTGCAGAGGCTCAAGAGCTAATTGAAATGGTTGCAAATAACCAATTCATGTACACTTCTGAAAGGAATCCTGTGAACAATGGGACAAATCAGAAGAAAGGAGTTCTTGAGATTGACACTCTGAATGCCATATTGGCTCAGAACAAGATATTGACTCAACAAGTCAATTTGATTTCTCAAAGTCTGTCTGGAATGCAAAATGCACCAAACAGTACTAAGGAAGCTTCATCTAAGGAAGAAGCCTATGATCCTGAGAACCCTTCAATGGAAGAGGTGAATTACCTAGGAGAACCCTATGGAAACACCTACAATTCTTCATGGAGAAATCACCCCAATTTCTCATGGAAGAATCAAGAGAGACCTCAACAAAGTTTCAATAACAATAATGGCGGAAGAAACAGGTTTAGCAATGGCAAGCCTTTTCCATCATCTTCTCAGCAACAGACAGAGAGTTCTAAGCAGAATACTTCTGACTTAGCAACAATGGTCTCTGATCTAATAAAGACCACTCAAAGTTTCATGAATGAAACAAGGTCCTCCATCAGAAATTTGGAAGGACAAGTGGGTCAGCTGAGCAAGAAAGTTACTGAACTCCCTCCTAGCACTCTCCCAAGTAATACAGAAGAAAATCCAAAAGGAGAGTGCAAAGCCATAGACATGGCCGAATATGGAGAGGAAAGAGAGGAGGAGGACGCCACTGAGGAAGACCTCAGTGGGCGTGTACCAATCCCCTCTGAGTTCCTCAATGAGGAACAATGGGAATCTGAGGCTCAAAATGAGACCATAGAGATTCCATTGGACTTACTTCTGCCATTCATGAGCTCTGATGAGTATTCTTCCTCTGAAGAGGATGAGTATGTCACTGAAGAGCAAGTTGCTAAATACCTTGGAGCAATCATGAAACTGAATGACAAGTTATTTGGAAATGAGACTTGGGAGGAAGAACCACCCTTGCTCACCAAAGAACTGGATGACTTGTCTAGGCAGAAACTGCCTCAAAAGAGGCAAGACCCTGGGAAGTTTTCTATACCTTGTACCATAGGCACCATGACCTTCAAGAAGGCCTTGTGTGACTTAGGGTCAAGTGTAAACCTCATACCCCTCTCTGTAATGGAGAAATTAGGGATCTTTGAGGTGCAAGCTGCAAGAATCTCATTAGAGATGGCAGACAATTCAAGAAAACAAGCTCATGGACTTGTAGAGAATGTTTTGGTGAAGATTGAAGACCATTACATCCCTACTGACTTCATAGTCCTAGAGACTGGGAAGTGCATGGATGAATCCATCATCCTTGGCAGACCCTTCCTAGCCACAGCAAAGGCTGTGATTGATGTTGATAGAGGAGAGTTGATCATTCAAGTGAATGAAGAATCCTTGGTGTTTAAGGCCCAAGGACATCCCTCTATCATCATGGAGAGGAAGCATGAAGAGCTTCTCTCAAAACAGAGCCAAGCAGAGCCCCCACAGTCAAACTCTAAGTTTGGTGTTGGGAGGCCACAACCAAACTCTAAGTTTGGTGTTGAACCCCCACATTCAAACTCTAAGTTTGGTGTTGGGAGGTTCCAACACGGTTCTGAGTATTTCTGAGGCTCCATGAGAGTCCTCTGTCAAGCTAATGACATTAAAGAAGCGCTTGTTGGGAGGCAATCCAATGTTTTATAGTTAACTATTTTCTTTTGTTATTTTATCTTTTTTGTAGGTTGATGATCATAAGAAGTCACAAAAACAATGAAAAAAGCAAAAACAGAATGAAAAACAGGAAGAAAAACAGCACACCCTGGAGGAGAAGAAGCTGGCGTTCAAACGCCAGTAATGCTAGCTGTTGGGCGTTTAACGCCCAGTCTGGCACCATTCTGGGCGTTTAACGCCAGAAAGGGGCACCAGACTGGCGTTAAACGCCAGTAAAGGGCAACAACCTGGCGTTAAACGCCAGGAATGGGCACCAGCCTGGCGTTTAACGCCAGAAATAGCTCAAAACGTGATTTTGAGCAACATTTGGTGCAGGGATGACTTTTCCTTGACACCACAGGATCTGTGGAACCCACAGGACCCCACCATCAATCTCTCTCTTCTTCCCCCATTCACCAATCACCTCAATACCTCTTCCCCAAAAACCCTTCACCTATCAAATCCCATCTTTCTCTTCACCACCCACATCCATCCTTCATAAATCCCCACCAACCTCACTGATGAGCGAATAATTTATACGCTTTTTGGCATTGTTTTTATATAGTTTTTAGTAAGTTTAAGCTACTTTTAGGGATGTTTTCATTAGTTTTTATGTTAAATTCACATTTCTGGACTTTACTATGAGTTTGTGTGTTTTTCTGTGATTTCAGGTAAATTCTGACTGAAATTGAGGGATTTGAGCAAAACTCTGAAAGAGGCTGACAAAAGGACTGTTGATGCTGTTGGATTCTGACCTCCCTGCACTCGAAATGGATTTTCTGGAGCTACAGAACTCCAAAAGGCGCGCTCTCAACGGCGTTGGAAAGTAGACATCCAGGGCTTTCCAGAAATATATAATAGTCCATGCTTTATTCGAAAAATGACGACGTAACTTGGCGTTAAACGCCATGTTCATGCTGTTGTCTGGAGTAAAACGCCAGAAAAACGTCATGATCCGGAGTTGAACGCCCAAAACACGTCATAACTCAAAGTTCAACGCCAAGAAATGCCTTAGCTCGTGGATTTATCAAGCTCAGCCCAAGCACACACCAAGTGGGCCCCGGAAGTGGATTTATGCATCAATTACTTACTTATGTAAACCCTAGTAGCTAGTCTAGTATATATAGGACCTCTTACTATTGTATTAGACATCCTGGATGGTATTTTCTATCCTGTGATCACGTTTAGGGGGCTGGCCATTCGGCCATGTCTGGACCTCTTGCTTATGTATTTTCAACAGTGGAGTTTCTGCACACCATAGATTAAGGGTGTGGAGCTCTGCTGCACCTCAAAGATTAATGAAGTTCTATTCTCTTTTATTCAATTCCTCTTTTATTCTTATTCCAAGATATTCATTCGTACCCAAGAACATGATGAATGTGATGAGTTAATAACCCTCATTAACGTTCTCACTCATGAACGCGCGTGATTGACAACCACTGACGTTCTACATGCAAAGAAGCTTGAATGTGTATCTCTTAGATTCCCCAACAGAATCTTCGTGGTATAAGCTAGATGGATGGCGGCATTTATCTGGATCCGGAAAGTCCAACCTTGTCTGTGGTGTTCCGAGTAGGATCCTGGGAATCCGGAAAGTCTCACCTTGTCTGTGGTATTCCGAGTAGGATTCCGTTCATGAATGACTGTGACGTGCTTCAAACTTTAACCTGCTGGGCGTTAGTGACAAACGCAAAAGAGGGATTCTATTCCAGTAGGAGCGGGAACCAATCGGTGATTGGCCGTACTGTGACAGAGTGCGTGCATTAGCTTTCACTGCGAGGATGGGATGTAGCTATCAACCATGGGTGATGCCTCCAGACTGGTTAGCTGTGCGAGTGACAGCCGTACAGGTTATTTCCCCGAGAGGAATGAAAGTAGCCACAGCTGATAGTGAACCCCTATACAAAGCTTGCCATGGAAAGGAGTAAGAAGGATTGAGTGGAAGGAATAGGAAGGCAGGCGTCCGAGAGCTCTACAGCACCTCCATTCCGCTTATCTGAAATTCCTACCAATGAATCTACATAAGTATTTCTATCCTTTTTATTATTTCAAATCTTTATTTCTATTTTCGAACCTATAACTTTTTAATCTGCCTAACTGAGATTTGCAAGGTGACCATAGCTTGCTTCATACCAACAATCTCTGTGGATTCGACCCTTACTCACGTAAGGTTATTACTTGGACGACCCAGTACACTTGCTGGTTAGTTGAACGGAGTTGTGAAGGAAGGTCAATTTCCAAAAGGAATAATAAATAAACAGTGCCCTAAGGGTATATGCCAAAGCTCAAAAGATAGAATAAAATTTATACAACTTAAGAATGTTGAATCACAATTTCGTCCACCAAGTTTTTGGCGCCGTTGCCGGGGATTGTTCGAGTATGGACAACTGACGGTTCATCTTGTTGCTCAGATTAGGTAATTTTCTTTTCAAAAATCTTTTTCAAAATTTTTCTTTGATTTTTCGTGTTTTTAAAACTTTATTTTCGAAAAATAATAATAAAAATCCAAAAAAAATTAGAAAATCATAAAAATCAAAAATATTTTGTGTTTCTTGTTTGAGTCTTGAGTCAAATTTTAAGTTTGGAGTCAATTGCATTTTTAAAAAAAAAAAAAATTTTTTTCTTGCAATTTTCGAAAATCCCATGCATTCATAGTGTTCTTCATGATCTTCAAGTTGTTCTTGACAAGTCTTCTTGTTTGATCTTGATGATTTTTTTTGTTTTGTGTTGTTTGTTGTTTCTCATGTGCATTTTTGCATTCATATTTTCCATGCATTAAAAATTTCTAAGTTTGGTGTCTTGCATGTTTTCTTTGCATCAAAAAATTTTTCAAAATTATGTTCTTGATGTTCATCATGATCTTCAAAGTGTTCTTGGTGTTCATCTTGACATTCATAGCATTCTTGCATGCATCTTGTGTCTTGATCCAAAATTTTCATGTTTTGGGTCATTTTTGTGTTTTTCTTTAAAAATTTAAAAATCAAAAATATCTTTTCCTTATTTCCCTCCAAAATTTCGAAATTTTGGGTTGACTTGGTCAAAAATTTTCAAAATTAGTTATTTCTTACAAGTCAAGTCAAAATTTCAATTTTAAAAATCTTATCTTTTCAAAATCTTTTTCAAAATCATATCCTTTTCAATTTTTTTAAAAATTCAAAAATCTTTTTCAATTTATTTTCAAAATCTTTTTCTTATCTTTATATGTAATTTTCGAAAATTCACTAATAATTAATGTAATTGGTTCAAAAATTTGAAGTTTGTTACTTTCTTGTTAAGAAAGGTTCAATCTTTAAGTTCTAGAATCTTATCTTGTAGTTTCTTGTTAGTGAAGTAAATAATTTCAAAATTTTTGAATTAAATCTTTTTATCTTTTATTTTATCTTTTTCAAAAATTTTATCTTTTTCAAAAATTTGATTTCAAAATATCTTATCTAACCTCTTATCTTCTTATCTTTTTCAATTTTGATTTTCAAATCTTTTCCAATCAACTAACTAACTTTTTGTTTGTTTCTTATCTTTTTCAAAACCACTTAACTACTTTTCCCTCTTCTATTTTCGAAAATATCTCCCTCCTTTTTCAAAAAAATTCTTTTTAATTAATTAATTGCTTCATGTTTTAATTTTAATATTTTCGAAAAACACTAACCTCTTTTTCAAAATTAATTTTCGAATTCTCTCTTCTCTTTTCTTCTTCTATTTAATTATTTAATTACTAACACTTCTCTTCACCTCTCTTCATTCATACCCTAACATCTCATCTCACATCTCTGCCATCCTCACAGTTGTGTTTCTTCCATTACATTACATTCTTTGTCTCCCCCTCTTCTTCTACCCCTTTCTTTTTCTACTAACATAAAGGAGTCTCTATACTGTGACATAGAGGATTCCTCTTTCTTTTCTTGTTTTCTTCTCTTTCATATGAGCAGGAACAAGGATAAAGGCACTCTTGTTGAAGTTGATCCAGAACCTGAAAGGACTCTGAAGAAAAGATTAAGAGAAGCTAAATTACAACAATCCAAAAACATCTTTAAGAGAAACAACCTTTCAGAAATTTTCGAACAAGAGAAAGAGATGGCAGAAGAAAATAATAATAATAATGCAAGGAGAATGCTTGGAGACTTCACAAAGCCAACATCCAAATTTGATGGAAGAAGCATCTCCATTCCTGCCATTGGAGCCAATAACTTTGAGCTTAAGCCTCAACTAGTTGCTTTAATGCAACAAAACTGCAAGTTTTATGGACTTCCATCTGAAGATCCTTACCAGTTTTTAACTGAGTTCTTGCAGATCTGTGACACTGTAAAGACAAATGGAGTTAATCCTGAAGTCTACAGACTCTTGCTTTTCCCTTTTGCTGTAAGAGACAGAGCTAGAGTATGGTTGGATTCACAACCCAAGGATAGCCTGGACTCATGGGATAAGCTTGTCACTGCATTCTTGGATAAATTCTTTCCTCCTCAAAAGCTGAGCAAGCTGAGAGTGGATGTTCAAACCTTCAAACAAAAAGATGGTGAATCCCACTATGAAGCTTGGGAAAGATACAAGCAGCTGACCAAGAGATGTCCATCTGACATGTTTTCTGAATGGACCATATTAGATATATTCTATTATGGTCTCTCTGAATTTTCGAAAATGTCATTGGACCATTCTGCAGGTGGATCTATTCACCTGAAGAAAACGCCTGAAGAGGCTCAAGAACTCATTGACATGGTTGCAAACAACCAGTTTATGTACACCTCTGAGAGGAATTTCGTGAACAATGGGGTACCTCAGAAGAAAGGAGTTCTTGAAATTGATGCTCTGAATGCCATATTGGCTCAGAACAAAGTGTTGACTCAACAGGTCAACATGATCTCTCAAAATCTGAATGGATTGCAACATGCATCAACAGTACTAGAGAGGCAGCTTCTGAAGAAGCTTATGATCCTGAAAACCCTGCCATGGCAGAGGTTAATTACTTAGGTGAACCTTATGGAAACACCTATAACTCATCATGGAGAAATCATCCAAATTTCTCATGGAAGGATCAACAAAAACCTCAACAAGGTTTTAATAATGGTGGACGCAACAGGCTGAATAATAGTAAGCCATATCCATCATCTTCTCAGCAACAGACAGAGAACTCTGAACAAAATACTGCTAATTTAGCCAATATAGTCTCTGATCTGTCAAAAGCCACTTTCAGTTTCATGAATGAAACAAGATCCTCCATTAGAAATTTGAAGGCACAAGTGGGCCAGCTGAGTAAGAAAGTCATTGACACTCCTCCCAGTACTCTCCCAAGTAATACAGAAGAAAATCCAAAAGGAGAGTGCAAGGCCATTGATTTAATCAAAATGGCCGAATGCACCAAGGAGGAGGAGGACGAAAATCCTAGTAAGGAAGACCTCCTGGGACGTTCCTCAAGCAAGAAGGAGTTTCCTATTAAGGATCCAGAGGAATCTGAGGCTCATCTAGAGGCCATAGAGATTCCTTTAATTCTCCTTCTGCCATTCATGAGCTCTGAAGAATATTCTCCTCTGAAGAGAATGAAGATGTGACTGGAGAGCAAGTTGCTCAGTACTTAGGAGCTATCATGAAGCTGAATGCCAAGTTATTTGGTAATGAGACTTGGGAAAGTGAACCTCCATTGCTCATTAGTGAACTGGATACTTGGATTCAGAGAACTCTACCTCAAAAGAAACAAGATCCTGGCAAGTTCTTAATACCTTGCACCATTGGCACTATGAGCTTTGAAAGAGCTCTATGTGATCTTGGATCAGGAATAAATCTTATGCCACTCTCTGTAATGGAGAAGCTGGGAATCATTGAGGTACAACCTGCCTTGTTCTCATTACAATTGGCAGACAAGTCAGTGAGACAAGCTTATGGGTTAGTAGAGGACGTGCTAGTAAAGGTTGAAGGCCTTTACATCCCTACTGATTTCATAATCCTAGACACTAGGAAGGAAGATGATGAATGCATCATCCTAGGAAGACCTTTCCTAGCCACAGCAGGAGCTGTGATAGATGTCAACAGAGGTGAATTATTCCTTCAATTGAATGGAGAATATCTTGTGTTTCAAGCACATGGCTATCCCTCTGTGACAAAAGAGAGCAAGCATGAAGAGCTTCTCTCAGTTCAGAGTCAAGAAGAGCCCACACAGTCAAACTCTAAGTTTGGTGTTGTGAGGCCACAACCAAACTCTAAGTTGGTGTCCAAACCCCATATCCAAACTCTAAGTTTGGTGTTGGGAATACACACTTAAATTGACCTGATCACCTTGTGGCTCCATGAGAGCCACTGTCAAGCTATTGACATTAAAGAAGCGCTTGTTGGGAGGCAACCCAATTTTATTCATCTAATTTTATTTTATTTTGTTTCTTTGTTATTTTTGTGTTTTATTAGGTACATGATCATGAGGAGTCACGAAAAAAATCAAAAAATTAAAACAGAGTCAAAAACAGAAAAAAATTTTCACCCTGGAGGACGCACGGGCTGGCGTTCAGCGCCCAGAAGGAGCATCTGGCTGGCGTTCAACGCCAGAACAGAGCATCTTTCTGGCGCTGAACGCCCAAAACAAGCTACATCCTGGCGTTTAACGCCAGAATGCGCACACAGAGGACAATCTGGCGCTGAACGCCAGAAACAAGCTTGAAACTGGCGTTCAACGCCAGAAACAAGCATCACATGGGCGTTTAACGCCCAGAACATGCATCAATGGGCGTTTGAACGCCAGAATGATGCATGAAGGCATGTTACATGCCTATATGGTGAAGGAATGGTATTTGTTTTCACCTCAGGATCTGTGGACCCCACAGGATCCCCACTACAGGATCTGTGGACCCCACAGGATCCCCACCTACCTTTTCTTTTAATCCTATTCACACTCTCCCAACCCAAATCTCATTCCCAATGTCACCCTTCCCAAAAACCTTCACCAATCACCTCAACTCCTCTTCACAATTACCCCATTCACCATTCACATCAACCTCCTCTCCCCCATAAACCCCACCTACCCTCATAAAATTCAAATTCAATTCCCACCCTTTCCCACCCAAAATGGCCGAACCTATACCTCCCCCCCTCCCTATAAATACCCTTCTTTTCTTTTACATTTTCACACAACACAAACCCACATTCTCCCACATAGCCGAACCCTCTCCTCTCCCTCTCTACCATATTTTCTTCTTCTTCTTCTACTCTTCTTTTTTTTTTGCTTGGGGACAAGCAAATTTTAAGTTTGGGTGGTAAAAAGCCTAAGCTTTTTGATTTTCATTCACCATCAATGGCCCCAGACCGGAATTTCCTCAAGAAAAGGAAAGGGAAAGCAAAAGCTTCTTCCTCCGAGTCATGGGAGAAGGAGAGGTTCATCTCCAAAAGCCATCAAGACCACTTCTATGATGGTGTGGCAAAGAAGAAAGTGATCCCTGAGGTCCCTTTCAAGCTCAAGAAAAATGAGTATCTGGAGATCCGACATGAAATTCAAAGAAGGGGTTGGGAAGTCTTAGCCAACCCCATGCAACAAGTCGGAATTCTCATGGTTCAAGAGTTCTATGCCAATGCATGGATCACTAGAAACCATGACCAAAGTATGAACCAAGCCCAAAGAATTATCTCACAATGGTTAGGGGGAAATACTTGGATTTCAGTCCGGAAAATGTGAGGTTGGCATTTCATTTGCCTATGATGCAAGGTGATGAACACCCCTACACAAGAAGGGTCAACTTTGATCAAAGGTTGGACCAAGTCCTTATGGACATATGTGTGGAAGGAGCCCAATGGAGAATAGACTCCAAAGGCAATCCAGTCCAACTAAGAAGACTGGACCTCAAGCCTGTAGCTAGAAGATGGTTGGAGTTCATTCAAAGATCCATCATCCCTACAAGCAACCGATCTGAAGTTACTGTGGATCGGGCCATCATGATTCATAGCATCATGACTGGAGAGGAAGTAGAGGTTCATGAAGTCATATCTAATGAACTCTACAAAATAGCTGACAAGCCTTCATACATGGCACGGCTAGCCTTCCCCCACCTCATATGTCATCTATGTTACTCAGCTGGAGTTATCATAGAAGGAGATGTCTCCATTGAAGAAGACAAGCCCATTACCAAGAAAAGATGGAGCAAACAAGGGAAGCTCCTCACGGCCTTCAAGGAGAACATGAGGAAGTTCACCATCAACAAATGCCTCATGGAATGCACTTTCCTCCCAACAACTATTGGGAGCAACTCAACACCTCCTTGGAAGATTTGAGCCATAATGTGGAACAACTAAGGGTGGAACACCATGAACACGCCCTCACTCTTCAAGAAATAAGAGAAGATCAAAGAGCAATGAGGGAGGAGCAACAAAGGCAAGGAAGGGACATAGAAGAGTTGAAGAACATCATTGGTCCTTCAAGAAGAAGACGCCACTAGAGGTGGATTCATTCCTTGTTCTATATTTCTTTCTGTTTTCGGTTTTTAATTATTGTGTTTATCTATGTTTTGTGTCTTTATTTCATGATCATTAGTATGTAACCATGCCTTAAAGCAATGAATAAAATCCATTAGTCCTTCACCTCTCTTAAAAGAAAAATGTTTTAATTCAAAAGAACAAGAAGTGCATAATTTTCGAAATTATTAGTGAATTTAGTTTAATTATATTGATGTGGTGACAATGCTTTTGTTTTCTGAATGAATGAATGAACAGTGCATATGTCTTTTGATCTTGTTGTTTATGAGTGTTTAAAATTGTTGGTTCTTGAAAGAATGATGAACAAAGAGAAATGTTATTGATGATCTGAAAAACATTATGAAATTGATTCTTGAAGCAAGAAAAAGCAGTGAAAAAAATATATATATATATATATATATATATATATATATATATATATATATATATATATATAATATATATAATCAAAAGGAATAAAAGCCAAGCAGAAGATCCAAGGCTTTGAGCATCAATGGATAGGAGGGCCCAAGGAAAATAATTCCAGGCCTAAGCGGCTAAATCAAGCTGTCCCTAACCATGTGCTTGTGTCATGAAGGTCCAAGTGAAAAGCTTGAGACTGAGTGGTTAAAGTCGTGATCTAAAGCTAAAGAGTGTGCTTAAGAGCTCTGGACACCACTAACTGGGGACTCTAGCAAAGCTGAGTCACAATCTGAAAAGGTTCACCCAGTTATGTGTCTGTGGTATTTGTGTATCCGGTGGTAATACTGGAAGACAAAGTGCTTAGGGCCACAGCCAAGACTCATAAGTAGCTGTGTTCAAGAATCAACATGCTTAACTAGGAAAGTCAATAACACTATCCGAAATTCTAAGTTCCTAGAGAAGCCAATCATTCATAAACTTCAAAGGAAAAAGTGAGATGCCAAAACTGTTCAGAAGCAAAAAGCTACAAGTCCCGCTCATGTAATTAAATTAATATTCATTGATATTTTGGACTTTATAGTATATTCTCTTCTTTTTATCCTATTTGATTTTCAGTTGCTTGGGACAAGCAACAATTTAAGTTTGGTGTTGTGATGAGCGGATAATTTATACGCTTTTTGGCATTGTTTTTATATAGTTGTTAGTAAGTTTAAGCTACTTTTAGGATGTTTTCATTAGTTTTTATGTTAAATTCACATTTCTGGACTTTACTATGAGTTTGTGTGTTTTTCTGTGATTTCAGGTAAATTCTGACTGAAATTGAGGGATTTGAGCAAAACTCTGAAAGAGGCTGACAAAAGGACTGCTGATGCTGTTGGATTCTGACCTCCCTGCACTCGAAATGGATTTTCTGGAGCTACAGAACTCCAAAAGGCGCGCTCTCAACGGCGTTGGAAAGTAGACATCCAGGGCTTTCCAGCAATATATAATAGTCCATGCTTTATTCGAAAAATGACGACGTAACTTGGCGTTAAACGCCAAGTTCATGCTGCTGTCTGGAGTAAAACGCCAGAAAAACGTCATGATCCGGAGTTGAACGCCCAAAACACGTCATAACTCAAAGTTCAACGCCAAGAAATGCCTTAGCTCGTGGATTTATCAAGCTCAGCCCAAGCACACACCAAGTGGGCCCCGGAAGTGGATTTATGCATCAATTACTTACTTATGTAAACCCTAGTAGCTAGTCTAGTATATATAGGACCTCTTACTATTGTATTAGACATCCTGGATGGTATTTTCTATCCTGTGATCACGTTTAGGGGGCTGGCCATTCGGCCATGTCTGGACCTCTTGCTTATGTATTTTCAACAGTGGAGTTTCTGCACACCATAGATTAAGGGTGTGGAGCTCTGCTGCACCTCAAAGATTAATGAAGTTCTATTCTCTTTTATTCAATTCCTCTTTTATTCTTATTCCAAGATATTCATTCGTACCCAAGAACATGATGAATGTGATGAGTTTAAACCCTCATTAACGTTCTCACTCATGAACGCGCGTGATGACAACCACTGACGTTCTACATGCAAAGAAGCTTGAATGTGTATCTCTTAGATTCCCCAACAGAATCTTCGTGGTATAAGCTAGATGGATGGCGGCATTTATCTGGATCCGGAAAGTCCAACCTTGTCTGTGGTGTTCCGAGTAGGATCCTGGGAATCCGGAAAGTCTCACCTTGTCTGTGGTATTCCGAGTAGGATTCCGTTCATGAATGACTGTGACGTGCTTCAAACTTTAACCTGCTGGGCGTTAGTGACAAACGCAAAAGAGGGATTCTATTCCAGTAGGAGCGGGAACCAACCGGTGATTGGCCGTACTGTGACAGAGTGCGTGCATTAGCTTTCACTGTGAGGATGGGATGTAGCTATCAACCATGGGTGATGCCTCCAGACTGGTTAGCTGTGCGAGTGACAGCCGTACAGGTTATTTCCCCGAGAGGAATGAAAGTAGCCACAGCTGATAGTGAACCCCTATACAAAGCTTGCCATGGAAAGGAGTAAGAAGGATTGAGTGGAAGGAATAGGAAGGCAGGCGTCCGAGAGCTCTACAGCACCTCCATTCCGCTTATCTGAAATTCCTACCAATGAATCTACATAAGTATTTCTATCCTTTTTATTATTTCAAATCTTTATTTCTATTTTCGAACCTATAACTTTTTAATCTGCCTAACTGAGATTTGCAAGGTGACCATAGCTTGCTTCATACCAACAATCTCTGTGGATTCGACCCTTACTCACGTAAGGTTATTACTTGGACGACCCAGTACACTTGCTGGTTAGTTGAACGGAGTTGTGAAGGAAGGTCAATTTCCAAAAGGAATAATAAATAAACAGTGCCCTAAGGGTATATGCCAAAGCTCAAAAGATAGAATAAAATTTATACAACTTAAGAATGTTGAATCACAATTTCGTCCACCACTCACCCTTCAAATTCAAACCACTTTCCCTCCCAAACCCACCCATCATGGCCGAACCATTACCCCCCCTCTCTCCTATATATACCCTTCTTCAACCCTTCATTTTCACCCAACCTAAACACCCCTTCTTTACCTTCTTGACCGAACACACCACCTTCCCCCTCTTCCTCATTTCTTCTTCTTCTACTCTCTTCTTTCTTCTTTTGCTCGAGGACGAGCAAACATTTTAAGTTTGGTGTGGTAAAAGCGTTGCTTTTTCATAACCATTTATGGCATCCAAGACCGGAGAAACCTCTAAAAAGAGGAAAGGGAAGGCAAAAGCTTCCACCTCCGAGTCATGGGAGATGGATAGATTCCTCTCAAGGGTGCATCAAGTCCACTTCTATGAAGTTGTGGCCTTGAAGAAGGTGATCCCCGAGGTCCCCTTTTCACTCAAAAAGGGTGAATATCCGGAGATCCGCCATGAGATCCGAAGAAGAGGTTGGGAAGTACTCACCAACCCCATTCAACAAGTCGGAATCTTGATGGTTCAAGAGTTCTATGCCAATGCATGGATCACAAAGAACCATGACCAAAGTGTGAACCCGAATCCAAAGAATTATCTCACTATGGTTCGGGGGAAATACTTGGATTTTAGTCCGGAGAGTGTGAGGGTGGCGTTCAACTTGCCTATGATGCAAGGAGATGAGCACCCTTACACTAGAAGGGTCAACTTTGATCAAAGGTTGGACCAAGTCCTCACAACCATATGTGAAGAGGGCGCACAATGGAGGCAAGATTCAAGAGGAAAGCCGGTTCAATTGAGAAGGCATGACCTCAAGCCCGTGGCTAGAGGATGGTTAGAGTTCATACAACGCTCAATCATTCCCTCTAGCAACCGGTCCGAAGTTACCATAGACCGGGCCATCATGATTCATAGCATCATGATTGGAGAAGAAGTGGAAGTTCATGAGGTTATAGCTCAAGAACTCTACAAGGTGGCAGACAAGACCTCCACTTTGGCAAGGTTAGCCTTTCCTCATCTCATCTGTCACCTCTGTTATTCAGTTGGAGTTGACATAGAGGGAGATACCCCCATTGATGAGGACAAGCCCATCACCAAGAAAAGGATGGAGTACACAAGAGACCCCTCTCACCATGAGATCCCTGAGATTCCTCAAGGGATGCACTTTCCTCCACAAAATTATTGGGAGCAACTAAACACCTCCCTAGGAGAGTTGAGTTCCAACATGGGACAACTAAGGGTGGAGCATCAAGAACACTCCATTCTCCTCCATGAAATTAGAGAAGATCAAAGAATCATGAGGGAGGAGCAACAAAGACAAGGAAGAGACATTGAGGAGCTCAAGCACTCCATAGGATCTTCAAGAGCAAGAAAGAGCCGCCATCACTAAGGTGGACCCATTCCTTGATTTCCTTGTTCTTTATTCTTCTGTTTTTCGATTTTTATGCTTTATGTTTATCCATGTTTGTGTCTTATGATCATTAGTGTCTTAGTGTCTATGCCTTAAAGTTATGAATGTCCTATGAATCCATCACCTTTCTTGAATAAAAATGTGCTTAATTGAAAAGGAAAGAATTGCATGAATTCTGAATTTTATAATAGTTTAATTATTTTGATGTGGTGGCAACACTTTTGTTCTCTGAATGTATGCTTGAACAGTGCATATGTCTTTTGAACTTGTGGTTCATGAATGTTGGCTCTTGAAAGAATGATGAAAAAGGAGACATGTTACTGAGGATCTGAAAAATCATAAAAATGATTCTTGAAGCAAGAAAAAGCAGTGAATACAAAAAAAGAGAAAGAAAGCAAGCGAAAAAAAAAACCGAAAAAAAAAAGAAAAAAAAAAGAAAGAAAAAGAAAAGAAATAAAGTTGTGATCCAAGGCAAATAAGAGTGTGCTTAAGAACCCTGGACACCTCTAATTGGGGACTTTAGCAAAGCTGAGTCACAATCTGAAAAGGTTCACCCAATTATGTGTCTGTGGCATGTATGTATCCGGTGGTAATACTGGAAGACAGAGTGCTTTGGGCCACAGCCAAGACTCAATAAGTAGCTGTGTTCAAGAATCATCATACTTAACTAGGAGAATCAATAACACTATCTGGATTCTGAGTTCCTAAAGAAGCCAATCATTCTGAATTACAAGGGATAGAGTGAGATGCCAAAACTATTCAGAGGCAAAAAGATAAAAGCCCCGCTCATCTAATTAATACTGATCTTCATAGATGTTTTTGGAGTTCATTGCATATTCTCTTCTTTTTATCTTATTTGATCTTCAGTTGCTTGGGGACAAGCAACAATTTAAGTTTGGTGTTGTGATGAGCGGATAATTTGTATGCTTTTTGGCATTGTTTTTAGTATATTTTTAGTATGATCTAGTTAGTTTTTAGTATATTTTTATTAGTTTTTAGTTAAAATTCACTTTTCTGGACTTTACTATGAGTTTGTGTGTTTTTCTGTGATTTCAGGTATTTTCTGGCTGAAATTGAGGGACCTGAGCAAAAATCTGATCCAGAGACTCAAAAGGACTGCAGATGCTGTTGGATTCTGACCTCCCTGCACTCGAAGTGGATTTTCTGGAGCTACAGAAGCCCAATTGGCGCGCTCTTAACGGCTTTGGAAAGTAGACATCCTGGGCTTTCCAGCAATATATAATAGTCTATACTTTGCCCAAGATTTGATGGCCCAAACCGGCGTTCAAAGTCACCTCACGAAATTCCAGCGTTAAACGCCGGAACTGGCACCTTTTCGGGAGTTAAACGCCCAAACTGGCACTAAAGCTGGCGTTTAACTCCAAGGAGAGTCTCTACACGAAATTGCTTCATTGCTCAGCCCAAGCACACACCAAGTGGGCCCGGAAGTGGATTTTTATGTCGTTTACTTATCTATGTACTAGTTTTCTATAAGTAGGACCTTTTACTATTGTATTTTGAGATCTTTAGACATCTAGGACTTTTGGTAGCTATCTTTGTTTTATGCTATCTTAGACCTTTGGAGGCTGGCCATTCGGCCATGCCTAGACCTTGTTCTTATGTATTTTCAACGGTGGAGTTTCTACACACCATAGATTAAGGTGTGGAGCTCTGCTGTACCTCGAGTATTAATGCAATTACTATTGTTCTTCCATTCAATTCCGCTTGTTCTTTGTCCAAGATATCACTTGTTCTTCAACATGATGAAGGTGATGATTGACGCCCATCACCATTCTCACCCATGAACAAGGTGACTGACAACCATTCTTGTTCTACAAGCATCTGAGGCTTAGTGAATATCTCTTGGATTCCCGATTGCACGATGCATGGTTGATCGCCTGACAACCGAGTGCTCGCCTGACAAACGAGCCAACCATTCCGTGAGATCAGAGTCTTCGTGGTATAGGCAGGACCTGATGGCAGCATTCAAGAGAATCCGGAAGGTCTAACCTTGTCTGTGGTATTCTGAGTAGGATTCAATGATTGAATGACTGTGACGTGCTTCAAACCTGTAACCTACTGGGCGTTAGTGACAGACGCAAAAGAGTGATTCTATTCCGGTAGGGAGGGAACCAAACCGGTGATTGGCAGTACTGTGACAGAGTGCGTGCATTAGCTTTCACTGCGCGGATGGGAGGTAGCTGCTGACAACAGTGAAACCCTACACGAGCTTGCCATGGAAAGGAGTAAGAAAGGATTGGATGAAGGCAGTAGGAAAGCAGAGAGACGGAAGGGAAGGCATCTTCATACACTTGTCTGAAGCTCTTACACCAATGATATGCATAAGTATCACTATCTTTATCTTTTATATTATTTTCGTTCATCATCATATACATTTGAGTTTGCCTGACTAAGATTTACAAGATGACCATAGCTTGCTTCAATGCTAACAATCTCCGTGGGATCGACCCTTACTCACGTAAGGTATTACTTGGACGACCCAGTGCACTTGCTGGTTAGTTGTGCGAAGTTGTGTAATGCCATGGAATTGAACCACCAAGTTTTTGGAGTTCATGACCAGGGATTATGAGAGTTGTGAAAAGTATTGTTCACAATTTCGCGCACCAGCAGGGCAGCATCCCACGCACCAACGTGCATCGCGCGCACGCGCGCTCCTCAAATCTGGCGCACCAAATTTCTTCCTGGCAGCACCAAGCGCGCGCATCAACTTTTCTGCCCTGCCCTTGGCGCGGGCAGGGCAGCCTCTGGCGCACCAACCTCATGCCAGACGCGCACCACGCAGCACCAAAACGCACCATGGCCGCACCAACTCCAAGCACCAAGCATCAATTTTCTGCCCTGCCCTCCACAAGGGCAGGGCAGCCTCCAGGGAGTGGTTTTTTTGGGCCAAAATTCAAATTAAAAATTCATTTGAATTCATTTCTTCACCAACCCAAAAGCCCATCCAAATCCCATTATCCAAGAATAGAAAGTGTATAAATAGGAGTTAGTTTGATGTAATTAGAACCTTTATGCTCACTTTTGAATTTTTACTTTACCTTGGCTTTTGAATTTTCACTTTCACATTCCTTTGGAGCTTTGACTCTCTTGGAATTGTTCTTGAGAGAATTGGCCGAGAACTAAGAGGATCAAGGGAGAATTGATTGATCTCCTTCCTCATTTCCCTTGGGCAATTCTACTCTCTGTTTTTCTGAGTATTGGATGTGTGAAATTGAGGAAATTCTGTCCCAATTCCCATTCAAACTCTTTGCACTTTGATTTCTGCATAATTAAATTCCAATTCTGTTCTTCTATTGCTTCTTCTTTAATTTTCTGTCAATTGCTTAGTTCATTCAGATCTGGGAAGGAAATTGGGTTTTAGGCTCTGCTACCTAAGCCCTTGGGATCCTGAGATCACAATTTCACTTTTGGTTCTTCTGTGAACCTTTGCTGCGTTTTATTTTCTCTTTGTTTGAATGCTCTTTGCTTCTGATTTACTTTCTGCTCAATCATTTACTGCAATTTACTTCTTCTTTGTTTAGATCTTACAATCCCATTCCTCAATTCCCTTTTACTTTCTAGCAATTTATCTTTCTTGCCATTTAAGTTACTGCAATTTAAGTTTCTTGCACTTTAAGTTTCAGTCATTTACTCTCTTGCCATTTAAGATTCTGCACATTTACAACTCTGTTCTTCAATTTACTGCACTTTTCCCTTCCCTCTTTACATTTACTGTCATTTACTTTCTGTTAAACACAAATCACTCAACCAAAACTTGATTCGCTTGACTAAATCACCCACTAAACTAAAATTGCTCAATCCTTCAATCCCTGTGGGATCGACCTCACTCATGTGAGTTATTATTACTTGATGCGACCCGGTACACTTGCCGGTGAGTTTTGTGTTGGATCGTTTTCCACACATCAAGTTTTTGGCGTCGTTGCCGGGGATTGAAATAGATTGACAATGATTAAGTAAAGTGGAGGTCTAGATTAAGCATTTTTTTTTCTGTTATTCTAACTTTTACTAACACACTAACTGTTTGAGAAATTGCCTCTACTAACTCACTAACAATTTATCTCAAATAACTGCACTTAATTCTCAAGAGTGTTGTTGTTGGGTTACTCTGATTGTTTGCATATCACAGGAAATCAAGTTTCTACAGACGAAGGGTATCATGACATGAAGCCACCACTCATTGCACTCATCAAGAACAATTGCTCTTATGATGGAAATCCATCAGAGGATCCTCAACAACATATATCTACTTTCCTGAGAACTTGCAATGCAGTCAAAACTGATGGTCCAGATCAGGACACTTACAAGATCCTATTATTCCCTTTCTCATTGAAGGGTGAAGCTGCACAATGGTTTGAAACTTTTTCCCAAGGAAGTATTACTAGTTGGGATGGTGGTCACAAAATTTCTGGCCAAATTCACCTCATCCAAACAAATCATCCAGCCGAAAGAAGAGGGACATTTATTCACACAAGGGGACGAAGAACCACTCTTCAAGGCTTGGGAAAGATACAAGAAAGCAACTGACAAAGTGGGCTTCCGAGCTTTCTATGAAGGATTGACCCCAGAAACTAGAAAAGCAGTGGACTACTTCTCAGATGGCCTACTCAAAGCAACAACAACTGCCCAAGGAATTGCAGACCTCAATGACAAAGGAGTCAACAATCAACAGCCATTTGAAAAACCACAAAATACAATCTCAGAAGAAAAAGTAGCAATTATTGAAGGGATGAATGCGTTCAAGGACCAAAACAAACAAATGCACCATCAATCACAGCAAAATATAGAGTTATCTGCTGCAGTGAATGCCAAATTTCCACCATGGAGACCTCATTCGTATCTGAGAATGAGGGAGCCTCAATATCAAGAACAAGAAAGTTTCTGCCAGGACAATTCCATGAACACAACCAATCAACATCCCCCACCCACTAACACCACCCAAAGCCAATACCCACAACACAGACACTCCCAAACTCATCCTAACTGGAGAAGGGGTGAGTACCAAAATCACAGACCAAGGGAACTCCATTATAACAACCCAAACTTCATAAATCATCAAAAACACCATTACAGCAATAACAACCATTACATGCCTCCACCACACCCACCCGTCTTACCTTCAACATGTCATCACCAACCAACCTCGCAAGACTCTCAGAGAATCACAAACATGGAGATCCTAATGGAGAGAATGATGAAACATCAAGAAGAAACAACAAAGAACCAAGAGATGTTAATGAGAGGGCTTGAGGAGCAGATAGCTCAATGATGAGCGGATAATTTATACGCTTTTTGGCATTGTTTTTATATAGTTTTTAGTAAGTTTAAGCTACTTTTAGGGATGTTTTCCTTAGTTTTTATGTTAAATTCATATTTCTGGACTTTACTATGAGTTTGTGTGTTTTTCTGTGATTTCAGGTAAATTCTGACTGAAATTAAGGGATTTGAGCAAAACTCTGAAAAAGGCTGACAAAAGGACTGCTGATGCTGTTGGATTCTGACCTCCCTGCACTCGAAATGGATCTTCTGGAGCTACAGAACTCTAAATGGCGCGCTCTCAACGGCGTTGGAAAGTAGACATCCAGGGCTTTCCAGCAATATATAATAGTCCATACTTTATTCGAAGAATGACGACGCAAACTGGCGTTGAACGCCAAGTACACACTCCTTTCTGGAGTTAAACGCCAGAAAAACGTCATAATCCGGAGTTGAACGCCCAAAGCACATCACAACTCGAAATTCAACTCCAAGAGAAGCCTCAGCTCGTGGATAGATCAAGCTCAGCCCAAGCACACACCAAGTGGGCCCCGGAAGTGGATTTATGCATCAATTACTTACTCATGTAAACCCTAGGAGCTAGTTTATTATAAATAGGATGATTTACTAATGTATCAATCATCTTTTGATCTCAGTTTTGTTTTATTCTTCATCTTAGGAGATCATTGATCACGTTTAGGGGGCTGGCCATTCGGCCATGCCTGAACCTTCTTTTACTTATGTATTTTCAACGGTGGAGTTTCTGCACACCATAGATTAAGGGTGTGGAGCTCTGCTGTACCTCAAAGATTAATGAAGTTCTATTTTCTTTTATTCAATTCTCTATCTTATTCTTATTCCAAGATATTCATTCGTACCCAAGAACATGATGAATGTGATGAGCTAATAACTCTCATCATCATTCTCACTTATGAGCGCGCGTGACTGACAACCACTTACGTTCTACATGCAACACAAGCTTGAATGTGTATCTCTTAGATTCCCCAACAGAATCTTCGTGGTATAAGCTAGATAGATGGCGGCATTCATCTGGATCCGGAAAGTCCAACCTTGTCTGTGGTGTTCCGAGTAGGATCCTGGGAATCCGGAAAGTCTCACCTTGTCTGTGGTATTCCGAGTAGGATTCCGTTCATGAATGACTGTGACGTGCTTCAAACTTTAACCTGCTGGGCGTTAGTGACAAACGCAAAAGAGGGATTCTATTCCAGTAGGAGCGGGAACCAACCGGTGATTGGCCGTACTGTGACAGAGTGCGTGCATAGCTTTCACTGCGAGGATGGGATGTAGCTATCAACCATGGGTGATGCCTCCAGACTGGTTAGCTGTGCGAGTGACAGCCGTACAGGTTATTTCCCCGAGAGGAATGAAAGTAGCCACAGCTGATAGTGAACCCCTATACAAGGCTTGCCATGGAAAGGAGTAAGAAGGATTGAGTAGAAGGAATAGGAGAGCAGGCGTCCGAAAGCTCTACAGCACCTCCATTCCGCTTATCTGAAATTCCTACCAATGAATCTGCATAAGTATTTCTATCCCTTTTATTATTCCTTTTTATTTATTATTCCAATAATCACAATTCCCCTTTAATCTCTCTAACTGAGATTTACAAGATGACCATAGCTTGCTTCATACCAACAATCTCTGTGGATTCGACCCTTACTCACGTAAGGTTATTACTTGGACGACCCAGTACACTTGCTGGTTAATTGAACGGAGTTGTGACTTCAAATAAGGACAATTATTGAATAAATCCAATTACAATGAATCAGATCAAAGAACAGTGATCACAATTTCGTCCACCAAGTTTTTGGCGCCGTTGCCGGGGATTGTTCGAGTATGGACAACTGACGGTTCATCTTGTTGCTCAGATTAGGTACTTTTCTTTTCAAAAATCTTTTTCAAAAATTTTTCTTTTATTTTTCGTCTTTCAAAACATTATTTTCGAAAAAAAAAATTAATAAAAATACAAAAAAATTCATAAAATCATAAAAATCAAAAATATTTTGTGTTTCTTGTTTAAGTCTTGTGTTAATTTTTAAGTTTGGTGTCAATTGCATGCTTTTAAAAATTTTTTCTTGCATTTTTTTCGAAAACTCCATGCATTCATAGTGTTCTTCATGATCTTCAAGTTGTTCTTGACAAGTCTTCTTGTTTGATCTTGATGATTTCTTGTTTTGTGTTGTTTGTTGTTTTTCATGTGCATTTTTGCATTCATATTTTCCATGCATTAAAGATTTCTAAGTTTGGTGTCTTGCATGTTTTCTTTGCATCAAAAATTTTTCAAAATTATGTTCTTGATGTTCATCATGATCTTCAAAGTGTTCTTGGTGTTCATCTTGACATTCATAGCATTCTTGCATGCATTCATTATTTTGATCTAAAAATCTCATGTATTAAGTATTTTTGTTGTTTTTCTCTCTCATCCTTAAAATTCAAAAAATCAAAAAAATATCTTTTCCTTATTTCCCTCCAAAATTTCGAAATTTTGGGTTGATTTGGTCAAATATTTTCAAAATTAGTTGTTTCTTACAAGTCAAGTCAAAATTTCAATTTTAAAAATCTTTTCTTTTCAAAATTTTTTTCAAAAATCATATCTTTTTCATTCTTTTATAATTCTCAAAAATTTCAAAAATTATTTTTCAAAATATTTTCAAAATCTTTTTCTTATCTTTTTATCAAATTTTCGAAAATCAAACTAACAATTAATGTGATTGGTTCAAAAATTTGAAGTTTGTTACTTTCTTGTTAAGAAAGGTTCAAATCTTTAAATTCTAGAATCTTATCTTGTAGTTTCTTCTTAGTCAAGTAAATTCTTTAAAATTAAATCTTTTTCAAAGTATCTTTTTCAAATATATCTTTTTATCTTTTATCTTATCTTTTTCAAAAATTTTATCTTTTTTTAAAAAAAAAATTTGATCTCAAAATATCTTATCTAACTTCTTATCTTCTTATCTTTTTAAATTTTGATTTCAAATCTTTTTCAATCAACTAACTAACTTTTTGTTTGTTTCTCATTTTTTTCAAAACCACCTAACTACTTCTCTCTCTTCTATTTTCGAAAATATCTCTCTCTTTTTCAAAAATTCTTTTTAATTAACTAATTGTTTCAAATTTTAATTTCAATTACATTTATCTTTAATTTTCGAAAATCACTAACTCTTTTTCAAAATTATTTTCGAATTCTCCCTCCTCTTCTCCTCTTCTATTTAATTATTTAATTACTAACACTTCTCTTCACCTCTCTTCATTCATTTCCTAACATCTCATCTCACATCTCTGCCATCCTCACAGTTGTGTTTCTTTTTTTCCAATCTTCTTCTACCCCCTTCTTCTTCTACTAACATAAAGGAATCTCTATACTGTGACATAGAGGATTCCTTTTTCTTTTCTTGTTTTCTTCTCTTTCATATGAGCAGGAACAGGGATAAAGGCACTCTTGTTGAAATTGATCCAGAACCTGAAAGGACTCTGAAGAGAAAATTAAGAGAAGCTAAATTACAACAATCCAGAAGCAACCTTTTAGAAAATTTCGAACAAGAGGAAGAGATGGCCGAAAATAATGATAATAATGCAAGGAGAATGCTTGGTGACTTCACAAAGCCAACATCCAAATTTGATGGAAGAAGCATCTCCATTCCTGCCATTGGAGCCAATAACTTTGAGCTTAAGCCTCAACTAGTTGCTTTAATGCAACAAAACTGCAAGTTTTATGGACTTCCATCTGAAGATCCTTACCAGTTTTTAACTGAGTTCTTGCAGATCTGTGACACTGTAAAGACAAATGGAGTTAATCCTGAAGTCTACAGACTCTTGCTTTTCCCTTTTGCTGTAAGAGACAGAGCTAGAGTATGGTTGGATTTTCAACCCAAGGATAGCCTGGACTCATGGGATAAGCTTGTCACTGCATTCTTAGATAAGTTCTTTCCTCCTCAAAAGCTGAGCAAGCTGAGAGTGGATGTTCAAACCTTCAAACAAAAAGATGGTGAATCCCTCTATGAAGCTTGGGAAAGATACAAGCAGCTGACCAAGAGATGTCCATCTGACATGTTTTCTGAATGGACCATATTAGATATATTCTATTATGGTCTCTCTGAATTTTCGAAAATGTCATTGGACCACTCTGCAGGTGGATCTATTCACCTGAAGAAAACGCCTGAAGAGGCTCAAGAACTCATTGACATGGTTGCAAACAACCAGTTCATGTATACTTCTGAGAGGAATTCCGTGAACAATGGGGTACCTCAGAAGAAAGGAGTTCTTGAAATTGATGCTCTGAATGCCATATTGGCTCAGAACAAAGTGTTGACTCAACAGGTCAACATGATCTCTCAGAATCTGAATGGATTGCAACATGCATCCAACAGTAATAGAGAGGCAGCTTCTGAAGAAGCTTATGATCCTGAAAACCCTGCCATGGCAGAGGTTAATTACTTAGGTGAACCTTATGGAAACACCTATAACCCAACATGGAGAAATCATCCAAATTTCTCATGGAAGGATCAACAAAAACCTCAACAAGGTTTTAACAATGGTGGACGTGCAAGGCTGAATAATAGTAAGCCATATCCATCATCTTCTCAGCAACAGACAGAGAACTCTGAACAAAATAATTCTAATTTAGCCAACATAGTCTCTGATCTGTCAAAGGCCACTTTCAGTTTCATGAATGAAACCAGATCTTCCATTAGAAATCTGGAAGCACAAGTGGGCCAGCTGAGTAAGAAAGTTATTGAAACTCCTCCCAGTATTCTCCCAAGCAATACAGAAGAGAATCCAAAAGGAGAGTGCAAGGCCATTGATTTAATCAAAGTGACCGAATGCACTAGGGAGGAGGAGGACGAAAATCCTAAGGAGAAAGACCTCCTGGGACGTCCTTCAAGCATGAAGGAGTTTCCTATTAAGGATCCAGAGGAATCTGAGGCTCATCTAGAGACCATAGAGATCCCATTAAATCTCCTTCTGCCATTCATGAGCTCTGAAGAATATTCATCCTCTGAAGAGGATGAAGATGTGATTGGAGAGCAAGCTGCTCTATATTTAGGAGCTATCATGAAGCTGAATGCCAAACTATTTGGTAATGAGACTTGGGAAAGTAAACCTCCCTTACTCATTAGTGAACTAGACACTTGGATTCAGCAAACTCTACCTCAAAAGAAACAAGATCCTGGCAAGTTCTTAATACCTTGTACCATTGGCACCATGAGCTTTGAAAAGGCTCTATGTGATCTGGGGTCAGGAATAAATCTTATGCCACTCTCTGTGATGGAGAAGCTGGGAATCATTGAGGTACAGCCTGCCTTGTTCTCATTACAATTGGCAGATAAGTCCATAAGACAAGCTTATGGATTAGTAGAGGACGTGCTAGTAAAGGTTGAAGGCCTTTACATCCCTACTGATTTCATAATCCTAGATACTAGGAAGGAAGATGATGAATGCATCATCCTAGGAAGACCTTTCCTAGCCACAGCAGGAGCTGTGATAGATGTCAACAGAGGTGAGTTAGTCCTTCAATTGAATGGGGACTACCTTGTGTTTCAAGCACATGGCCATCCCTCTATGACAAAACTGTCAAGCTATTGACATTAAAGAAGCGCTTGTTGGGAGGCAACCCAATTTTATTTATCTAATTCTATTTTATTTTGTTTCTTTGTTATTTTTGTGTTTTATTAGGTACATGATCATGAGGAGTCACGAAAAAATCAAAAAAATTAAAAACAGAGTCAAAAACAGAAGAAAAAAATTTTTCACCCTGGAGGCGCACGGGCTGGCGTTCAACGCCCAGAAGGAGCATCTTTCTGGCGTTCAACGCCAGAACAGAGCATCTTTCTGGCGTTGAACGCCCAAAACAAGCAACAACCTGGCGTTTAACGCCAGGATTCGCACACAGAGGACAATCTGGCGCTGAACGCCAGAAACAAGCATGAAACTGGCGTTCAACGCCAGAAACGTGCATAACATGGGCGTTTAACGCCCAGAACTAGCATCAATGGGCGTTTGAACGCCAGAATGATGCATCAAGGCATGTTACATGCCTATATGGTGAAAGAATGGTATTGTTTTCACCTCAGGATCTGTGGACCCCACAGGATCCTCACCTCAGGATCTGTGGACCCCACAGGATCCCCACCTACCACATTCCTTTTAATCTAATCACACTCTTCTAATCCAAATCTCATTCTCAATGTCACACTTCCCAAAAACCTTCACCTATCACCTCAATTCCTCTTCCCAATTACCCCATTCACCATTCACATCAACCCCTCTTCCCATACACCCCACCTACCCCCACTACTTTCAAATTCAATTTCCCACCCTTTCCCACCCAACATGGCCGAACCTATACCCTCCCCCCTCCCTATAAATACCCTTCTTTTCTTTTACATTTTCACACAACACAAACCCACATTCTCCCACATAACCGAACCCTCTCTTCTCCCTCTCTCCATATTTTCTTCTTCTTCTTCTACTCTTCTTTTCTTTTTGCTTGGGGACAAGCAAATTTTAAGTTTGGTGTGGTAAAAAGCCTAAGCTTTTTATTTTTCATTCACCATCAATGGCACCCAAGGCCGGAGTTTCCTCAAGAAAAGGAAAAGGGAAGGCAAAAGCTTCCACTTCCGAGTCATGGGAGAAGGAGAGATTCATCTCCAAGAGCCACCAAGACCACTTCTATGATGTTGTGGCAAAGAAGAAAGTGATCCATGAGGTCCCTTTCAAACTCAAGAAGAATGAGTATCCGGAAATCCGACTTGAAATTCAAAGAAGAGGTTGGGAAGTCATAGCCAACCCCATACAACAAGTTGGAATTTTAATGGTTCAAGAGTTCTATGCCAATGCATGGATCACTAGAAACCATAACCAAGGTATGAACCCAAGTCCGAAAAACTATATCACCATGGTTAGGGGGAAATACTTGGATTTTAGTCCGGAGAATGTGAGGTTGGCATTTCATTTGCCTATGATGCAAGGTGATGAACACCCCTACACTAGAAGGGTCAACTTTGATCAAAGGTTGGACCAAGTCCTTAGGGACATTTGTGTGGAAGGCGCCCAATGGAGAGTTGACTCCAAAGGCAAGCCAGTCCAACTAAGAAGACTGGACCTCAAGCCTGTAGCTAGAGGATGGTTGGAGTTCATTCAAAGATCCATCATCCCCACAAGCAACCGATCTGAAGTTACTGTGGATCGGGCCATCATGGTTCATAGCATCATGATTGGTGAAGAAGTAGAGGTTCATGAAGTCATAGCCAATGAACTCTACAAAATAGCTGACAAGCCTTCATACATGGCACGGCTAGCATTCCCTCACCTCATATGCCATCTATGTTATTCAGCCGGAGTTATCATAGATGGAGATGCCTCCATAGAAGAAGACAAGCCCATCACCAAGAAAAGGATGGAGCAAACAAGGGAAGTTCCTCACGGCCCTCAAGAAGAACATGAGGAAGTGCATCATCAACAAATGCCTCAAATGCACTTTCCTCCCAACAACTACTGGGAGCAACTTAATACCTCCTTGGAAGATTTGAGCCATAATGTGGAACAACTAAGGGTGGAACACCATGAGCACGCCCTCACTCTTCAAGAAATAAGAGAAGATTAAAGAGCAATGAGGGAAGAGCAACAAAGGCAAGGAAGGGACATAGAAGAGTTGAAGAACATCATTGGTCCTTCAAGAAGAAGACGCCACTAGAGGTGGATTCATTCCTTGTTCTTTATTTCTTTCTGTTTTCGGTTTTTAATTATTATGTTTATCTATGTGTCTTTATTTCATGATCATTAGTATGTAACCATGCCTTAAAGCTATGAATAAAATCCATTAGTCCTTCACCTCTCTTAAAAGAAAAATGTTTTAATTCAAAAGAACAAGAAGTACATAATTTTCGAAATTATTATTGAATTTAGTTTAATTATTTTGATGTGGTGACAATATTTTTGCTTTCTGAATGAATGATTGAACAGTGCATATGTCTTTGGATCTTGTTGTTTATGAGTGTTAAAATTGTTGGTTCTTGAAAGAATGATGAACAAAGAGAGATGTTATTGATGATCTGAAAAATTCATGGAATTGATTCTTGAAGCAAGAAAAAGCAGTGAAAAAAAAAAAAAAAAGAAAAAAGAAGAGATCTAAAAAGAGTATATAGAAAAAGAAGGAGCAGTAGAAAAAGCCAATAGCCCTTAAAACCAAAAGGCAAGGGTAAAAAGGATCCAAGGCTTTGAGCATCAATGGATAGGAGGGCCCAAGGAAATTAAATCCAGGCCTAAGCGGCTAAACCAAGCTGTCCCTAACCATGTGCTTGTGTCATGAAGGTCCAAGTGAAAAGCTTGAGACTGAGTGGTTAAAGTCGTGATCCAAAGCAAAAGAGTGTGCTTAAGAGCTCTGGACACCACTAACTGGGGACTTCAGCAAAGCTGAGTCACAATCTGAAAAGGTTCACCCAGTTATGTGTCTGTGGCATTTATGTATCCGGTGGTAATACTGGAAAACAAAGTGCTTAGGGCCACGGCCAAGACTCAAAAGTAGCTGTGTTCAAGAATCAACATGCTTAACTAGGAAAGTCAATAACACTATCCAAAATTCTAAGTTCCTAAAGATACCAATCACTCTGAACTTCAAAGGAAAAAGTGAGATGCCAAAACTGTTCAGAAGCAAAAAGCTACAAGTCCCGCTCATGTAATTAAATTAATATTCATTGATATTTTGGACTTTATAGTATATTCTCTTCTTTTTATCCTATTTGATTTTCAGTTGCTTGGGGACAAGCAACAATTTAAGTTTGGTGTTGTGATGAGCGGATAATTTATACGCTTTTTGGCATTGTTTTTATATAGTTTTTAGTAAGTTTAAGCTACTTTTAGGGATGTTTTCCTTAGTTTTTATGTTAAATTCATATTTCTGGACTTTACTATGAGTTTGTGTGTTTTTCTGTGATTTCAGGTAAATTCTGACTGAAATTAAGGGATTTGAGCAAAACTCTGAAAAAGGCTGACAAAAGGACTGCTGATGCTGTTGGATTCTGACCTCCCTGCACTCGAAATGGATCTTCTGGAGCTACAGAACTCTAAATGGCGCGCTCTCAACGGCGTTGGAAAGTAGACATCCAGGGCTTTCCAGCAATATATAATAGTCCATACTTTATTCGAAGAATGACGACGCAAACTGGCGTTGAACGCCAAGTACACACTCCTTTCTGGAGTTAAACGCCAGAAAAACGTCATAATCCGGAGTTGAACGCCCAAAGCACATCACAACTCGAAATTCAACTCCAAGAGAAGCCTCAGCTCGTGGATAGATCAAGCTCAGCCCAAGCACACACCAAGTGGGCCCCGGAAGTGGATTTATGCATCAATTACTTACTCATGTAAACCCTAGGAGCTAGTTTATTATAAATAGGATGATTTACTAATGTATCAATCATCTTTTGATCTCAGTTTTGTTTTATTCTTCATCTTAGGAGATCATTGATCACGTTTAGGGGGCTGGCCATTCGGCCATGCCTGAACCTTCTTTTACTTATGTATTTTCAACGGTGGAGTTTCTGCACACCATAGATTAAGGGTGTGGAGCTCTGCTGTACCTCAAAGATTAATGAAGTTCTATTTTCTTTTATTCAATTCTCTATCTTATTCTTATTCCAAGATATTCATTCGTACCCAAGAACATGATGAATGTGATGAGCTAATAACTCTCATCATCATTCTCACTTATGAGCGCGCGTGACTGACAACCACTTACGTTCTACATGCAACACAAGCTTGAATGTGTATCTCTTAGATTCCCCAACAGAATCTTCGTGGTATAAGCTAGATAGATGGCGGCATTCATCTGGATCCGGAAAGTCCAACCTTGTCTGTGGTGTTCCGAGTAGGATCCTGGGAATCCGGAAAGTCTCACCTTGTCTGTGGTATTCCGAGTAGGATTCCGTTCATGAATGACTGTGACGTGCTTCAAACTTTAACCTGCTGGGCGTTAGTGACAAACGCAAAAGAGGGATTCTATTCCAGTAGGAGCGGGAACCAACCGGTGATTGGCCGTACTGTGACAGAGTGCGTGCATAGCTTTCACTGCGAGGATGGGATGTAGCTATCAACCATGGGTGATGCCTCCAGACTGGTTAGCTGTGCGAGTGACAGCCGTACAGGTTATTTCCCCGAGAGGAATGAAAGTAGCCACAGCTGATAGTGAACCCCTATACAAGGCTTGCCATGGAAAGGAGTAAGAAGGATTGAGTAGAAGGAATAGGAGAGCAGGCGTCCGAAAGCTCTACAGCACCTCCATTCCGCTTATCTGAAATTCCTACCAATGAATCTGCATAAGTATTTCTATCCCTTTTATTATTCCTTTTTATTTATTATTCCAATAATCACAATTCCCCTTTAATCTCTCTAACTGAGATTTACAAGATGACCATAGCTTGCTTCATACCAACAATCTCTGTGGATTCGACCCTTACTCACGTAAGGTTATTACTTGGACGACCCAGTACACTTGCTGGTTAATTGAACGGAGTTGTGACTTCAAATAAGGACAATTATTGAATAAATCCAATTACAATGAATCAGATCAAAGAACAGTGATCACAATTTCGTCCACCACTCAACTAGCAAAGCACTTTGCAGAAATGGGTGAGAAGAAATCAGATATTTTCTTCAAAACCAATGAAGATAAACCAACCAACAACAAAGATGCTACAAAGAAGGAAGGATGGAAAGGGATCATGGAGGACAACGAGAAAATACTGGACAAAGGAAGCACCAGCCAAGAACAATACAACAAGGAATTCTTTCAAAAGGAAGCAGAGGATAGAACTAAAGAAAAGAAAAAAATCCTCACTGGAAAATTTTTACTAGGGGATCGAGTGATGATCAATATTCAACCCTTGAAGGTATCCCCACAGCTGTCTGAACACTACACGGTGACTAAGATTCTTTCACAAGAATGTATAGAAGTCATCAAAGAGGAAACCGGAAGGAAGTTCACTGTGAAGACAGACAAGCTAAGGCACTGTGATTTTCGACCTCCATGATAAGCAAAAATGAAGATGTCAAGCTAATGACAATAAAAGAGCGCTTGTTGGGAGGCAACCCAACCTGAGGTAGTTTCTTTTCATAGCTTTTCAATAAAGATGTTGAGTAATTGTGGTGCATTGCAAGGAGCTAAGTTTGGTGTTGCACACCAAAACAATTTGAGGGAGAATGAAAACTTCTAAGTTTGGTGTCCCACCAACAATATCATTTAAAAACACATTCTCACCTCTTGCATGATTCTAGCTCCAAGTAATCAAACACATTATTCAACTGTTGAATTGTTTTCTAGCTTTTATCCCATTAACCTTTAGCAAGAACACATGGTTTCAAATATGGTTAACTTGTTACATCTGGGACAGTGGCAAAACAATTAAGTTTGGTGTTCACACACCAAAATCAATCCAGGAGCCACACTCAGTATTATGCTTACTGACCATATAATTAAGGGCTTGAGAAGCAAGCAACTTTGAGGATTGTGCAGGACATGAATCAACAATTGAAGACACTAGGCATTGTAACTCAAAGGGAACACAGCAGAAAGAAAAATCAAAAGGCTGCAACTTCAAAGGTTGTATCTAAACTTAATCCTTGTTGCTGTGTGATGTTTCGGATCTGGAAGCCATTGTATTTCTTGCTAAAGCGTTTATTTAGCTACAAGTGAAATTGTTTGTGAAAAATGCCAAGTCTGCATAATGCTTGTATCCATCACTTAGCTTTAAATATTGCTTTGTTTCCCATATGCTTGAATAAAAGAGTTTGGTTTGAATTGAAAAGTAAAATATCCAATGTTGCATGAGTATGAATGGAAGTTGGTGGTGGCATATGTGTTTGATTAAATGCATAACTCATGGAATAAGTGTTGCATAATATCATTCTCATTCAATTGTAAGCTAGCTTGCTGTTATAAAGACTTTTATCAATGATGAAGCACCCTTGGTAACAAAAACAGAAAGAAAAAGAGAAAGAAAAAGCCAAAATGGCAAGAAAAGCAAAGAATAAAGGTTGGACACCAATGGTTTGAACCTTAGGACAAATGCCTGTGGTGTTCTTGTACTGAGATCTGCTTGGATGAGTAAATTCTAAGGGGTATTTTGAAACCCGGTCACTTAGATCAACTGATTTGGGATGGCCAATTGAAAATCCACAATAAAGAGCAACTTAGATACAAGGCACTTAGTGATCCAAAGAGATGCTGGGCATCAATGATCCTAGGAAGAATTAGTGAGCTAAGTGTCTGTGGTGGAAAGATGTTGAGCAAAAGAAAAGAAAATAAAGCCAAAGGCTATGCTGCAGCATTTGACACCCAACCTCTAAAAGAATAAAAAGCTTGTTAAAGCATTGTAAGCCAAGAAAAGTTAGCAAGGGAGGAATCAAAAGGTGAGTCTTATAACAGCAAGTTTAGCAAGCCTTTGAAGAAAGATATGTATTATGTAGCAGCAACAATAAGTGAGTATCATTGTCTGCATAGATGCCCCATAAATTGAAGTTCTGCTATCTGCATAATAAGGATGTGTATTCTTTTCTTATTCATTTCATTTACTCTTAGTTTTGATGCTTGCTTGGGGACAAGCAAGGTTTAAGTTTGGTGTTGTGATGACAAGTCATCATATACCCATTTTTCAAGCTAATTTCACTTGTTTTGTTAGCATTTATGCACTTTCTTGCATCCTAAGTTAGTGATTTGGAGTGAAAATGCATAACTTCTTTAAATCAAGCAACCACCATGAATTTAATGTTAATCATTGAGGTTTGAGCTCATTTTAATTGAATTTTAATTGATTTATAAGCCTCTTGAATTTAGTGATACTTTGAGTGGTTGTTTGGTTCATTATAGGTGAAGAAAAGAAAAGAAAATGAAAAGCGTGGCCTAAGAAGCGTGACACAAGAAAAGGAAAGCGTGGCCAATGAGGAGAGAAGCGTGCCGCAACTAATGAGGGAAGCAACCTTGCCCTCCACAAGGGCAGACTGCCCTCTAGGAGGGCAACATTAGGTGACCAAACAAGAAAAGGCAACCTTGCCCTGCCCACTCCAAGGGCAGAGCACAAAATGGTGCCTTGGAGCCAAGAGAAGCAAACTCTGCCCTGCCCTTGTGGAGAGCAGAATCGGGCTCCATGAGGAAGAAAATCAAGGAGAAAATATCAACTATGCATGCTACAAGGCTCGAGCAAGGGACCATAAGGAAGCCAAAGACTAAGGGTGACTAGCGTGCCAAGAAACCAAGAAAATAATTAGCGTGTTTGCACCCTCCCAGGATCGAACCCACGATGTGAAGGAAGGGACCTTGCCCTGCCCTTGACGCGGGCAGGGCAGAAATTTGAATGGCGCACCAACTTTGCTTCCTGGCGCACCAATTTCCTCGTCCTGGCAGCATCTGGCGCGCGCGTTCCTTCCCTGGCGCACCAAACCGATCCTGCCCTGCCCTTGGCGCGGGCAGGGCAGCATCCCACGCACCAACGTGCATCGCGCGCACGCGCGCTCCTCAAATCTGGCGCACCAAATTTCTTCCTGGCAGCACCAAGCGCGCGCATCAACTTTTCTGCCCTGCCCTTGGCGCGGGCAGGGCAGCCTCTGGCGCACCAACCTCATGCCAGACGCGCACCACGCAGCACCAAAACGCACCATGGCCGCACCAACTCCAAGCACCAAGCATCAATTTTCTGCCCTGCCCTCCACAAGGGCAGGGCAGCCTCCTGGGAGTGGTTTTTTTGGGCCAAAATTCAAATTAAAAATTCATTTGAATTCATTTCTTCACCAACCCAAAAGCCCATCCAAATCCCATTATCCAAGAATAGAAAGTGTATAAATAGGAGTTAGTTTGATGTAATTAGAACCTTTATGCTCACTTTTGAATTTTTACTTTTACCTTGGCTTTTGAATTTTCACTTTCACATTCCTTTGGAGCTTTGACTCTCTTGGAATTGTTCTTGAGAGAATTGGCCGAGAACTAAGAGGATCAAGGGAGAATTGATTGATCTCCTTCCTCATTTCCCTTGGGCAATTCTACTCTCTGTTTTTCTGAGTATTGGATGTGTGAAATTGGGGAAATTCTGTCCCAATTCCCATTCAAACTCTTTGCACTTTGATTTCTGCATAATTAAATTCCAATTCTGTTCTTCTATTGCTTCTTCTTTAATTTTCTGTCAATTGCTTAGTTCATTCAGATCTGGGAAGGAAATTGGGTTTTAGGCTCTGCTACCTAAGCCCTTGGGATCCTGAGATCACAATTTCACTTTTGGTTCTTCTGTGAACCTTTGCTGCATTTTATTTTCTCTTTGTTTGAATGCTCTTTGCTTCTGATTTACTTTCTGCTCAATCATTTACTGCAATTTACTTCTTCTTTGTTTAGATCTTACAATCCCATTCCTCAATTCCCTTTTACTTTCTAGCAATTTATCTTTCTTGCCATTTAAGTTACTGCAATCTAAGTTTCTTGCACTTTAAGTTTCAGTCATTTACTCTCTTGCCATTTAAGATTATGCACATTTACAACTCTGTTCTTCAATTTACTGCACTTTTCCCTTCCCTCTTTACATTTACTGTCATTTACTTTCTGTTAAACACAAATCACTCAACCAAAACTTGATTCGCTTGACTAAATCACCCACTAAACTAAAATTGCTCAATCCTTCAATCCCTGTGGGATCGACCTCACTCATGTGAGTTATTATTACTTGATGCGACCCGGTACACTTGCCGGTGAGTTTTGTGTTGGATCGTTTTCCACACATCACAAGGTACGTAAAGCCCTTAGGTGAGTTCAAACAGGCTTGCAGGCTCCCGAAGTGTTGAATGGTAGAATAGATTCCAGGATCCAAAATTCTACTTTTACACCCGTCTTTGTCTTGGTCTGTATTTTTCCAGTCGGGTGATGAGTAATCCGAATTCTCACAGCAGTGACCAAACAGCGTCCGAAATCCTTCCAATTGAGCTTGCTACCAATTCTTGCACCTCAAATTGAAGTGTAAAACCTCAGTGAATCTTGCATACCAGCTCTGAGTGTGAGTCATTTCCCGTTTGCTTTTAAAGCCGCAAAGAGCTCTAAGCTGGCCATCTGTTTCAAGTAAACCATATTCAAGTGGAAAAGTAAAGATAAAAGCTAAGGATTTTACCCACTTGAGGTTTGTATTGGGTGGTAGTGGCTTTGGGATAGGTGTTTCGAGTGGTTCTGTAAGCTTTACTCCCTTGTGGTCTTCTGTGGATTCCTCCACTTCTTTGCAAACTTTTTCCATTCCAGCCATGTCCTGGTCAAAGTCTCCCATATCTTCCTCATCACTTGAGTCATAATTAGGAGGTTGAAAAAAGTTGACCTCTGCATCATCTTCGTATTAACTTGGGGAAGATTCTTCTGTCTCCAAGAATTCACTTGCGGATGCAAGTTCATTACTAGGAGGACTTGACTGGTGACTATCATCATCAAGAAAACATGCATCTTGGGTTCTCCGTCCAGTTCATCATAAGATACCTGCATTGGAGGCTGTGCACTATCCTCCTTAGCATCAATTATAACGTCTTCGACGGAATTCTCCACAACTCTGGCTTCCTGCGGAGGTTCAGCATCTCCTAAATCTTCAACCAACTCTTCTTCTACTACGATGACAGCGTTCTCTACTTGTTCCAGTACGAAGTTATGCTCTATGCTGTCCACTGGAGTTTCTAGCGTCTTCTTTGTGCTGCGTTCTTCATTGGATTCTCCACATGAAGCCATGGGAGTATGTTGAGGGGCTGAACGTCTGGAAGATAATTGATTTATTGCTATCAAACATGCAAATGCAACAGCTAACACGGAAAATAAACCATTGGTGTTGAGATAGATGAGTAACTAACCCATGGAGATTGGTATTGACCACCCCACTTAAAGATTGCACTGTCCTCGGTGCATGCTAAGATGTGCAGGTGGATGGGTTGCTTCAACTGATGCTTTTCTCCAAAAATTGAGCAGATGAACTTGTTTGTCTCCCCAGTAAGAAGCTTTTCCTCTCCCTTTGTGGTGGCCATCCTGAAAGAAGAGGGAAAAGAAGAAAAAGTAACCCAGAAATAAAAATAAGAATATAAATAAAGTCTGGGTGGGTTAATGCCAAATAATGGGGTCTCAATTACATGGTAGCAACAACATGCAAGTGAGAAAACAGTAGAGACACATGGCATATCAATAATATAAAAATTTACAAAAATGAGGGAAGAGAGTGTGGGTAAGGAGAGATAATATAAATTCATGTCAATGCAAAAGTGATACAGGTATAAAAGATTGGCATTGATATAAATAATATTACCTAACCAGAATAAAACAAGTCACTAAGCACCCAAAATAATTCAAGAGAAGATGCAACAGTTAAATAAGAAAATTCAACACCAAAGGAAAAATAATGAATTTAGAAAAGAAGGAAAAATATACACTAAATTAAAATGCAATGAATGGAATATGCAAATAAATAAAATGAAAGATAAGAAGAATGAGAAGGGAAGGAAGGGAAGAAAGAAGTAAGGAAGAAAGGAGGGAGGAAAAATTAGGATTGGGGAAGAAAAGATAAGATATTTTGGCAATTTAGGGTAAGCTGTGCGGCGCAAGTGGTGCACGAAATTGCAATCACACTTTTGCAATTCCGCACAACTAACCAGCAAGTGCACTGGGTCGTCCAAGTAATACCTTACGTGAGTAAGGGTCGATCCAAGGAGATTGTCGGCTTGAAGCAAGCTATGGTTATCTTGTAACTCTCAGTCAGGATATCAATAATTCTCAGGTTTAATTGAGAAAAGTAAAAAAACATGAAATAAATACTTGTTTTGCAGTAATGGAGAACAGGCTGAGGTTTTGGAGATGCTCTATCTTCTGAACCTCTGCTTTCCTACTGTCTTCTTCTTCAAGCACGCAAAGCTCCTTCCATGGCAAGCTGTATGCAGGATTTCACCGTTGTCAATGGCTACCTCCCATCCTCTCAGTGAAAATGTTCAACGCGCTCTGTCACAGCACGACTAATCATCTGTCGGTTCTCAATCAGGTCGGAATAGAATCCAGTGATTCTTTTGCGTCTGTCACTAACGCCCAGCCTTCAGGAGTTTGAAGCTTGTCACAGTCATTCAATTTTTGAATCCTACTCAGAATACCACAGACAAGGTTTAGACCTTCCGGATTCTCTTGAATGCCGTCATCAATTGTAGCTTATACCACGAAGATTCTGATTAAGGAATCCAAGAGATATCTACTCAATCTAAGGTAGAATGGAGGTGGTTGTCAGGCACACGTTCATAGGAGAGAATGATGATGAGTGTCACGGATCATCACATTCATCAGGTTTAGGAACAAGTGATATCTTAGAATAGAAGCAAGCGTGATTGAATGAAAAACAGTAGTAATTGCATTAATCCATCAAGACACAGCAGAGCTCCTCACCCCCAACCATGGGGTTTAGAAACTCATGCCGTAGAAGATACAATAAGAAACGTGTAAAGTGTCATGAGGTAGAGATACAATATCAAAGGGTCCTATTAATAGTGAACTAGTAACCTAGGGTATACAGAAATGAGTAAATGATGTAAAAATCCACTTCCGGGGTCCACTTGGTGTGTGCTTGGGCTGAGCATTGAAGCTTTCATGTGTAGAGACTTTTTCTGGAGTTAAACGCCAGCTTTTATGCCAGTTTGGGCGTTTAACTCCAATTTTTGTGCCAGTTCTGGCGTTTAACGCCGGGATTTCTGAAGCTGATTTGCAACGCCGGTTTGGGCCATCAAATCTCGGGCAAAGTATGGACTATTAAACATTGCTGGAAAGCCCAGGATATCTACTTTCCAACGCAATTAAGGGTGCGCCAATTGGGCTTCTGTAGCTCCAGAAAATCCACTTCGAGTTCAGGGAGGTCAGAATCCAACAGCATCTACAGTCCTTTTCAGCCTCTGAATCAGATTTTTGCTCAGGTCCCTCAATTTCGGCCAGAAAATACCTGAAATCACAGAAAAACACACAAACTCATAGTAAAGCCCAGAAAAGTGAATTTTAACTAAAAACTAATGAAAATGTAATAAAAACTAACTAAAATATACTAAAAATATACTAAAAACAATGCCAAAAAGCGTATAAATTATCTGCTCATCAGCAAGTGACGCGGATGCGTGGGGGACGCGGTCGCGCGACTTGCGCTTAAATTAATCGATGCAGTCGTGTCGGTCACGCGGACACGTTACACATTTTGTGCTACTGGCGCGAGGACAGCCTCTCGTTCGCACAACTCTCTGTTCAAAATTCATTATTGCCAAATTCCAGGGTGACACGGTCGCGTGGACGACGCGATCGCGTGAGTGGCCATTATAAGGATATGATGCGAACGCGTCAGCCATGCGTCCGCGTGGTAAGGCTTGTGCGTTCATCACCAATCCAGCACCACTCCAGCACAACTTTCGGTCGTGCACCCTTTCTTACGTCGAATTTCAGGTCACGCGTTTGCATGGGTGACGCGACCGCGTGGGAGGCATTTTTTCCACATGACGTGGATGCGTCAGCGACGCGGTCGCGAGGATCAATTTGTGCCAAAGGCACGCCTCCAGTCACACTCTCGCGTGACTCTCTGTTCACTTTTCTTTTGTCCCTAATGTACCTGCGACGTGGACGCGTTAGCGATGCTGTCGCGTCGCGTGCGAAATTTTTTTTATAATGCAGTATGCAGAATGCAATGCTTAATATGAATGCTATGCAAGTATGCATGATTCCAGGTTCAATCAAAACTCAAAAACAAACAAAACAGACTAGAATTAAAACTGAAAGAGGAACGATAATACCATGGTAGGTTGTCTCTCACCTAGCACTTTTAGTTAAAGTCCTTAAGTTGGACATTCTGGTGAGCTCCTTGTTATGATGGCTTGTGCTTGTACTGATCCAGGAATCTCCACCAGTGTTTGGAATGCCAGTATCTTCCGGGGTCCCAAACAACGTATGTAAAGCCCTTTGGTGAGTTCAAACAGGCTTGCAGGCTCCCGGAGTGTTGAATGGTAGAATAGATTCCAGGATCCAAAATTCTACTTTTACACCCGTCTTTGTCTTGGTCTACATTTTTCCAGTCGGGTGATGAGTAATCCGAATTCTCACAGTAGTGACCAAACAGCATCCGAAATCCTTCCAATTGAGCTTGATACCAATTCGTGCACCTCAAATTGAAGTGTGAAACCTCAGTGAATCTTGCATACCAGCTCTGAGTGTGAGTCATTTCCCGTTTGCTTTTAAAGCCGCAAAGAGCTCTAAGCTGGCCATCTGTTTCAAGTAAACCATATTCAAGTGGAAAAGTAAAGATAAAAGCTAAGGATTTTACCCACTTGAGGTTTGTATTGGGTGGTAGTGGCCTTGGGATAGGTGTTTCCAGTGGTTCTACAAGCTTTATTCCCTTGTGGTCTTTTGTGGATTCCTCCACTTCTTTGCAAACTTTTCCATTCCAGCCATGTCCTGGTCAAAGTCTCCCATATCTTCCTCATCACTTGAGTCATAATTAGGAGGTTGAGAAAAGTCGACGTCTGCATCATTGATGAGCGGATAATTTGTACGCTTTTTGGCATTGTTTTTAGTATGTTTTCAGTAGGATTTAGTTAGTTTTTAGTATATTTTTATTAGTTTTTAGTTAAAATTCACTTTTTTGGACTTTACTATGAGTTTGTGTGTTTTTCTGTGATTTCAGGTATTTTCTGGCTGAAATTGAGGGACCTGAGCAAAATCTGATTCAGAGACTGAAAAGGACTGTAGATGCTGTTGGATTCTGACCTCCTTGCACTCAAAGTGGATTTTCTGGAGCTACAGAAGCCCAATTGGCGCGCTCTCAACGGCGTTGGAAAGTAGACATCCTGGGCTTTCCAGCAATATATGATAGTTCATACTTTTCTCAAGATTTGATGGCCCAAACCGGCGTTCAAAGTCACCCTCAGAATTCCCAGCGTTAAACGCCGGAACTGGCACCTAAATGGGAGTTAAACGCCCAAACTGGCATAAAAGCTGGCGTTTAACTCCAAGAAGAGTCTCTACACGAAAAATGCTTCATTGCTCAGCCCAAGCACACACCAAGTGGGCCCGGAAGTGGATTTTTATGTCATTTACTCATCTTTGTAATTCTTAAGCTACTAGTTCCCTATAAGTAGGACCTTTTACTATTGTATTTTCATCTTTTGATCACTTTAGATCTCTAGATCATCTTTGGACATCTAGTTCTTAGATCATTGGGGGACTGGCCTCACGGCCATGCCTAGACCTTATTCTTATGTATTTTCAACGGTGGAGTTTCTACACACCATAGATTAAGGTGTGGAGCTCTGCTGTACCTCGAGTATTAATGCAATTACTATTGTTCTTCTATTCAATTCCGCTTGTTCTTTGTCCAAGATATCACTTGTTCTTCAACTTGATGAATGTGATGATCCGTGACACTCATCATCATTCTCACCTATGAACGTGTGACTGACAACCACCTCCGTTCTACCTTAGATTGGGTGAATATCTCTTAGATTCCTGATACACGATGCATGGTTGATCGCCTGACAACCGAGCGCTCGCCTGACAAACGAGCCAGCCATTCCGTGAGATCAGAGTCTTCGTGGTATAGGCAAGAACTGATGCCGGCATTCAAGAGAATCCGGAAGGTCTAACCTTGTCTGTGGTATTCTGAGTAGGATTCAATGATTGAATGACTGTGACGTGCTTCAAACTCCTAAGGGCGGGGCGTTAGTGACAGACGCAAAAGAATCACTGGATTCTATTCTAGCCTGATTGAGAACCGACAGATGGATAGCCGTGCCGTGACAGGGTGCGTTGAACATTTCCAATGAGAGGATGGGAGGTAGCCACTGACAACGGTGAAACCCTTGCATAAGCTTGCCATGGAAAGGAGTAAGAAGGATTGGATGAAGACAATAGGAAAGCAGAGAGACGGAAGGGACAGCATCTTCATACGCTTATCTGAAGCTCTCACCAATGATATACATAAGTATCCCTATCCTTATCTTTATGTTTTATTCATCATCTATACCCATTTGAGTCTGCCTAACTAAGATTTACAAGGTGACCATAGCTTGCTTCATACCAACAATCTCCGTGGGATTGACCCTTACTCGCGTAAGGTTTATTACTTGGACGACCCAGTGCACTTGCTGGTTAGTTGTGCAAAGTTGTGTAGTGATCACAATTTCGCGCACCAAGTTGTTTTGAGTATGGACAACTGACGGTTCATCTTGTTGCTTAGATTAGGTATTTTTTTTCAGAGTTCTTAAGAATGAGTTCTAGTGTTTCATGATGATCTGTTGAAGTCTGGCTGGCTGAGAAGCCATGTCTAATCTTATTGGACCAAGGTTTCAACTTATCATCACAAGAGCTTGTTGATTTCTATCAATCTTGCTATTGGAGCAATGATCTGCTAAGGCTTGGCTGGCCATTGGCCATGTCTAGTGTTTTGGACCGAAGCTTTCTTTGAAAGCTTGGCTGGCTGTGAAGCCATGTCTAATTCCTGGACCGGAGTCTTAGACTAACATTGCAATGATTCCTGGAATCCAAATTGAGAATTCTGAAACCTTTATTTTCTATTTTCATATAATTTTCGAAAAAGCACAAAAAAATTATAAAAATCATAAAAACCAAAAATATTTTTATGTTTCTTGTTTGAGTCTAGTGTCTAAATTTAAGTTTGGTGTCTTGCATGCATTGTTTATTTGATCTTGGTTCTATTTTTCAAGTCAATAGTACAGGGAACTGAAGATTCAGAACATGCAGCAGAGGAATTACACAGAAAAAGCTGGGCGTTCAAAACGCCCAGTGAAGAAGGACAGACTGGCGTTTAAACGCCAGCCAGGGTGCCTGGTTGGGCGTTTAACGCCCAAAAAGGTAGTGCATTGGGCGTTAAACGCCAGAATGTGCACCATTCTGGGCGTCTAACGCCAGGATTTCACAAGGGGGAGGATTTTGTTTTCAAAATCAATTTTTTTCAAGTTTTCAAAGTTTTTCAAAATCAAATCATATCTTTTCAATCAAATGGTTTCAAAATCAATTTCTTTCCTTTTTCAAAGATACTTGCTATCAATTAATGATTTGATTCAACATTTCAAGTATGTTGCCTTTTCTGTTGAGAAAGGTTTAATGTTTGAATCATATCTTTTCTTGTTAGCCAAGTCATTAATTTTAAAATCAAATCTTTTTAAAATTGTTTTCAAATCATATCTTTTCAATCATATCTTTTAAAAATAAGCATAATTTTTTTATCAAATCTTTTTAATCACATCTTTTTCAAAACAGTTTTTAATCATATCTTTTTGATTTCTAAATTCAAAATCTTTTTCAAAAATTACTTGATTCTTTCCCACTCTTGATTTTCGAAAATCAATTAAAGTTTTCAAAAATGTTTTCAAAATATTTCACTTGATTTTCGAAAATTTCTTCCTCTCTTCCCACATCCTTCTATCTATGGAGTACCACTCCTTCTCAATGCACAATTCGAACTCTATCTAATTAAGTTCGAATTCTTCTACTTCTTCTTTCTATTTTTCTGTTCCTCTGACACCTCAAGGAAATCTCTATACTGTGACATAAAGGATTCCACACTTTCTTGTTCTCTTCTCTTTCATATGAGCAGGAACAAAGACAAAGGCATTCTTGTTGAAGCTGACCCTGAACCTGAAAGGACCTTGAAGCGAAAGCTAAGAGAAGCTAAGGCACAACTCTCTGTAGAGGACCTAACAGAAATCTTCAAAGAAGAAGAGCCCATGGCAGCCGAAAATAACAACAACAACAATGCAAGGAAGGTGCTGGGTGACTTTACTGCACCTACTCCCGACTTCTATGGGAGAAGCATCTCTATCCCTGCCATTGGAGCAAACAACTTTGAGCTTAAGCCTCAATTAGTTTCTCTAATGCAACAGAATTGCATGTTCCATGGACTTCCATTGGAAGATCCTCATCAGTTCTTAGCTGAATTCTTGCAAATCTGTGACACTGTCAAGACTAATGGGGTTGACCCTGAGGTCTACAGACTTATGCTATTCCCTTTTGCTGTAAGAGACAGAGCTAGGACATGGTTGGACTCACAACCTAAAGAAAGCCTGGACTCATGGGAAAAGCTAGTCAATGCCTTCTTGGCAAAGTTCTTTCCACCTCAAAAATTGAGTAAGCTTAGAGTGGAAGTCCAAACCTTCAGACAAAAGGAAGGAGAATCCCTCTATGAAGCTTGGGAAAGATACAAACAATTGATCAGAAAATGCCCTTCTGACATGCTTTCTGAATGGAGCATCATAGGTATTTTCTATGATGGTCTGTCTGAACTATCCAAGATGTCTTTGGATAGCTCTGCTGGAGGATCTCTTCATCTGAAGAAGACGCCTACAGAAGCTCAAGAGCTAATTGAAATGGTTGCAAATAACCAATTCATGTACACTTTTGAAAGGAATCCTGTGAACAATGGGACAAGTCAGAAGAAAGGAGTTCTTGAGATTGATACTCTGAATGCCATTCTGGCTCAGAACAAGATATTGACTCAACAAGTCAATTTGATTTCTCAAAGTCTGTCTGGAATGCAAAATGCACCAAACAGTACTAAGGATGCTTCATCTGAAGAAGAAGCTTATGATCCTGAGAACCCTTCAATGGAAGAGGTAAATTACATAGGAGAACCCTATGGAAACACCTATAATTCTTCATGGAGAAATCATCCAAATTTCTCATGGAAGAATCAAGAGAGACCTCAACAAGGTTTCAATAACAATAATGGTGGAAGAAACAGGTTTAGCAATGGCAAGCCTTTTCCATCATCTTCTCAGCAACAGTCAGAGAGTTCTAAGCAGAACACCTCTGACTTAGCAACCATGGTCTCTGATCTAATCAAAACCACTCAAAGTTTCATGACTGAAACAAGGTCCTCCATTAGGAATTGGAGGCACAAGTGGGACAGCTGAGCAAGAAAGTTACTGAACTCCCTCCTAGTACTCTTCCAAGCAATACAGAAGAAAATCCAAAAGGAGAGTGCAAGGCCATCAACATGGCCGAATTTGGAGAGGAGGGAGAGGAAGTGAACGCCACTGAGGGAGACCTCAATGGGCGTGCATTGACCTCCAATGAGTTCCCTAATGAGGAACCATGGGAATCTGAGGCTCAAAATGAGACCATAGAGATTCCATTGGACTTACTTCTGCCTTTCATGAGCTCTGATGAGTATTCTTCCTCTGAAGAGGATGAGTATATCACTGAAGAGCAAGTTGCTAAATACCTTGGAGCAATCATGAAGCTAAATGACAAGTTATTTGGAAATGAGACTTGGGAGGATGAACCTCCTTTGCTCACCAAAGAACTGGATGACTTGTCTAGGCAGAAATTACCTCAAAAGAGACAAGATCCTGGGAAGTTTTCAATACCTTGTACCATAGGCACCATGACCTTCAAGAAGGCTCTGTGTGACTTAGGGTCAAGTGTAAACCTCATGCCTCTCTCTGTAATGGAGAAGCTAGGGATCTTTGAGGTGCAGGCTGCAAGAATCTCATTAGAGATGGCAGACAATCAAGAAAACAAGCTTATGGACTTGTAGAGGACGTTTTGGTGAAGATTGAAGACCATTACATCCCTGCTGATTTCATAGTCCTAGAGACTGGGAAGTGCATGGATGAATCCATCATCCTTGGCAGACCCTTCCTAGCCACAGCAAAGGCTGTGATTGATGTTGATAGAGGTGAACTGATCATTCAAGTGAATGAAGAATCCTTTGTGTTTAAGGCTCAAGGATATCCCTCTGTCACCATGGAGAGGAAGCATGAAGAGCTTCTCTCAAATCAGAGTCAAGCAGAGCCCCCACAGCCAAACTCTAAGTTTGGTGTTGGGAGGCCACAACCAAACTCTAAGTTTGGTGTCGAACCCCCACATTCAAACTCTAAGTTTGGTGTTGGGAGGTTCCAACATTGCTCTGAGCATTTGTGAGGCTCCATGAGAGCCCACTGTCAAGCTACTGACATTAAAAAAGCGCCTGTTGGGAGGCAACCCAATGTTATATTTTATCTATTTTCTTTTGTTATTTTATGTTTTTTTTGTAGGTTGATGATCATAAGAAGTCACAAAATCAATTGAAAAAGCAAAAACAGAATGAAAAACAGGAAGAAAAATAGCACACCCTGGAGGAAGAACCTACTGGCGTTTAAACGCCAGTAAGGCTAGCAGTTGGGCGTTTAACGCCCAGTCTGGCACCATTCTGGGCGTTTAACGCCAGAAAAGGGCACCAGACTGGCGTTAAACGCCAGGAAAGGGCAAGAACCTGGCGTTAAACGCCAGAAATGGGCACCAGCCTGGCGTTTAACGCCAGATTTGGCACAAAACGTGTTTTTGCATGCCATTTGGTGCAGGGATGGCTTTTCCTTGACACCTCAGGATCTGTGGACCCCACAGGATCCCACCAACCCCACCACCCTCTTCTTCTTCACCCACTCACCAATCACCTCAACACCTCTTCCCCAAAAACCCTTCACCTATCAAATCCAATCTTTCTCTTCACCACTCACATCCATCCTTCATAAAACCCCACCTACCTCACCATTCAAATTCAAACCACTTTCCCTCCCAAACCCACCCATAATAGCCGAACCCTACCCCTCCCTTCCACCCCTATATAAACCCTTCTTCACCCTTTCATTTTCACACAACCTAAACACCACTTCTCCCCTCTTTGGCCGAACACAAAACCATTCCCTTCTTCCTCATTTCTTCTTCTTCTACTCTCTTCTTTCTTCTTTTGCTCGAGGACGAGCAAACCTTTTAAGTTTGGTGTGGTAAAAGCATTGCTTTTTGTTTTCCATAACCATTTATGGCATCCAAGGCCGGAGAAACCTCTAGAAAGAGGAAAGGGAAGGCAAAAGCTTCCACCTCCGAGTCATGGGAGATGGAGAGATTCACCTCAAGGGTGCATCAAGACCACTTCTATGAAGTTGTGGCCTTGAAGAAGGTGATCCCCGAGGTCCCTTTTTCACTCAAAAAGAGTGAATATCCGGAGATCCGACATGAGATCCGAAGAAGAGGTTGGGAAGTTCTCACCAACCCCATTCAACAAGTCAGAATCTTAATGGTTCAAGAGTTCTATGCCAATGCATGGATCACCAAGAGCCATGATCAAAGTGTGAACCCGAACCCAAAGAATTGGCTTACTATGGTTCGGGAGAAATACTTGGATTTTAGTCCGGAAAATGTAAGGTTAGCATTCAACTTGCCTATGATGCAAGGAGATGAACATCCTTACACTAGAAGGGTCAACTTTGATCAAAGGTTGGACCAAGTCCTCACTGACATTTGTGAAGAGGGCGCCCAATGGAAGAGAGATTCAAGAGGGAAGCCGGTTCAATTGAGAAGGCATGACCTCAAGCCCATGGCTAGAGGATGGTTAGAGTTTATCCAACGCTCAATCATTCCCACTAGCAACCGGTCTGAAGTTACTCTAGACCGGGCCATCATGATCCATAGCATCATGATTGGAGAGGAAGTAGAAGTTCATGAGGTTATAGCCCAAGAACTCTATAAGGTGGCGGACAAGTCTTCTACCTTAGCAAGGTTAGCCTTTCCTCATCTCATTTGTCACCTCTGTTATTCAGTTGGAGTTGACATAGAGGGAGACATCCTCATTGATGAGGACAAGCCCATCACTAAGAAAAGGATGGAGCAAACAAGAGACCCCTCTCATCATGAGATCCCTGAGATGCCTCAAGGGATGCACTTTCCTCCACAAGACTATTGGGAGCAAATTAACACCTCCCTAGGAGAATTGAGTTCCAACATGGGACAACTAAGGGTGGAGCACCAAGAACATTCCATCCTCCTCCATGAAATTAGAGAAGATCAAAGAATCATGAGAGAGGAGCAACAAAGACAAAGAAGAGACATTGAGGAGCTCAAGCACTCCATAAGACCTTCAAGAGGAAGAACAAGCCGCCATCACTAAGGTGGACCCGTTCTTTAATCTCCTTGTTCTTTATTTTCTTGTTTTTCGAAATTTTCATGCTTATGTTTGTCTATGTTTGTGTCTTATGATCATTAGTGTCTTAGTGTCTATGCCTTAAAGTTATGAATGTCCTATGAATCCATCACCTTTCTCAAATAAACCATGTTCTTAATTGAAAAAGAGAAGAATTGCATGAATTTTGAATTTTATAACAGATTAATTATTTTGATGTGGTGGCAACACTTTTGTTTTCTGAATGTATGCTTAAACAGTGCATATGTCTTTTGAATTTGTGGTTCATGAATGTTGGCTCTTGAAAGAATGATGAAAAAGGAGACATGTTACTGAGGATCTGAAAAATCATAAAATGATTCTTGAAGCAAGAAAAAGCAGTGAATACAAAAAAACGAAAAAAAAAAGAAAAAAAAAAAAAGAAAACGAAAAAGAAAGAAAAAGAAAGAAATAAAGCTGTGATCCAAGGCAAAAAGAGTGTGCTTAAGAACCCTGGACACCTCTAATTGGGGACTCTAGCAAAGCTGAGTCACAATCTGAAAAGGTTCACCCAATTATGTGTCTGTGGCATGTATGTATCCGGTGGTAATATTGGAAGACAGAGTGCTTTGGGCCACGGCCAAGACTCAATAAGTAGCTGTGTTCAAGAATCATCATACTTAACTAGGAGAATCAATAACACTATTTGGATTCTGAGTTCCCAAAGAAGCCAATCATTCTGAATTTCAAAGGATAGAGTGAGATGCCAAAACTATTCAGAGCAAAAAGCTAAAAGCCCCGCTCATCTAATTAATACTGATCTTCATAGATGTTTTTGGAATTCATTGCATATTCTCTTCTTTTATCTTATTTGATTTTCAGTTGCTTGAGGACAAGCAACAATTTAAGTTTGGTGTTGTGATGAGCGGATAATTTGTACGCTTTTGGCATTGTTTTTAGTATGTTTTCAGTAGGATTTAGTTAGTTTTTAGTTAAAATTCACTTTTTTGGACTTTACTATGAGTTTGTGTGTTTTTCTGTGATTTCAGGTATTTTCTGGCTGAAATTGAGGGACCTGAGCAAAAATCTGATTCAGAGACTGAAAAGGACTGCAGATGCTGTTGGATTCTGACCTCCCTGCACTCAAAGTGGATTTTCTGGAGCTACAGAAGCCCAATTGGCGCGCTCTCAACGGCTTTGGAAAGTAGACATCCTGGCTTTCCAGCAATATATGATAGTCTATACTTTGCCCAAGATTTGATGGCCCAAACCGGCGTTCAAACTCACCCTCAGAATTCCCAGCGTTAAACGCCGGAACTGGCACCTAAATGGGAGTTAACGCCCAAACTGGCATAAAAGCTGGCGTTTAACTCCAAGAAGAGTCTCTACACGAAAAATACTTCATTGCTCAGCCCAAGTGGGCCCGGAAGTGGATTTTTATGTCATTTACTCATCTTTGTAATTCTTAAGCTACTAGTTCCCTATAAGTAGGACCTTTTACTATTGTATTTTCATCTTTTGATCACTTTAGATCTCTAGATCATCTTTGGACATCTAGTTCTTAGATCATTGAGGGGCTGGCCTCACGGCCATGCCTAGACCTTGTTCTTATGTATTTTCAACGGTGGAGTTTCTACACACCATAGATTAAGGTGTGGAGCTCTGCTGTACCTCGAGTATTAATGCAATTACTATTGTTCTTCTATTCAATTTCGCTTGTTCTTTGTCCAAGATATCACTTGTTCTTCAACTTGATGAATGTGATGATCCGTGACACTCATCATCATTCTCACCTATGAACGTGTGACTGACAACCACCTCTGTTCTACCTTAGATTGGGTGAATATCTCTTGGATTCCTGATACACGATGCATGGTTGATCGCTGACAACCGAGCGCTCGCCTGACAAACGAGCCAGCCATTCCGTGAGATCAGAGTCTTCGTGGTATAGGCAAGAACTGATGGCGGCATTCAAGAGAATCCGGAAGGTCTAACCTTGTCTGTGGTATTCTGAGTAGGATTCAATGATTGAATGACTGTGACGTGCTTCAAACTCCTGAGGGCGGGGCGTTAGTGACAGACGCAAAAGAATCACTGGATTCTATTCCGGCCTGATTGAGAACCGACAGATGGATAGCCGTGCCGTGACAGGGTGCATTGAACATTTCCAATGAGAGGATGGGAGGTAGCCACTGACAACGGTGAAACCCTTGCATAAGCTTGCCATGGAAAGGAGTAAGAAGGATTGGATGAAGACAGTAAAGCAGAGAGACGGAAGGGACAACATCTTCATACGCTTATCTGAAGCTCTCACCAATGATATACATAAGTATCCCTATCCTTATCTTTATGTTATTCATCATCTATACCATTTGAGTCTGCCTGACTAAGATTTACAAGGTGACCATAGCTTGCTTCATACCAACAATCTCCGTGGGATCGACCCTTACTCGCGTAAGGTTTATTACTTGGACGACCCTGTGCACTTGCTGGTTAGTTGTGCAAAGTTGTGTAGTGATCACAATTTCGCGCACGAATCATCTTCGTATTCACTTGGGGAAGATTCTTTTGTCTCCAAGAATTCACTTGCAGATGCAAGTTCATTACTAGGAGGACTTGACTGGTGACTATCATCATCAAGAAAACATGCATCTTGGGTTACTCCGTCCAGTTCATCATAAGATACCTGCATTGGAGTCTGTGCACTATCCTCCTTAGCATCAATTGTAACGTCTTCGACGGAATTCTCCACAACTCTGGCTTCCTGTGGAGGTTCAGCTCTCCTAAATCTTCAACCAACTCTTCTTCTACGATGACAGCGTCCTCTACTTGTTCCAGTACGAAGTTATGCTCTATGCTGTCCACTGGAGTTTTCTAGCGTCTTCTTTGTGCTGCGTTCTTCATCGGATTCTCCACATGAAGCCATGGGAGTATGTTGAGGGCTGAACGTCTGGAAGATAATTGATTTATTACTTGCTCCAGTTGATGAAGGGTTGCATTAATTGGTTTACTGATTCTTCGAAGCGAACCTATGATTCTTGGCTTGATGGATATGGACATGGTGCATAGGGGAGTGGTGGTTCTTGGGAGTAATTGGATTGGTGTTAAGGCGGGTAAGGATCATGTGGTGGCGAATGTGAAAAGAAGCTTGTGAGTATGGAGGGTTAAGGTTATGTTGAAAGGAGGGTCTTTGAGCATAGGATGGGGCTTGTTGGTAGCTACAAGGGGTCCACCAAATCTATCAGTTTGGTATGCATTGTAGAACAGTCTCTGTCCATGATATCTAGGAGGGTGTTGTTGCCAAAAGGGGTGATCAGATCCTCGTGGCTCCATCCATCTTTGATTGCTTAGACTTGATGCATAGTCTTGTTATAGCTTCCATTCCTTGCAACAAAATTAGAACCAAAACTCAAAGCGAGAGGAGTGAGAATTCATACTAGTTACCAGAAATAAAGGGGGAAGAGAAAAAAAGAAACAAATAAACAAGTAAAGAAAAATATTTACAATAACCAATAATAAGGCACATGTTAGCAATTCCCCGGCAACGACGCCATTTTGAAGAATTGAAGATTGATGGTTTAGAAGTTATAATAAATTCTCGTTGCAAGTATAGTTCTAAACCAAGCAATCAACCTTTCTTACAAACGTTTTGGTTGTCACAAGTAACAAACCCCAAAAAAATTGATAACCGAGTATTTAAACCTCGGGTCGTCTTCTCAAGAAATTGCAGGGAGGTATGTTCTTATTATTGGTTATGAAGATTATAAATCGGGGTTTTAAAATGAGGAACAAGTCATTTAAATTGTAATTAAAATAAATAAAAGACTGTAAAATAAACTTTTGGCAAGGTATGAGAAATTGGAAGTCCTATCCTAGTTATCCTATCAATGATGATGAAAATTGAATCTTAATTCTACTTAGTTAACCTTTGCTAGTGCAAGGGAAGGTTAAGTGACTAATTAGTTTGATCTTCAAATCCTAGTTAATTCCTAGAAAAAGATTGGGATTATTGAAGTTCAAGCTAATTAGCAAGGATAGCAATTATCGATCACGTTGAGTCTATAACTCCTGAGTTACTGATTTCTAACCAAGACCAAAAGGAGAAAAATAAATCTACTGGAATAAAAATGTCTTCGGATTGGAAAGCAACAGTAACATAAATAAAAGAAAGAAATCATAAATCTGGAATACCTCAAATAATATTAATTAAGAAAATCATAACATGAATGTCATTAAGCCAAATTGGCAACATATATAATTGAAAATAAGAAAAGTCAAAATAAAGGAATATTAAACCTGGAGCTCAGAAGAATTGTAAGTTGAAATAATAAATCCTAAATCCTTTAAGAGGAATCCTAATCCTAAATCCTAAGAGAGGAGAGAATATCTCTCTCTAAAACTACATCTAAAACCTAAAATTGAATTATGAAAGCATGTTGAGTCTCTACATGTTCCCTGACTTTAATTTGTATTTCTGGGCTAAAAATTGGATTGAAATGCAGCCCAGAATCTCTGCCCGCGACTTTTGTAATTCTGCAGATCGCGCACGTCACGCGTCCGCGTCGTCCACGCGATCGCGTCACTTAGCGTTTTTCGTATCACGCGTGCGCGTCGTCCACGCATTCGCGTCGTTCGTACAGCTTCCAATCCGCACGGTCACGTCAGGCACGCGAATGCGTCACTCTGGTTTCTTCCATTTCGCGCGGTCGCGTGAGCCATGCGACCGCGTGACTTCTCGCTGGTCATCTCCTCAATTCCTTATGTTCCCTCCATTTTTGCATGCTTCCTCTTCATTCCTTACGCCTTCCTTGCCCTATGAAGCCTGAAAATTAACATACAGATCACGGCATCGAATGGTACGAAGGAAGATAAAAATATTCAACTAAAGGTCCTTAGGAAGCAAGTTATAATCATAGGATATTTTAGGAAGGAATTATAAATACATGTAAATCATATGAATAAGTGGGTGAAAAGCTTGATGAACCACTCAATAAAACACAATATAAACCATAAAATAGTGGTTTATCAGTCTCCATCTAGCACTTTGGTTTTAAGTCCTCAAGTTGGACTTTTGAGTGAAGCTTGTGTCATAGTGGCTTATGCTTCAACTCATCCTTGAGTTGCCACCCATGTTTGTCCTTCAAGAATCCTTCGGGATCCCAAACGAAGTTGGTGCACGAAATTGCAATCACACTTTTGCAACCCGCAACTAACCAGCAAGTGCACTGGGTCGTCCAAGTAATACCTTACGTGAGTAAGGGTCGATCCCACGGAGATTGTCGGCTTGAAGCAAGCTATGGTTATCTTGTAAATCTTAGTCAGGATATCAGAAATAATAGGATTGATGTGAAAAGCAAAAGATCATGAAATAAGTACTTGTTTTGCAGTAATGGAGAGTAGGTTGAGGCTTTGGAGATGCTCGGCCTTCTGAATCTCTACTTTCCTACTGTCTTCTTCTTCAAACACGCAAGGCTCCTTCCATGGCAAGCTGTATGTAGGGTTTCAGTGTCAGTGGCTACCTCCCATCCTCTCAGTGGAAATGTTCAACGCACCCTGTCACGGCACGGCTATCCATCTGTCGGTTCTCAATCAGGCCGGAATAGAATCCAGTGATTCTTTTGCGTCTGTCACTAACGCCCCGCCTTCAGGAGTTTGAAGCTCGTCACAGTCATTCAATCATTGAATCCTACTCAGAATACCACAGACAAGGTTTAGACTTTCCGAATTCTCTTGAATGCCGCCATCAGTTCTAGCTTATACCACGATGATTCTGATTAAAGAATCCAAGAGATATCTACTTAATCTAAGGTAGAACGGGGTGGTTGTCAGGCACACATTCATAGTTGAGAATGATGATGAGTGTCACGGATCATCACATTCATCCGATTTAGAACAAGTGATATCTTAGAATGGAATGGAAGGCATGATTGAATAAGAAACAGTAGTAATTGCATTAATTCATCAAGACACAGCAGAGCTCCTCACCCCCAACCATGGGGTTTAGAGACTCATGCCGTGGAAGGTACACAAAGAAACGTGTAAAGTGTCATGAGGTACAGTTACAATGTCAAAATTCTATTAATAGTGAACTAGTAACCTAAGGTTTACAGAAATGAGTAAATGACAGAAAAATCCACTTCTGGGCCCACTTGGTGTGTGCTTGGGCTGAGCATTGAAGCTTTCATGTGTAGAG